>NC_138520.1:54263431-54820931 GCF_000230855.2 Cajanus cajan | reverse complement strand
TTGATGGGGTGGTCTTGTTCCATGACTTCTAGGTCATTTTGTATTCTTGATGATGAGGACACATGCATATATAGTTTGGAGAATTCATTACACGAGTCTTAATTTGTAATTGATATATGTTGTGTGAATTACTGGTTATGAATAAGGAATGAATGTATATAGATTATTATTGTAGATATATGGGAGGATATTTATATGTATGCGAGATATTATTGATGTTAAAGATGTGTGTCTTTACCTTTATGTCTTATATATGCTATTTATGGATGAGATGTATTTTAACTATTGGGAAAAACTCAAGTCCCACATCGACTAGAGATTAGGCAATTGAATAGTATATAAGTGGAAAGCAACCCTCACCTTACAAGCCGGTTTTGTAGGGTTGAGTTAGGCTTAATCCATTATTCTAACATGGTATCAGAGCCATTTAGATCCACTTTAAATGGGCCACCCACCATTGATGCATGTGCCATAGGCAAGAGGGGGTGTATTGGGAAAAAACCCAAGTCCCGCCTATCCTAGATCATTAAAAAGGGCCACCCACCATTTATCCACGTACCAAGCCCAATAGTGCTGGACGTGAGGGGGTGTATTGGGAAAAACTCAAGTCCCACATCGACTAGAGATTAGGCAATTGAATAGTATATAAGTGGAAAGCAACTCTCACCTTACAAGCCGGTTTTGTAGGGTTGAGTTAGGCTTAATCCACTATTCTAACATTAACTCTTTATGTTTATATGTTTGCGTTTTGGGATAAAAGCCACTTGCAAGATTAAAACAAGTACCAGAGAATGTGTTTGATAAGAGAGAGACATAAAAAGGGGTTTTACTTTGATAGTGTGACATCGGGACAGAGTTTTCATATTAGTAGTTATTTGAAATTGTTGAGTTTCTATTTCATTATATTTTATTGTTGGAACATTATGAAATTAGGCAATTGTGCCTTGTGTAACACATTGTTTTTCATAAAATCTAATATAAGTATCTTATTAATAACTTTTAGTATTTTTATTTTATTAATAGGAGTTGTTTAATATTTATTTAATTATTTGGTATATTTAGGAACATAATATAAGGAATTTTTATTTAAATGGTTTATTTTTATTTAATTAAAAGGGAAGGAATTTTTAATTGTGGTGAATATGTTTTAACTAGAGGAATAAATGGAGGTTAAGGTTTAAAAAAAAAATAGATTTCTGATCAATCCCCTTTTACACTTTTATTTTCACATACACGCTTCAGAGCTTAGAGAATAAGAGTAAAATGGAAATCACCATGAAGTTGTGCACTCGTCATTTAGTGCTTATCCAGGTAAAAGAGAGTGAGAAACCTCACTTTGGGTGTGGGTTTGTATGTTGGGTAGTTGGATAGGCCTCTAATCCTGTGTATGTTGTATGTTCATGTATGAGGGATTCTCCACAATTCTATTTGTTTCACTTTTTGTTGTTCTTATCTATAATTAATGGCATGAGTTGTTTGAATGATTGATCAATTTTATGTTTTGAATGGTAATTGTATGATTTGAGGACCTTGTGGGTTTTTGTGGAAAACCTTTAGGGAACTTGTGATAATTGTGTAAAGATATTGTATGTGTAAATTGAGGGATGTGGAATGTTAATTTCATGTTATAAAACATTTTTGTCGATTGAATTGTGTGTTTTGGTGAATTGAGTTGTGACTTATAATTCTGTATTTCTTCTTGCATGTGATTTCTGATATGTTGTTAAGCACCACTTGGAGCGTGTAAGCATCATCAAGGCCAAGAGCAAAGTTTTCTCTCGAGGTCTCTCACATCAGGCATGGGATAATTCTCACTTGGCGTAGAAGCTCTAGGGGCTTCCTACAACACTTCTGCCAAGCGTAAGCTGACTCGTGCTAGGCGTGGACACTCTAGAGAACTCTTAGTTATGTTCTCATTAGGCATGAGCTTGGTCCCTCGGGCATGGTCCAAATAGAGACAAATGTGGTTCTCTAAAGGCATCACGTTAGACGTGGAACGTGTCGTTGGGCGCCATTCTACCTGTGATTCTTCTAATGTTCTTGTATGTAATCCTATGTTGTAATTCTTGTAATATGGTGATGATGTGGATAGCAACTGATCTCTATTGATGAATATATAAAAGTAGATGATGAGTGATGAGATACAATGAATATGTGAAGTCTAAAATTATGGAACCATGTAATGTAATGCATAGAGTCTATTTGACATGCATCATGTGCATAAAAGATTTTTTTAAAGGTAAGATATGGAATATATCGCTAGAAAAAATTACTTGTATAAAAAATTGGAAACCAACCTTGTGGATACTAAGTTTGGTAGTCCCAATCTGCCCTCATGAGCATAGGATACATCTTTTGCGACTTAGTTACCCTGACCAAACCTTGATAGTATGTCTTTCTAGTGAGAGTGCGCAAAGGATGTGGCATGGAACATATTCCTAGATATTATGTCCTTCTCACACCTTTTGTCTAAAACAATTAAATATGAATATGGAACTAATTATCTTGGGTCCTAAGAAGAATGATGACTTACATTATGCGTCCATACATGATTAAGCACTTAATTACTTTTCCTAAAAGAGTACACTTAGATTGGCTATACTTGTATCATGATTTTTCTTACAGTTTAGGATTTTTTAATTTTAAAAAAAAGGATTTTGCCATAGAGTTTTTATCCATATGGTGAGGAAAGAGTTAAGTTAGAACATTTAAATTACTATATTTGAACCAAACATATGCTTGGTCATATAGTGAAGTTCATAAAAAAAGGAAAGTCTTATCAATGGATTTAGAGGATGTTAATTTCTCATACGAGGAATGCTAAGAACACACTCTTTTGAATACATTCTTTCAAATAGGTTGAAATTTATGGGAAAACACAAGTGTTGGTCTATCTCACACCTTATTTAATCACTTCCTCTCACTCACTCAATTTTTGTGATTTTTAATAAATATAAACAAACAAGAAAGAGTGTATATTAAGGATATTATGTTGCCAGTGATCTATTTTCCCATATTATATCAAAATGTATATTTGTAGGAACAATTGAGATTATTATATTTGTTACTGATGTTCCCCTCATTCAAGTTATTGTTTATTGAACCATATTATAACTATACATAACTTCTATTTTTAAAAATGTTATCATCGTTGTCAAGTTCCTAAAGATCTATAAAGTTGAGCAAGTATAACGGGGACTATAGGAAAAATTGTAAATATTAGGCAAAGGAGGACAACTAATAAAAATCTATATGATTTATGGAAACCTAAATAAGTAGTTTCTATTTTATTATCAGACAATCTATTCATTAAAATAAAGGAGACAAATTCAAAACAAAAGGAATCATGCACCTTTAAAGAATCAAAGCTTTGAATATCGAAAAAAAATAGAAAGTGTCATTTCTTTTTGTTATGTTCCTTACTTTCTTTTGAACCACCTGGTAGCACATGCATGCAAGAAAAATATATCCACATCAAGCGAGACAAGGACGAAGATTTTTTTTAGGTTTATTTTTTGTGACATAAACCATCTAAAAAAAACTTAAATTCTAAGGGAAGACAAATGAATAATTTTAAATTACAATTTTAGTATATTTGTGGTAGTTTCTCTGCCAAATAAATGTAAAAATGTCCCATAGCTCCTGTACGAAACTCATTTTCATATCTTGATTCTAGAGTCAAAGTTTCACCATCATTAATCTTGATAGAACCTGGTTGTGGATAACAAACAGACATTCCAACGAGATAACCTTTCTCATTTCCTGCCTCTTTTCCCGTTCCATATTTTGGTGTTGAAGTACACAGAGTCCTTCCATCCTAAATCATAAGAGAATAAAAATTTTAGAGTTCAAGATATTTTAGGATATTTGACTTCAGACAATGGCATGGAAAACAAAAAATGTGATACATAAAATCAAATTAAGCAAAAAGGGTTTTCAAATAATTAATCTATAACCAATAAGAAAGATTATACAGAATGATGACACACACTAATCATCACCTGTCCGTATAAAGTTGCATTCACCACACCAGAATGCATATGAGCGGTTGCATAGATGAGATAACCTCCTTTTTCCATTGGGATGTTTGCCTTTTGTACATTAGGAAAATCACTCCCAAAAATTTTTGGAATGGTGTACTCTACCTGCAAGGATTTGAATCTTTTTCATTCACTCACTCTAATAGGGATTAAAAAATCTAATTTTCATTCTCATAAAGCATTATACTAAATAACTTGTCTACCTGACAATCATGAATTGCTTTGGAACCATTTGAACTCACTTTATCAGTTGAATCAAGTATATAAACCTTAACTGGTACTTGATATTCACTCCAATCCACCCAACTTATTTTGTATCTTAAGGAAATATTTCTCCTTGAACCTTGGAAACCCTCACTTAGCTTGCATTGCACATTATCTTGACAACAAAAAAGTCCTCCTTTATAATTTGTAGTCAATGGTTGGTTATGAATATCCCTTGTGACATTATAAAAATTCTTTGGAAGACTTAGAAGGTCACATCTACATTGAGTGCAACCTTTCTTATCTTGTGCACCACGTATATCAATGGCCATGATGTTGAGTAACCATTTCTCTTCATATCCGTTTGGAACTTTTAAAGGGTTACCCAATTCTATTGCAAAAGGATCAGGAATGTTTGAGGTTGTTCCTCGTGATTCAACTCCAAATCCCCAATAATGTGGAAGAATAAATCCATTACATGGGCCTTCATTTCTTTGGAAAATTAAATCCTCACTATGAACAAGTTTAGGATTGCATGACATAGTAAAATTTTCAATATACTTTATTGCAAACCAATGGTGAAGGTAAGTTTCATAAGAAGGTATAGAGTTTCCTTCTTGATCAACTAATTCAGCATCAAAACTCTTAATTCCAATATGACCTTTCGGAAATTCTATATTCATAAATGTTCTTGCTGCAATTGATCCTGGTCCCATTTCAAAACTTTTAGATATAAAAGTAATTGTATTGATATGATTTATAGGCTTTTGATATAGCGAATACGATGTTCTTGGTAGAATCAACAATATTGATAATGAAAGTATCATTGTTTTAGATATAAAGTTCATGTTATCCTGTAGATGAACAAGGTGTTAGATTTTTAGCTACAAATTATGTTCATGACATTATTCTTTTAGGTAAGCCTATATAGATAATTTAAACAAATGATTAAAATAAATGCTTACATTAAGTATATTTGAATAACAAATAAAGTATAACTATGGCATACCACATGAAAACAAGACACATTATTGACCATCTTGGAGGTTCGATATTTGATGAAAGTCTAAGTAATTGTTTAGAAGAGTTGGTGCACATATGAAGGTCATGTTTGATGCTTTTATAATGGAAGTCTTTGTAAAGATATAACTAACAAAACTAAATATGAATTCAACACACGTGAAATGATTGTTTTGTAGCATGGTTTTGGAATTTACAGGTAAGTAAGTGGTTTCAACAAAATTTGTTAAAATTTATGCAAGGCATTAAATACATATCTTGGGATATTTATAGGTATTGTAAGTTGGTGCCAACTAAGAGTTCATGTAAAAAAAAAGTATTCTTTATTTATGACAATTTCCTTTCCATGGTAAAAACTTGTTATTTTCTCTCATACTTCTATTAAATATTTAATGCAAAGGCAATGGAATGTGTACCCCTATACATTGTTAAAGATTTTCATTTAAAACGTGTAGTATGTTATCTCAAAATATTGTATGCTACCTCACATTTTAATTTCATAAAAATATAAAATGGTTTCTTTACATATATGTATTCTCAAACCAATATGTGAGCCCTCATTTTCATTTTTAATAACAAAAAACTAAAATACTTTGTGGAATGAATTTGAATTCTCTTCTATGTCTTTTATCAAGGTGGGTGATTAATTTTCTCCTTCTTTTCATGAAAAAAAACACACTTAAGATTGGACAATTTTTTAGATATTAAAATTTAACTCTTTAGTCATGTCAAAGTAATCATTAAAAAATATTTGAGGTATTAAAAAGTTAATCTATCCCTCATATTTTATCCTGTTATACTCTTTTTTCCCTAGTTATACATCTCAAAATCTAAACTCTATTTTTTTGTCACCTTCTTCACGATTTTCCAATCTCAAACCTAAACCCACATATATTGCTTTTGCCTACTCCCTTTATCCTCTCTATTTATGTCAAAACTTTCATCCACTTTTTTATTTGCCACCCTTCTCCATCTCATTCCCCCATATCAAATTCACGACACTTATTTTCTTTTCTCCCCCTTCTCTTTCCAACTCAATCATCTCAAACCCTAAATCGCATTGTCTCCAACCACATTCCTACACCCCACTACTCATTTTTTGTCACCTTGTCTTCTAATCTAAAAACTTCTACTCCTATTTTTTTCTCTGGTCACTCCTTGTACTCGATTCCCTAAATTGATGCTCAAACCTTCCACTTTTTGTGGTCACATAAATTCACTGCACTCCCATATTGTAAAACCCTATCCCAACTTGAACTTCCTTATTTTAAAATGCAATCTCTTACCTTTTAGTTTTGATGTTTTCAATTCAATCAAAATAACATGATATGATTTAGTAAACTTAAGAAATTTAGTTAGATGTCCATGTAAAACAATTTTACTTTAACAATTCATATTAATTAAATTAAAATACATTAAATATAGCTATACATACACACACACATATATATAAATATTTAATCTGGATACTAGATTTTAAAAACTAGATAATTATGATTTCCTTTGGTGAGTTCTATGTAATAGTATCCACTTACGATTGCAAGAAGGGTTTTTGTTTTGTCTAATGCAGAGAAAAGATAGACACTAGAAGGGGGTTGAATAATGTATATAAAAAATTTCATGTTTTCAAGTAAGTGAAGTAGTATCTGCAACAGACAAAGGGTCAATAAGAGTAATTGATAAACACAGTATTTTTATATTTGTTCACCTCAACCACCAAGGCTACGTCCAGTTCTTAATCCAACCAAATTGAGTTTCACTAATTTCAGCAAAGTTACAAGTATTCTTTTACTAAGCCATTTCTTGCTCAAACAAGTATTTTTTGATTGACATCTTTAAGCCACTACCCAAGTATTCTTTTACAAATAAGTCTCTCCAGGCTCAAACCTAAGTATTCTTTTACAGACAACCCTCTCCAAGTTTAAACCCAAGTATTCTTTTACAAACAAGCCTCTCTAGGCTCAAAACCAAGTATTCTTTTTTAGTCAAGCCTCTCCAAGCTTTACCTTATAACAAAGTTTCCAAAGGTATTACAAGGTTGTAGTTATCATCTCTTTTAGACGTGATTACAACAAATCGTTTTAGTACAATAAGGCTCTTGAAGAAGATCTTCTCAAATTTTTTCTATATTTACACTTCTATTCTCTATTGTCTATTGTCTATTCTTTATTCTCTGAGTTTTAGAGCTTTTCATATAACAGTTTTGAAAGAGATGACTATTGTAGCTTCTTGAGTCTAATTCACATAACTACTTCGTCTTACTCCTTTGTCTAATCTTTAGAGACATGAAGTATTCATTGGTGAATTAAATGCTTCGATTAATGTATTTCACCTAAATGTACTCCTTATCTTTGATAGATCAAGCTACTTATTAGAGCATAGTAGCAAAATGAGAACAATAGGAAGCAAAGTCAACGTACAGGCGAGAATGCAATCCTTTTTCAACATCTTTTATGTGAAATTTAGGATCTTTGTCCTTTGTTCTGCTACTCTTCATGCTTTTATACATTTTAACAAAATGCAAGTTCCAAGACAACAACTTTTGATCTGTTGAGTTATAAAGCATTCATTTAAACATTTAAACTCGTCAGTCACAATAAATAATGATCTTTAGAGATAGTTTCTATGCTTCATCTAATTAGTTTTGTCTTACAAACGTTACTTCGTCTTACTCAGTCTAAAACAATGACTTTTATAGTGTGTTTTCTTACTAAAACATGTAGTATTTGTTATCATTAAAACTTATAAAACATGAGGAATCTAAAATTATCTTTTGACTTTACACTTAACTAGGAAGGTTTCCTTAAAAGGTGATTAAGAGTGAAAATGTGAAAATGGTTCGGGATTGAGTTATCAAGGAATGGCCTCTATGAGTAAAAAGTTTGTTGCATTTTGAACTTCAATCAATTATCAGAGAAATCTCAAGCAAGGCTTGAGGATTGGACATAGGTTATGTTGGACCAATCCAAGATAATATTATTTGTGCAATATAACTAAACCTTTCTCTTTTTAATTATGATTAAATGTTTAGAAATATTAATTTGAGTTAACCTCTTTAACTCTGATTCTCATAATTCAAATTAATGGGATAATTCCCATTCCCCTTTGCTTTCAATTAAAATACCCTTTCAATTAAGGTTTTTGTAGTGCAAAATATATTATTTTTAACTTATTTCATCAACACTTTTTTGAGTTATTGAGGTTAGTTGGTTAACAAATTATAAGGTAATTAAATTTCTTATGTTAATGTTATTGATCTTAGATTTTCCTTGTTGATTATATTTTAATCTTTCTAAATGATCACATTTTTTGTCTAAACCATTTAAACATGAATATGGAACTAATTAACTTTGGTCCTTAGAAGAATGATGACTTACGTTATGCACCCATAAGTAATTAAGAACTTAATTACTTTCTCTTAAGGGAGACACTTAGATTGGCTATACTTGTATCATGATTTTTCTTATAGTTCAAGATTTTTTAATTTGAAAAAAAGGATTTTGTCATAGATTTTTTGTCCACATGGTGAGGAAAGAGTTAGGTTAGAACATTTAAATTACTATATTTGAACCAAACATATGCTTGGTCATATAGTGAAGTTCCTAAAAAAGAAAAGAAGAAAAGTCTTATCAATTATTTTAGAGGATGTTAATTTCTCATACGAGGAATGCAACAAATTTATTGAAATTTATGGGAAAATACTAGAGTTGGTCTATCCCCCGCCGTATTTAATCTCTTCCTTCCACTCACTTAATTTTGTGATTTTTAATAAATTTAAACAAATAAGAAAGAGTGTATATTAAGGATATTATGTTGCTGATGATCTGTTTTCCTATATGATATGAAAATGTTTATTTGTAGGAAAAACTGAGATTATTATATTCATTACTGAAATTCCCCTGCTTCAAGTTATTGTTTGTTGAACCATGTTATAACTATACATAACTTCTATTTTTAAAACATTATCATCATTGTTAAGTTCCTAATGATCTATAAGGTTGAGCAAGTATAAGGGGAACTATAGGAAAATTGTAAATATTGGGCATAGGAGGACAACTAATAAAAATCTATGTGATTTATGGGAACCTAAATAAGTAGTTTCTATTTTATTATCAAGCAATCTATTCATTAAAATAAAGGAGACAAATTCGAAACAAAAGGAATCATACACCTTTAAAGAATCAAAGATTTGAATATCGAATAAAAAAATAGAAAGTGTCATCTCTTTTTATTTCGTTCCTTACTTTCTTATGAACCAATTGGTAGCACATGCATGCAAGAAAAAATATATCCACATCAAGCGAGACAAGGACGAAGATTTTTTTGAGGTTTATTTTTGTGACATAAACTATCTCCAAAATAACTTAAATACTAAGGGAAGACAAATGAATAATTTTAAATTACAATTTTAGTATCTTTGTGGTAGTTTCTCTGCCAAATAGATGTAAAAATTTCCCATAGCTCCTGTACAAAACTCATTTTCTTATCTTGATTCTAGAGTCAAAGTTTCACCATCATTAATCTTGATAGAACCTGGTTGTGGATAACAAACAGACATTCCAACGAGATAACCTTCCTCATTTCTTGCCTTTTTGCTTGTTCCGTATTTTGGTGTTGAAGTACATAGAGTCCTTCCATCCTAAATCATAAGAGAACAAAAATTTTAGGGTTCAGGATATTTTAGGATATTTGACTTTTGACAATGACATGGAAAACAAAAAATGTGATACATAAAATCAAATTAAGCACAAAGGGTTTTCAAATAATTAATTTATAACCAACAATAAAGATTATACAAAATGATGCCACACACTAATCATCTCATGTCCGTATAGAGTAGTAGTTCCATAGATGAGATAACATCTCTTTTCCATTGGGATGTTTGCCTTTTGGACATTAGGAAAATCACTCCCAAAATTTGTTAGAATGGTGTACTCTGCCTGCAAGGAATTGAATCTTTTTCATTCACTCACTCTAATGGAGATTGAAAAATCTAATTTTCATTTGCATAAAGCATTATACTAAATAACTTGTCTACCTAACCATCGTGAATTGTTTTGGAACCATTTGAACTCACTTTATCAATTGAATGAAGTATATAAACCTTAACTGGTACTTGATATTCACTCCAATCCACCCAACTTATTTTGTATCTTAAGGAAATATTTCTCCTTGAACCTTGGAAACCCTCACTTAGCTTGCATTGTACGTTGTCTTGAAACCAAAAGAGTCCTCCTTTATAATTTGTAGTCAATGGTTGGTTATGAATATCCCTTGTGACATTATAAAAATCCTTTGGAAGAGTTAGAAGGTCACATCGACATTAAGTGTAACATCCCAGCAACCCGCATGTGGATATTGTCCGCTTTGGACGCAGCCCTCACAGTTTTGCTTCTGGCAATGGCACGCATGCCACCCCAAAACGCGTCCACACAAGGAAGGTATCCACACCCATATATATGGCATGCTTCGTTCTCCTTCCTAACCGATGTGGGACTTCACAATCCACCCCCCTCAAGGGAGTCCAGCGCCCTCGCTGGCACACCGGCCCGGGTCCCGGCTCTGATACCAAATGTAACATCCCAGCAACCCGCATGTGGATATTGTCCGCTTTGGCCGCAGCCCTCACGGTTTTGCTTCTAGCAATGGCACGCATGCCACCCCAAAACGCGTCCACACAAGGAAGGTATCCACACCCATATATATGGCATGCTTCGTTCTCCTTCCTAACCGATGTGGGACTTCACATTAAGTGCAACCTTTCTTATCTTGTGCACCACGTATATCAATGGCCATGATGTTGAGTAATCATTTCTCTTCATACCTGTTTGGAACTTTTGAAAGGTTATCGAATTCTATTGCAAAAGGATCAAGAATATTTGAAGTTGTTCCTCGTGATTCAACTCCAAATCCCCAATAATGTGGAAGAATAAATCCATTGCATGGGCCTTCATTTCTTTGGAAAATTAAATCCTTGCTATGAACAAGTTTAATATTGCATGACAGAGTAACATTTTCAATATACTTTATTGCAAACCAATGGTGAAGGTAAGTTTCATAAGAAGGTATAGAGTTTCCTTCTTGATCAACTAATTCAGCATCGAAACTCTTAATTCTAGTATGACCTTTTAGAAATTCTATATTCATAAATGTTCTTGCTGCAATTGATCCTGGTCCCATTTCAAAACTTTTAGATATAAAAGTAGCTATATTGATATGATTTATAGGCTTTTGATATAGAGAACAAGATGTGCTTGGTAGAACCAACAATATTGATAATGAAAGTATCATTGTTTTAGATATAAAGTTTGTGTTATCCTGTAGATGAACGTGTTACATTGTGAGCTACAAATTATGTTCATGACACTATTCTTTTAGGTAAGCCTATATAGATAATTCAAGCAAATGATTAAAACAAATACTTACATTAAGTATATTTGAATAACAAATAAAGTATAACTATGGCATACCACATGAAAAGAAGACACATTGTTGACCATCGTGGAGATTTGGTATTTGATGAAAGTCTAAGCAATTATTTAGAAAAGATGGTGCACATATGGAGGTCATGTTTGACGCTTTTATAATGGAAGGCTTTGTAAAGATATAACTAACATAACTAAATGTGAATTCAACATATGTGAAATGATTGTGGTTGTAGCATGGTTTTGGAATTTATAGGTAAGTAAGTGGTTTCAACAAAATTTGTTAAAAATTATGCAAAGCATTAAGTACATATCTAGGGATATTTATAGTTATTGTAAGTTAGTGCCAACTAAGAATTCATTTAAAAAAAAAGTATTCTTTATTTATGACAATTTCTTTTTCATGATAAAAACTTGTTATTTTCTCTCATGTTTCTATTAAATATTTAATCCAAAGGCAAGGGAATGTGTAACCCCATACATTGTGAAAAATTCTCATTTAAAATGTGTAGTAAGTTATCTCAAAATATTGTGTGGTGCCTCAAATTTTAATTTCCAAACATTTTAATTTCATAAAAAATATAAAATATTTTTTTTTTTACATGATATGTTTTCTCAATCCAATATGTGAGCCCTTATTTTCATTTTAAAGATGAAAATAGCGAAATACTTCGTGGAACAAATACAAATTCTCTTCCACGTCTAGGGATGGCAAAAATATCCGCACCCGCGGGTATCTGTGGGTAAAACCCGCTACGGATAATAAATGGATAGGCTAATTGGGTACCCTCGGATAATGGGGACAGATAATTTTTTACCTGTTTATAAACGGGGCGGGGGCGGGGGCGGGTATGATGATATTCATACCCGCGGATACCCGTTTAATAATATTTCTTAAATATCCTAATTATCCTTGTACCACATAACCCTAAAACTACACACTCTCATCTTATTTTCTTACAAAAGTGAGGTTGATGAAGTTACCAACATGTGTTAAGCATGTTATAGAATTATGTTGGATGTAATTTGAATAATTTTCTATCTTTGATTGGGCCAATAAGATTTATGTATTTTTAGTTATTTACTTTCGTTTGAAATTATGAAATTGAATAATTGTAGCTATGTAACATGAGACTTTCACTTACTTATGAGATTGATGTATTTTAAGTTATTGATTATCTTGCATTTTTATTATTATTTTAACAAAATTAACGTTAAATACAAGTTCAAAATTAACATTGAATTTTTTTTAATATTTCAATGACATTAAATATAAACTTAAAATTATTTGTAATATAACTTTTTTAATTTCTTAAAAAATTTATAAATATCCATGGATATCCATGGATATCCGTGAGTATTCAAGAAATTCATGGATACCCGCTTAATGGATACCCGCACGGTATGAGGTGAGTATGAGGTCAATTTTTATCTAGCGGGACAAGGACGAGTTTACTATTACCCGCCCCCATGGGACCCCATTGTCATCCCTATCCACGTCTTTTATGAAGGATGATGATTAATTTTCTCGTTATTTTCATTAAAAAAAAGTGAACACTTAAGATTTGACACTTTTTTAAAATATTTAAATTTTGACAAATATATATTTTAATTAAACAACCTTTTTTGTTAAACTTTTAAATCCTAACATTAATTTTAAATTTAAAAATTAGTTAATTAAATAACATCACGTGATTTAGTAGAATACATTGAGAAAATAAGATAATCAATATTAGTGTAAAATCTTATTATACAGATGCTTAGTAAAATTTAACATTTTAATCATGTTAAATTAATCATTAAAAAATATTTAAGGTATAAAAAAGTTAATTAATCCTTCAATTTTTATCCTACTATACTCCTCCATCCCTTTTCATACATATCAAAATCTAAACTTTCCATTTTTTTTTGTCACGTTGTTTCCCTTTTGTCAATCTCAAACCTAAATCCATATATATTATTTTTGGCTACTCCCTTTATCCTCTATATTTGTATCAAAAATTCTATCCCCTTTTTTATTTGCCACCCTTCTCCATCTCACTTAGGGATGACAAATATATTCATACCTGCGGGTAATACCTGAACTCGTCTCGACTTTGACGGGAAATATTCGGTTTGACTGGGTACGGGTAAGGGTACGGGTACGGGTACGGGTAAAACCCGATACTTTAAATCAGGTACGGGTACGAGTATGTCCTTACCCGCCCCGTACCCGTACCCGTCCCCGTTTCCATTTTTAATTTAATACTCACTTTCAATTTAATTATATTAAAGAATTTTAATATTTTTTTATGTGTGATTATTTATTATAATATGAGATAGAGAAATAACTTAATTATAATTATAATTATAATATAATAAAAAAATAATTTTAAAATATCATATTTTTTTATAAAATATAAAAAATAAAAAAATTGACGGGTACGGGTACACTACAAAATATTAAGTAATTAGTAGGGGTTTTTTTCTGGCGGTTTCAAGAAACCGCAACAAAATATTATGTTTCTGGCGGTTATTTTAACCGCCACAAAAGAATAATATTTTCAGCGGTTTAAAACCGCCACAATGTGGCAACCATTTTTTAAATATTATTTTTAACAGAATAAAAATCAAAAATAAAAAACTTATGCAGGTCACAGACGCGTGCAATTCCCTTCACTTCACCCTCTCTACTTTCTCTCTCACTCTGCGATCTGTTTCGTGTAGCTCCTCGAAAATGCTGGCACGCCTCACTGCGAAACGCTTCAATGAGATCCGTCAAATTTTCCGTCCATTTCCCAATCCTTTTTTCTCACTTCCGTTTCCGAATTCTGATTGTTTCTTTAATTCTTCGGTTTTCCCATTTCTCAGCCTTCGAGGGCTTTCTCAATCGCTCTGAACCACGTAAGTGCTCTTCGTTTTTCTCTTCAATTTTTCTTAGATTTTCGTTTCGTGATTGTGATTGTTGATGCATCCACTTTTGATTGGCACAACACCTTGACTCACCGGACAACAACCCTAACCTCCCATGGGAATTCTCCGATGCCAACCAAGCAAAGGTAATGTTTCGTCGCATTTGGATTTTAGAACCCAAACTTAAAATGTGGATCCCTCTTTTGGATCTTGCCCAGCAGCAGCATGGAGGGTGGCTCCCTGTTTCTGCAATAAATGCGGTATGTTTGCCTTCTACCTGATGTATTCTTTTTAGCATGTCTTGAAACACATCAAAGGACCATGCCTGTTTCTCTGAGCAGGTCACATGTACTCCTGTCAAATGGAAAAAGGTGCTCCACAAAAGATTACAAGTTAATGAACTGGGGTTATTGTGCTCATAGATAGTGTTTATTAAGCTTGGCTTGTTTAGCTAATGTATAACTTAATTATTCTTGCTTTTATGAAAATTTTCTTCTATTATTTGTTTACTTTATTAATATAACTTAATGTTAGATAACTATCTACTAATAGAAAAATGTGCATAACATGTGATATATAGAATTAAATAATTTTAGACTATTCCATTTTCATGATTTGGTAAATATAAAATTGTAACTTATTAACTATTGCAAAAAAGAAACTTGGTTTTGTGAAATCATATTGTGCTTGCTGCTTTCAATTTTGCTAATCCATATTAATACAGACCAAAACTTATTTGGATCAACTTGCTTTTAGGTTGGGAAGTACCATTTGTTGGTTTGTGGAACAACACCTTGTATGATACGTGGTTCACAAGGAATTGAAGAAGCCTTATTAAAACACTTGGGAGTGAAACGCAATGGTTAGCTTACCTGTCTTAATATCTCCAGTTTTATCTGTCAGCCATCATTGAACCAAATCTTATTCATGACAAATTGGAACCATGTGCACTTTCCAATAATTAGTTTCCTTTCACCTTTGATTTGCAGAAGTAACACCAGATTGTTTGTTTTCTGTTGGAGAAATGGAATGTATGGTGAGTTTTTTATTTGATTCACATTTTAATTTTATAAAGTTCCTAGTGTTTCTTGATATGCGCTAGAACTAAAATTGTATTGAGTGGAAAAAATTACATGAATTACAAAATTGGACTGCTTGGTAAACAATTTTGTGATAACTTTGGATTTATCTGATAACAATTACAGACTTTATAACTTAGTGTTTTACTTTTTTCTAGTAATATTAAGTTATCCAAAAATTCCATTAGATTTTTAACATAAAAAACTAGAACAAACTTAATGGGACATTTATATCTAACTGACAGAAAAAACAAAAGAAAAAAAAGTATCACCTAATGTGGTATCCAGACACAATTACAGTTATATGTAGTCCAGAGTGACAACTGACAACTTAATGTTCTTGGGTAATTTTCTTGATTGACCAATAAGTGAATGATTGAAGTTGTTGGTGTTTTTCATGTACATCACTTAAATCTTCATGTTAATATCACCAAAACTATTTGCACATTTTTCTAAGTTTTGTTGTCATCTATCACTCAAAGACTTCTCAAATCTTGGTATAATTTTAAGATTTCTAACCTTTATTAGAAGGTTTCCTATTGGCTTTGTTTGAAAAACAAAGTTATCATAATCTTGCCTCGTGTCATAGTTATTCTGATTTTTAAAGATCTTGATTGTAAATGTTCATTGATGAGAAAATACATAGTGGGAAGGCCATTTTTATAATCACCACGTGTGCAAGGCTCTTTGAGAGTGCATATAGGCATTGGTTAACTTAGTTGTGTGTTTTGCCTGTTGTAATCTCTAGACATGAATCTTCTTCCAGGCATCAACTCCAACTACCTTTAACAGTTTGACATTGCTTTAGCTTGAGTATCCAAATTTGTTAAGATAATCAAATTACCATACAGAAGTTAATTCTTTCTTAAAATATCCCTTGTGAGTTGTGATAGGTTTGCTAAGCAATTTGTGCAGTTTCATACTTCCTTGAGTATTAGAACTCCATGCTAGTTGTTGTCGTATGAGTATTAGATTGTTGATGAAGAATATAAATTACTAATGGAAGTTATTAATAGTTTCTATATTTCTTCGTTGTCGTTGATACTTTTTATACTTCTGAGTTAATAGCTATTAGTAGCATATGCTATTTGATTCCCATCATTTATAGTGGTTATGTGCTAGGTTTGGTTATATGACTTTATCTTTGTTCTATGGAAGCAATCGAGCCTATCCTTTTCTCTGTCATGGGTGGAAAATGAGATCTTAATTGTACATATCTTGTGTGACTTTCAAGTAACAGAATAGGCATTATGAACTGGTAAAATTCTGTTGAAATCGAAAATTTTGAAAGTTGAGAAGGATCCATATGCACTATATGAATTTTGAACAACACTTTGAAATCCTAATTTTATTAGCATTATTACATGTCAGTGGAGGTTTTTGTTTAATATCCAAACTCGAAATTAAGCTAAGTAACAAGTTTTTGATTAAATATTGCTTCTCTTATGCTCAAATTCCAGAAGCAAAGTGATTGGACTTCATAACAATATTTCAAGTAATTGTGCTTTCCTTTTGGTTATATTTTTTTTTATTTTCTGTCATGATTTCATCCATAAGAGCTGGAAAGGTTATCACACAAATTTGATGAGAATGTTCTGGATGCAACGAAGAAGTTTGAAAAGCTAATCACGGATAAGAAGGAAATTGAAGGATTACATGCTACTGCTCTTGGGTTGGCTGCACAAAGTGCAGTGTCCAAGGTATATCAAATGCTTAGAATTTGGTGAATCCTCTTACAACTGCCTCACATATTTGGAAGTATTCAAGTTTGTGGGGCCACCAGAGAACAATGAGAAAGTTTTTTTCTTTGAAGTTCTTTCCATTCCCATCACACTCTGTGTGAATCTTTGAAGTGAGTTGGGGTTAAAGACAACGAGTTAAGGTTTTTTTCTTTTTGTTTTTGTTTTATTTTTGTCTCTTTATTATTAGGGTGAAAGTTTTCTTCAGCATCATATCTGCAAATTGCAGGCAACATAGAAATTTTCTATTTTTGTTGGTTTTTTGAGTTCTAGTGAAAGAATTTTTGGTGGGTTTGAGAGATTTTGATGATTAATTTATGGGTTGAAAGTAGTAGTGGGGGTTATAGAGATAATTACCAATTGTTGAGAGAGAAAGTTGAGTTTTTTTTTTTTTTGGCTGAGAGAGAGTTGAATTCTTTGTTTTTTGGTGGGTGATTCAATAATCTTGCTTAGAATGGCTGTGGTCAGTCTTGTGCCTACAACTACACAAAGGATGGGTTCTGTGAGGTCTTTTTCTGTTGATGTTGGGGGAGAAAATTTGGAGGAACCTAATCCAAGTGTGGTTGATCAGCCAATCTATGTTGCCGTGTCAAAAGAATTGAAGGAGAGCAAATCAAATCTGGTATGGGCAATACAACACTCCGGAGGAAAGAGGATTTGCATTCTTTAATTTGGAGGAAAGATAAACATGTAAGTATATATATATATATATATATATATATATATATATTCTGACAACATATACGCATTTATATTATTTTGTTCATCTTATACAATAGTTATAAAAGTTTTATTGTGAATTGCTGACAAGACTCGTGAGAATATTATAATAATACTGTTTTCTTTTTTATTTTCATTTATTTTTCCTGATTGTTGTGTTGAAGTTGCAGGATAATTTCAAGCTTATCGATACAACAAACATGTGAGTGAAATGCTGTTTTTCTATTTTAATTTCATATTGAAATTTATCATGTGTTGAATTCCATGTATTTTACTTTGTATAGGTGGGCAAGTTTAAGAGCTATTAAGAGATATGCCGACACTTATGAATCAAAGCACAAGAGGCACTCAGATTTGAAGGTATAACTCCCTTGCTGTCATTAGTTCATTACTCTACTGATAGCTTATGTAAAGAATGAATTGAATGGGTCACTGCCCCATGAAAATGACTATTTTCAAACTCTTCTACAGGACACAGTAGCTGGACCTGCTATATAGGTATATGCCTATTTGTTTATGCTTCTCTAGTGAACTTGTGCTTGTGCTTCTATTTTGATATTGTTGCTTAGGTATAAAATAGGATCATGTATTTAAAGATAAATTTATAGAAACTGATCTAATGAACTGAGACAAACCCAAATTGCCCAAAAGGTGACAGAGGAATTTAAAAAAAGAAATTTTGTGGCGGGTTTAAACCGTCAGAAAATGTTAAACATGTACCATTAAAATGAATTTTGTGGCGGTTTTATGCTGCATTTTGTGGCGGTCCATAACCGCTACAAAGTGATTGAATTTTCTGACACCCAACACCAGCGTTTAAAAATATACGTCGCAAACCGTTTTTGGCGACTGTGGATCCGGCGGTCGTGAGTGACGCTGGTAATACCATTTGTGGCGGTTTTTAACCACCAGAAATTGTCAAAATAACCGCCACAAATCACACATTTTTTTGTAGTGGTATATACCCAATATCCGACGGGGACGAAAATGGGGATGAAAATCACATACTCGACGGGTACGGGTACGGGGACGGGGATGGGTTTGACTCGCGGGGACGGGGACGGGTATCATGAAACCCGTACCCGACCCGCCCCATTGCCATCCCTAATCTCACTCCCCCATCTCAAAATCGCAACACTTATTTTCTTTTCTCTCCCTTATCCTTCCCACTCCATCATTTCAAACCCTATATCCCCTTTTTTTTAACCACATTCTTTGTCATATTATTTTTATTACATGATTTGGAAGTTATAAATTAATTCCTAACTAGGAAGCACTGCCACCTTTGTTGAAATTAATTTATATTTTCCTTTATATGTTTTCTTGAGTTTTAATACTTACATGTTGACTTTTTATGATTTATGAGTTACAAATGTGAATCTTTTACCTTATGATATTTGAGACAATTGTTTTATCCATGAAAGATGTTATCAAACTATGAAAGATTTTATTTACTCAAAAAGAAAAAAAAATATTTTTTACGTTTATTGTGTATTAATGTTGGGGTAGAGGATGTCACAAAATTAAAGTTTATGATAAATATTTAAAAATAAGGTGAAGTTTTATGATTAATTAGAATAAATTTAATGTTTAGGGTGTCTATTTAAAATAAGGTGAAGTTTTATGATTGATTAGAATAAATTTAATGTTTAGGGTGTCTATTTATAATAGCAATAAAATTTAGGGTGGATGAATACTTTGTTCCCTTTAAAAAATTTATAATATTATATTTAAAATTTATAATAAATTATATATATATATATATTATGTTTGGATATATAAATTATATTTAAAAAAATTATACAAATAAAAAATTTTAAACATAAATTAATTTTAGATTTATCATAAATAATATATATTGTAGCATAATTTTTTATTTATTGATACTTTATTTTAAAATATTAATATTTAATTTATAAATAATTATGATAGATAAAAATTGAATTAGATAAGAAATTAAAAAAATTCCTACAAACATTCTTACACTACTAGAAAAACACTATTTAACATCGCTACATCTACATCGGTTTTAACAGAACCGATGTAAATAAGAAATGCGGTGACAGTTTTGTAAATAAATAAAAGATGTAAACATATTTACATCGGTTTTGTAAAAAAACGATGTAGATGTAAACAATTTTACATCGGTTTTACCCTTAACCGATGTAAAAATGAAATTACAAAATTATTCTACGTCGGGTTTACATGTAACCGATGTAGAAGTGATGACAAAACACGCAACTCGCAACTGAACCCTCTCTCGACACAATACCCTCACGAGGTCTTTTGGTGCTGGCCCTCAAACTCACGAAAACCCTAGTTGTTAGTGTTCCAAATCCACGAACGGCCGGAGCTCTCCCAAAATGTGGTGGTGCTCCAAATCCACAAATACTCTTGGAGGAGCTATCCGAAAATGTGAGCTCAAAGTCGTAGGTTTTGCTATGGGAGAGAATGGTGGAGGCCCTATCTCTGCCATCGGTCTCCACCCTCATGGTGCAGACCTTTGTCTTTGGTTGGGAGGTTTTGCAAGCGTGCTTCATCTCTTCCATAAAATCGACGCCATCCCCTTTGGCGGCAGGGGCCTCCGAGGTCGAAGGAGGCAGTGGCGGAGGTGCCCAAGGAAGGCGTCTTGAGGAAGGTGGAAATGGTGATGTGCCAAGAGGTAGGGTTCTCAATGTGCAAGAGGATAAGCTTGTCCTGCTTGACCACTACATGGGAGAGGGCGTATTGCAGGCGCCAGCGGACTCGCAGGTGGGAGGAAAAAGAAAAATGAAAACTTGCTTTTGTCTATCTCAGAATCTGTGTTCTCTCAAATTCAGTATGTCTGAAGGTGAAAGTGAAGGTCTGTTGGAGTACGTGGATGTGGATAGAAAACTTGTTGACAGCATCGCTAACAACTCTCTCGTTTGGAGCTCTTTCCATGGCCTCATTGTTGCCGACAAAACCTATCAGGTCACTCTCACTCTTGTTCTTCTTTCTAAATTCAATTGGCCACTGTAATGTAATTTCGATTCATTGTTGCAGGCTTCGGGATTCTATCCCTTTGAGAAATTCTTTGAGAAGATTGGTTTAACAATGCTCAACAAGTATGTGTTATATAAATCACTTTGTGAATGTACTTGGCTATTTTCAATTCTAAATTTATTTTTGATGTTGCAGGCTTCTTCGACTGGTTCTAGACCATAATATTGCTGATTATGTCACTGCAAAGAACAATGTTGTGTTGTCATACAAGGATATGAGCCACACCAATTCATATGGTCTTATACGTGGCATACAATTTGCTTCCTTTGTTGTTCAATATTATGGGCTGGTATTAGATCTTTTGCTTCTTGGACTGACTCGAGCCAATCACTTTTTTCACTTTGCATTGGTGTCTTTCAGAATTTTAAAACTGGCATTGGATGTGTAACCTAACATGTTAGAGATTGAAACTAGTGTTAAAAAGTCTGGTTGTCAGTTGATTTCAGAATATATCCACATCTTCCCCTGATAAAAAAACGTTGCATTTTCTAATTGTTAATTTCCTTTTCTTTTATGTTTTTGCAGTTTTGAATTTTGAAACCTATGTTTTGAATTTTTTGCAGTTTTGTTAATTTCCCCTGGGAGTTGTTCTCTTGTTTCTGTTTCTTTGATTTATTCTTTTCTCTATTTTTTTGAGGGCAGGGGTGGGTGGGGACTGATGATAATAACCTGCAACTCGAGGCCACCACTCAGTTTTGGAAGCTGCTTTCGATTGGTTCGGATTGGCTTCTGTGTTTAATATGTTGTTTGATGAATTTTAATGGACATTTGGTGAATTACTTAATTTAGTTTTTATGTATCAGAACGTAGTCCTCCAATTGAGGAGGTTATACAAACCGGTGTAGTTTCTCGCTTTGTTGAGTTCCTGATGAGGGAAGACTTTCCACAGCTTCAGGTTTCTACTTGTCTGCTTTATTTTATTTAATCTAATAATTTCTTTTTTATTTAATTTATTTATATATTATTTTCCCCGTTCCAAATAATAAGTCTATCATTCGAGTATATTTTTTTACAAAAAAAAATGGTTTCTTTAATTAAAGATTTGATTTTTTAAACAAGTTCTTAATAACGAATTTTATAAATGAAAAAATATGATTAAATACTAAAATGGTTAGCCAAATTTCTAATAGAGTGGGTGATATTTTGTATTGATAACTTATTTATAAAAGAATATACAATTTTAAGAAAATATGTAGACCTTTATCTTAATTCTATTATTTTGTTTTCATTGTTTTTATTATTTCACAATTATCACCTTTTGATTGCAGCTAAATCTGTTAGTCAATTATGTTGTGACAATCATGCTCAAATGTTTGTAGTGGTTGATTGATCATCCAAATTTTTTGTCAAATCAAGTTTACATTGGTGGCGATTCATACTATGGTATTCCTATTCCAGTGATTGTTCAAGAAATTTCACAAGGTAAAAAAACCCGTATATGATTCAACCATGGATAAATATCCGGGTTAGAATCTTTATCTCTTATGAGTATATTTATTTTAACTTTTTTTCTTATAAATATTAGGAGTTCTGAATATGTTTATGTTAGAGATTGAAACTAGTGTTATATGCGTAAATTTATCTTTAACATTAATTATTAAATTACCATTATTTATCCTATTTTGCTGATCCATTACCGTTTTTCAATAATTATATATTTGCTTCCATTTAGGCATTGATCTCATCATCATTATTATTATATAGTAATAAGATTGACAACAAATAGTGCGTCTTAAAGCATTTGATTTTTCGTTAACTGTTTGTACTGGTGTTTGAGAGTAAAGTTTCAGGAGCTGTTTGCCCTACAAATAAGCATGATTTTTTTTTTAAAAAAAAATCAATCTACATCGGTTCTCAAGAGAACCGATGTAGATTTAAGCATAAATCTACATCGGTTTTCCAGAGAATCGATGTAGATTTATGCTTAAATCTACATCGGTTTTTCAGAACCGATGTAAAAAACTATACATTTTCTACATCGGTCTATTCTACATCGGTTCTAAAACCGATGTAGATGGCTTTAGAGAACCGATGTAGAATGTGCATATTGTAGTAGTGTTATTATAGAATATCCTAAAAACATTCTCGCGCAATATAATAATTCATGTTTAATATATAGGTTTTGATTTTTATCTTAAAAATGTGTTTTAAACACTCTTATCTATTTTAATTATTTTATATAAGGCTTAAATATTTTTTATTTTCTTAAATTTAAGGTAAATTTAGTTTTAGTCCCTTAAATTTAAAACTTGTCTTTTTAGGTTTGTAATTTCAAAAAATTTTATTTTATTCTTTATACTCAAATTTTGTTAGAAAAATTTTCAAATAATGTTACATAAATCTACTTACTATTATCTCTATTAGTAAAAACATCACATTAAACTCCGCTAATATTGTATAATTGTCTTAAATTTTTACTTTCAGATATATTATTGGTGACATAAGAGCTAAAATAAGATTTTTAAAAATTATAAAACTAAAAACAACAATTTAATATTTGAAAAACTAAAAATAAAACTTTAAATTTGAGAGACTAAAAATATGTTTAAGTTTTTATCTTAATATCATTATTGTTTCTAGGAATACATCGGTCATTTTATTATTTCTCTGGTCCCGCTTTAGAAAAATTATTAAAAATCTAAACAGAAAGTATATTAATTATTTTGAACATAGTTTGCATATTCAGAACTTATGAATTTCCACTCGCACGTTCTAAACAAATATTGAATAAATAAAAAACAGTAAAGAAAAAATGAGGGTATTACATGCGTGATATTAAAACTTATATAATAAGTTAATTTTTTTTGGGTCCATATATAACAACTTAAGTTAAAAGTATTTAATTGATTTAACTAAAAAAGATTTATAAATAAATTGTATTTTAATTATTTTTTTTTATAAAACTCTTAACAACAAATTATTAATATAAGTGATGCTCTTTTAAATATGTTATCAAATTCAAATTTCATATATAAAAAAACGAAATTGAGAAAAGAAGTTTCACCTAGAATTATCATAAATTTGTACCAATGTTATGAAACTTGAACCCGTTATATTGGAAATCGGACACAAAGCCAGTGTTTGATCACTTTAATTGAATCAGAAATGCATATTTCAATTGGTATGACGTTAACTCGGTGTTAAATCAAAGTTAATTGAACCGGCTACATAAGTGAGGAGATAGTGCTTCTCGTAAGATTAGAACCCAGGTGACTTGGGTTATTAAAATAAAATATAAAAAAATATGCCACTATACTAATATAACATTTTCAATTATATATGAAAAAAATTTAATTTTATACTATGTTTTAAATGTAAAATTATATATTTAAAAATATGTATGTAGTTTAATTATTATCTTCCTGGTTCAATCAATAACTTATTGGTTCGATCAGTGACTCATTAACTTGACACTTTGAATAAATTGATTACTAATCTAGTTTGATAATATTATTTTATACTAATAATGTAATTATAAAAATAATCTTACTTAAGAGCTCTATTAATTAATTAATTATTTCAATTAGTAATTTTAAACAACTTTTTTCTTTCTATTTTTTTAATCAACAAACTAGAAGTATATTTTTATGCATGTCTAATACAAATGTAGCCATAGCAACAAGAAGATATAAGACATGCCTAATGTATTACACTTTGAAATCTATCACTACTCCTTGTTGGAAAGCACCAAAATGGTTATACGATATATTGCTATATGAAGAAAATATTGCATATCCATTGTGTTCCCGTCAAATCTCACCTGAACTGCAAACTTTTTATACCAACCAAAATCAAAATACATTTCCCATGTAGATGATCTAAATCATATCACCAATTTGCAAAGCAAAAAGCTATTGTGAGTTTCCCTAGACTTGAAAGATTATGCAAATATGCATGCAATGAAGGTGATATTCCATTGTACAAATAAACGTGTGACAAAAGAAGGCTCGAATGTTCTCAATCAAGACCAACTGTGCAACAAAAGATCATGCATAACAACTTCTTGGTTAAAGATTTTATCCTTGAAAATAGTATGGTTCTAGTGTTCCAAAGCACCCAAATAACAGCACACCAAATGTACCTCCACCTTGTATTTGCTTTAGTAGTCTCATGTGGAATATCAGGTTGCCAATAATGAGCCTCAACATTACTAGGGCAAACAATTATCATATTAAGACTACTTGAGAAAAAAACATTCAGATGCTCTCAACAAATTTGCAATTGAACAAGTTGTGGAATATTGTTTATTTCGCATTCTTACAGAAAGGGCACAAGAGGTCATTATTTTTGTACCCACACATTCCTTCTTTTTAAATTATTCCCTATTGGTAGCACATTATTCATCAACCTCCCACTACAAGAAAAATCAGTATTATCTACGGAAATTTTTATAGATAATCATGAAAATCCGTAGGTAACTGTCAATTATCTACGGATTATCTACGGGAAAAAATCCGTAGGTAATAAGGTAGTAGATAACGTTATCTACGAAATTTTCCGTAGATAACGTTATCTACGAAATTTTTCATAAATAACCCACGAAAGTTGTTATCTACGGATTTTATCCATAGATAACTTTCAGAAAAATTTTGTTTAATTTTAATAAATTTATTAATGTAGCAATCCTCATATTTGGCCTCTCAAGGATGTTATTTCATGACACTTCACTTTTCAACGTGTTTTGTCCTTACTGCACATTTTCTGTGGAGTTCTTATGAGATAAGCTACTGAAAAGCAAATGCATGTTATTAGTATAAGTAACACAAATTAATTCATTTAAGTCATTCTCAACTATACAATCTCATACTTATATTATTATTATTATTATTATCATTATTATTATTATTATTATTATTATAATTATTATTATTATCATTATTATAATTATTATAATTATTATAATAATTATTATTATCATTATTATCATTTTTATTTTTATTATTATTATTATTATTATTATTATTCGTGAGTTATTTACGGAAAATTTTGTAAGTAACGTTACCTACGGAATTTTCCATAGATAATCAACGAAACTTATTATTATTATTATTTGTGGGTTATCTACGAAAAATTTCATAGGTAACGTTACCTACAGAAAATTTCGTAGATAACAACTTTTGTGAGTTATCTACAGAAAATTCCGTAGGTAACATTACTTACGGAAAATTTCATAGGTAATGTTACCTACGAAAAATTATGTAGGAAACGTTACCTACGGAAAATTCCTTAGATAACACCTTTCGTGGGTTATTTACGAAAAATTTCGTAGATAATGTTACCTACGGAATTTTTTGAAAACATTATTATTATTATTATTATTATTATAATAATAATAACTAGCGGGGCCAAGGCACTTCATGCCTCTCTATATGTATTTTTTCTTCAAATTTAAAATAACTCACGAGTTGAATGAATTTATTTGTCGACATATAATCATATAAATAATTTTAATTATTTATATGATTAATTTAATCATTGTTTATTGATGAAGTGCATATTAATTGCATCGTAATATTGTAAAATTTTAAATATTTGTCAACTTTTTTAACTTTATGTATTTATTGTTTTTTATTTAATAAATACAATTTTATTTTATGTTTTATGTATTTTATATATAACAATGACATAAATATAAGACAAAATTTATGTTCTACATAGTTATATTTGTAAGCATTGATTAAAGTAATATATATATATATATATATATATATATATATATATATTTATGTATTATACAACATGATGTTTTGCAATCATTAAATTTCCTTAATAGGAAGACCAAATAATGATTTCGCTTCAGCACGATTTTTAGCTTCCCTGCAATTTATGAAACAAATAAAATGTCATTTTGTTATTATTTTTAGCTAACATAACATGAAAAAAAAATATCATAATTAATGAATAATTAAATTGAATAATCTCATACCTTTCAAGAATAAATTTCAATTGTTTATTGTAACGTAGTTAGTAGAATGGAACGGGTCGTTCCCAGATTGGAATGAGCCGTTCCAGACTACTAAAACAAGGGTGATTTAGTAGCCTAGAATGGGCAGTTCCCAAACTGGAACGAGCTGTTCCAAACTACTAAATAGGCCTATGAATCTTGGACTGGAATAGGCCGTTCCAAAATGGTTATTGTGAGTTAAATTCAACTCCAGAATGGGCCATTCCGATTTTAGAACGAGTCGTTCTAGACGTGCCAGAACGGGTCGTTTTGGTTTCAGAACGGGTCGTTCTGCATGTGAATTTTACACATGATGAAGGAGCCCAGAACGGGTCGTTCCGTATTTGAAACTGGTCGTTCTGGCCACTTCAAACTTCTATAAATAGAGGTTGTGCAGTTGAGGAGAAGGAGAGGTTTTTAGAAAGAAGTTTTAGAGAGAAGGACTCTGGACTAGGAAGCTTGCTTTGGGTGGATTGAAGTCCCGGGTTGAGCTTCGGAAAGGAAATTCCACTTCTTCTCAGTTTTTTGCTATTCTGAGTCAATCTTTAGGTACGGAAAGCTAGATTGTATGTTGTTTGGTTGTATGTGAGTTTAGGAACTCATATGGAGTTGTATAATTACATTGAGATTATGATGAGTAGAAAGTGAAATGAAGAGATGCATGTTGAGTATAGTGAAATTGTTTACAAGTTGTGTGTTGAAAAGATATTATTTTATGATGATTGAGTTGTAAATTATGATTTGAGCTAATAAGCTGTTAAGTTAATTTTGCTGCTTAAAGTTGAAATGAGATGTTGTGTTGTTAAAATGTGTTGTTAAACAGCGTTGATGAGTTGTTGTGTTGTTAAAATGTGTTGTTAAACAGCGTTGATGAGTTGTTGTGCTGATATACCATGTTGTTTAAGTTGAAAGTTCATTGAGATGATGAGTTGAAAAGTTGTACGTTGTTTAAGTTGTTGAGTTGTAAGCTGATTAAGCTGTGATGATGATTTGTTGATCACTAGGACTAGGGGAGATGTTTTTGAAGTTGCTCATCCCATTGTGTGGATTGAGATAGTTGTGGTGCTCTGAGAGCCCAATTTGTTGAAAAAACCCTCCTTGGAAAGTTGTCCCTTGGAGTGAACGTTGTGTTGTTCTCCTCTAGGACTTAGTTGATCCCGTGTGTGGGCAAGGTCGAGGCACACGTGTACAAAGCGACCACAGTATAGGGGCAAGATCGAGCTATACTGATTACAAAGTGACCACGATATAGGGGCTAGGCCGAGCTATACCGATTACAAGCGGCCAGATGTTTAATGTTGTAAAGTTGTTATGGTGCCTATTGTTGTAAAGTTGAACAGTTGGGGACATATGGTAAAGATATATGTCCTATGTTGAGATACATAGTACTAAGGTGATAAGTTGAAAGTTGTTTTAAAGTTGGATCCCTTAGTACTGTGTGGGCGGCATGGAAGTAGTCGATCTATGTCATGGTTGAATGACCAATTTAAGTAATGTATCTAGTTAGAGATGTATTCTTTGATTAGGTACTGGAGAGTGCGTGGTACTTGGAGGACAGTGGGTGGACTAACTCCATATGTGGATTGGTGATGCTAGCCAAGGCCGTGGTAGGCTCATACCCAAACCCTTCTATCCTGACAGTAGTACTGGACCTCCGAGTCTAAGTGGCACACCTGAGCAATCGCCTATTGTTGTCTATACATGATTCTCTTCTGAGTTCCTAACGATGTCTTATACCTAACCTGGTTGAGATAGGTCAAACGCTGGATTCGGTAGAGTTTATGCCACCTAGACTGCTCAACCTCAGTTGTTGGAGATCTTCGAGTTGAAATGCGTGACGATGCATAAGTTGTTGATGAGTTGATTTGTTGTTGATATGAGTTGTACATATATTGTTGTGTTGTTAAGTTGTGATTGTGTTGTATGTTGATCCTGTTAAGGATGATGATAGTGTTGTTATGTTGTAAGTTGTTTTTAAACATGTGTTGTTGAGAAATGTGTAACACATGTGTTGTTGAGAGATGTGTAACACATGTGCTGGTTGTTGTTATGATGAATATGATAAATATTCCAATGGTTTGTACAGTAGTTGCGTTGAAGTGTTGATACAACGTTGATATGTGGAATCAAGTTGAAATGATGTTAAGATGTATAATATATGTGTTGTTTATCTTTTGTGTCAGATGTGAAGATGATTATATAGTTGTGTTTCATATTTGATATTTATGAGTTGTTTATTATCTCTAGCTTACCCTTGCATGTTTCCATGTGGTTTGGACTGCGATGATCATACGTTGTATGGGAGCAGGACAGGGATAGGCTGGGAGATAGCTGCTAGAGGCCACAAGAGGTGCCTGGAGATGAATATTTTTTTGTAGGCTACCTTATAGTAGCATACTTTATTGTATATAACTGATTGTTGTTGGTTGCTTGATTATAAACTTGTGTTGTAAATATTTTATTATACTATTTTAGTATATATATTCCAGTAGTGTGTAGTATTGTTTCGTAGGGTGACGGCCATGGCGGGTCATTACATTTATAGAATACATCATCCATAATTTCTTTGACTTTAAAAAACTACAAAAATAAATAATAGAATGTCAAGTATCAATATGAGATATTTAACATTTCATGTAAATTTTTATAGTTTATGAAAGAAATTACCACTACCTGAAAAATGGAGATATTTTGTTTTGCATCAAAGTTGTTAATATGACAGATATTGGTCGATGTTGTATTTTCAAGTGACCTAATGTTGCACTTTCCATTCAATGGTATTATCAAACCATTTTATCCCATTTTGCCCTCTATATATCGCACACAAATGTCTCCACCATACTAACAAGACATTGTTAGACTCACCCTCTAACAGTCCCCCTCCAACCCCCATATTTAGCTTTCAAAATATGACACCACAAGGAGTTATCATCATAAAAAGCTTTCATCTCCATTTGCCTAAAAGAGCTTCATTGAAAGCAAATATATTCTTAATACCCAAACCACCACTCCCTCTAGGCTCACATTTTTTTTTTTTCATTTCACCCAAGCTATCTTCTTATTTCCCACCTCACTCTCCCATAAACAATTTCTTTGAAAACCAATAATTTTATCCCCTATTTTTTTTTTGACAATTTAAAAAAGAATAGGAAAAAGATTGGCAATAGCACCAAAATTATTCTTGAAGAAGTTAACTTTCAAGTCAAAAATTGGTACAATCTTCCACTCATGAATCCACTTTGTTTTTGATCAATCACCTTTCCCAACACTCTTTTTCTATTTTAATAAAATGTCAAAGCTAAAATTAGTTTGGTTTAATTTTGATTTAAGATATTATAGCTAATGTAAGAAATATGTAATAGTCATGTTATATTTTATTTTTGTTAATTATAAAGAATATCAAATGTTAATATAAAATAATTAAAATATTAATAATTTTATAAGTGTTATCATATCTTTAATTTTTTTTTAAAAAAAGTTACCATGAGCAATTACCTTATATAAAGAACTATACAAAACCCTAACATGAAAAAAGTATTTTTTTTTAAATATTTATATTTAGTTTTGTATTTCCAAAAATTGGGCACAAACAAACTAACAGACGCACATATTATTTATATTTAAACTAAATGTCATTTGCAAATATGAATAAGTATGATGTTAATACTCGAGATGTTTAAGTCTCAACTTGATGTTAGAATTTTGGATACCTTACTTTGATTAGGGCGTGAAAAGAGGATTTGGACTCTAGTTATATATTGGAATATTTATGTGTCATCTTTATATTTAAATTAGTTTGATTTTAAAATGTTTTATGATCTTTGGAATGCTAAAAAATTAGTCACTATTTATGTTTCTTTTAATGAATGTAAGGTAGTTCATGATTGTGAATCCTTTACCATTGAGATAAGTTTTTATGAAATTTTTGTATTTATTTATTTTTCTTTAATTTTTGCAATGCTTGTATATTAATAAATGCATGAGATAGTTTTGAGAAAAAAAAAAAGCTCTTTCTCTTTTATGTGCAACAATTATGAGAAATACATTAAAATAACATTATAAATAGATAGAAAATGATCACATAATTTATTTATCGTTGTTCGATCCTTAATGCCTACATCCATAAAGATATTCATTATCTCATAATGTATTACATATATATCATGAAAATCATCTCTTCATGTTTCGTGGGTTAAACTTGAAAACCCCCCTCACAAGTTTTATGGTTGAAACTTGAAATATCCTTTCTCATAAGTTCTATGGGTGAAACTTAGAAAACCACATCTCATAAGTTTTATGAATAAGATTTGAAAATCCTTTCGTCACAAATTTTATGGGAAAACTTGATAAACCCTCCTCTATATGACGTTCTCTCATTTAAGACAATGTCTCCTTCTACAAGTTGAATGATTCTTTTCATTTTAAGAGTCTCATATAACATCCTAACCTTAAAAGAGGAAACAAATCCCTAAAATAAATTAATATAATATTTAAATTTTAAATAATATCTGAAAACAAATAACATCTTTCTATACTTGAATAATATCTTAGATATGAAATTAAACATTTGAATTAATTTTCTAATCGATAGAAAGTGTTAGACAATGAATTTTAAAAGAAATTGACCACAAATAATGAATTTAGTGTTGGCACTATACCACATGCATTTGCTTATGCGGCAAAACTTTCTTTTAGAGGTGGAGAATATGGATAGATACAATGATTTAGTTTTGATGCTTATTGTAACTATGGTAATATTTCTTAATTATATAAAAACAAATAAGACTTTTACTTAATGTATAAATCAAATATAATATTTAATTTTCTTAAAATTTATTTTATTAATTATTTTACTTAACATAATTAAAATGATATATTTATATTTTAATTAAATTTAAATTAAATTCTCATCAAATCTTACTAAATTTTTAAATCAAAAGTATCTAATATTTTAATCAATGTAATGCGTCTTATAATTGTCTATTTTATACAACTATATTTATAATAAATAATTTTTTTATTATATATTATAATTAAAATTTGTTACAAATAAATAATTTTAAATATATAAATTATATTTTAGTATTATAATAAATAAATTTCATTATGGTATAAAATCATTTTTAATTATTAATAATTTTTCAAAAAATAATTAAAAATATGAAAATGATATAGTCAAAACATGAAAATTATATATTTAAAAAGAAAAATTAAAATATTAAAGCAAATGTAAAAGTGATGAGAAAGTATTTCAATTTTAAAGATAAAACATACATGAAATTTTTATATTATGTTACTTGTTAGGTAATAAATTGTTCGTTTGCTCATTAGAAAAATGAAGTTCACCTTTTTATAAGAAAAGATGTTTGATTGAGAACGAATGTGAGCAAGTGAAACTAAGAATGTAAAAAAAAAATCCGTACTTGTAAATATTTGTGGATAAAATCCACAATGGATAAAAAATAGATATTATAAAAAGATATTCGTAGGTAATAAGTACAAATATCTTTTTATACCTGCATATTAACGAAGAAGATACGGGTATCATAGTATCCACACCCGTACCCATTAATATTCAATTTATTTAGACTTGTACGAAATTTATTTTATTTAAACTTGTATAAATTTAATTTTATTTGGACTTTGTTTAGACTTATAATAGTTAAATATTATACTTTATTATCTTTTATTTTGATTTATGTGTAATCAAAATATTTTATTTTAACAATTATTGTTTGAATTTTAAACTTAGATTGAATGTTTGAAATTTAGTTTTTAAATCCACTTATTATTATTAATATAACTGTGAAGAATATTTCAATTTTAATTTTATAGCCTTCAAACTTTTTTATGCAAATTTTATTTAAGTTTTAGTTATATATGCAGATTTTTATAACTTTTAAAAGAAAAAATAGTTACAAATGACTAAATTGAATAGTTAAAATATTTTATTAAATATTTTAAAGATTTTTTTTAGTAGATACTCGTGGATATCCGTAAATATTAAAAGAAATATGCAAGTAGCCGTTCAATAAATATTCGCACTGATATAAGGACGAGTATAAAGCTAATAATCCATATATTTATCCGGTGAGAAGGATAACAAGGAACTACTACCCATATTATCCCGTCGCATTGACATCCTTAAGTGAAACATTTACAAAAGGAAAGAATTTATAGTTTATACATATATATATATATATATATATATATTATTTTTTTTAGATTTTGAAATTTTTTAATTACTTTCTAATATTTCTAGAACAAAATTTAATTTACAAATATCTTAATTTTTATCGCTCTATATTATTGTGAAATTTTTTAATCAGGTATTTAAACTACTTTGTTTCTCATAGATTAAAAAACTAATAAAAACTATAGTTGAATGCTTAATTTTATATATTTTATAAATTATAAATTTATGAATTACTGAAACTAATTTATGGTGACTTTAAACAGGAAAAAAAAACACCTTAGCGATATTTTAAAATTATACAAATCCCAATAATATTCATTTGTACAAAATTAAAGAACTAATTATATTTTTTAATTTCAGATTCAATTAAATATTTTTAAATAGTTCTTCGTCAGTGTTTGCTTCAGGGATTAAAAATTAAGTTCTGAGAATGTGAACGAGAATGTATGATTTTTATGTCTGTTACGAATTTTAAAAAATTATTCTCGAGTATTATTCATTTCAAATATCTTTCTACCATATTTCTTATTTTTTTTTATTTCCATGTTAAGGATGTGATAATGTGATATTCTCATAAGAATATTAGAAGTTCTATCCTTACACACTTGTAACTTTCTCTTCTAATGAAGCTGTGTGGGGAATGAAGTACAAGTTTGGGCTTTTGAAATCTCCAACAATAGGATTGGTGGTGCTGTAAGGTTAGGCACTCATAACAATGTGGGCCATAGGAGGATTGACCCCATTTGTTGGGATTTCCCACCAATGGATTCCTACAAGTTAAAAAGATGGTGTTGTAAATGAAGGGATTGTTTCTTGTGGAGGTGTAATAAGTGGTAAGTTTGGAATTTTGTTGTTTTCTCTTGTAATTTGGGTTATATTTGGTGGTTCAAGTTCACCTTTGAACTATCTATCATGACTTAAAAATTGTTACAGATAGTAAAAAAATAAGTCTCTTTTAGTTCCCTCCTTCATGGTTACAAATACATTTACTTACTAATGTTTCAGGGGTCTCTTTTTCCTAGAGGCTATTAATTCAGATGTTTGGCTCCCCATTGTACTTAAAAAATAAAACTTCCTTTTTTTAATTATTATTTTTATTTAAAATATTTTAAATTTTGAAAAATTTCAAGGAATATTAAAATATTGGCTTCATTACGATTTTGATTTCTCAAGTATTGTAATCGAGCAATTTTGAGTCCTTAGAGTTTTAATTGAGAAATTTTAGTCTCTTACGTATATTAGTTATGCAATTTTAGTCCTCAAATTGTAATTGAGAAATTTTAGTCTTTCAAGTATTACAATTATAAAATTTTAGTCTCTATCATTTGAAATCTAATAACTTTAAGATTAATATATAGAGAGAAGAAATCCACTTATTTTAAGAGTAAATCTACTTATACTTATTTAATTAAATAACTCATGTTCTACATTAAATTTCAACAATCTAATCATTGAATTAAAAGTTTTCAATACATAGATAAAATTTACAATTTTTTTTTAAATTGAAAACTATTTAGTACTTTATTTCATTAATTCAAATCAAAATATAAATTATTTTTATAATTATCTGTCAATTTGAATTAATGAAACAAAATTCAAATAGTTTTTAATTTTTAAAAAAGATTTATAAATTTGATCTATATATTAAGAATTTTTAATTTAATGGTTAAATTATTAAAATTTAATATAGAATATGAATTATTGAATGGAATAAGAGTAGATAAAAACTCTTGAAATAAATGTAGATAAACATACACTCAAAGTAAGTGAATTTTTCTACACAATAAATATATATATATATATATATATATATATATATAATATTTTAAAATTATATGATGAGTGTCCTATTTAAGATACATAAAATATAATTTTTATTAATATATATTTATTATTATTAATTAAATAAAATTAATAATAATAATAATAATAATAATAATAATAATAATAATTATTATTATTATTATTATTATTATTGGATAATCATGCCTTTTATATCAATAATACATAGAGTTAGTGGAAGTAGAGAATGGTTATTAAAAGATTTCAGAAAAAACTAATATATAAAAGACTTTTTTTTTTTAAACTTTTATTAGTCATGATTGAACAGTTTTATATAGAATTAAAATTATCTAAAATAATGTGTATAAAAAAATAAAAAATTGCCTTTATATACATAATTATAGATAATATTATTGATAAATTAATATCAATAGTATATTTATAGAAAATTAATAATTTTATAAATATAAATTAATATATATATTAATATATTTTTTATAAAAATATAAATATATTAATAAAAATAAATGTATTTGAATACAATATATTATGTCAGTGTTAGTGTTGTATAAAAAACATATTAGATTTTTAATGTAAAAGATCAAAATTATACAATTACATTACTTGAAAAATTAAAATTATTTAATTAAAATTTAGAGATTAAAATCATATAATACATACTTGATAGATAAAAATGCATTTAAACCTAAAATATAATCAAATTTTCTAAACTTACTTAATAATAACATTCCACATAAAATATTTCCGGACTTTCAATTAGAAAAAAGAAATATTTTTGAGAATACGATTTCCAGAAATACAATAATATGATGCGTGGAAACAAATACCATTTTACGTCATTATAATTCTTGTAAATAAAATATATTGAACTATATATATAAAAAAAAAATCCAAATGATATAAATTAATTAATTAGAGTAAATGAGTAATGACTGGAGAGGGTCCCAGTTAGTAAAGGCACGCTTGCCGTATCTCGTGAGGTCGTGTTCGCGTGGACCCTTGTTGTCCCTCCCCACCTTCGCCTCTTGGATTATGTTATGTGGGTAGATATTCTTTAATTTTAAGCAAACAAATAAATAAATAAATCATAAAAAATTAAAAACCATACACACTACACAGATAATATAATAATAAAACCAAGAAAATGGAAAACAAGACAGGAAGACAAAAGAGCACTAAACAGGGAACATATATATACACACATATAGAGAGAGAGAGTGTGTGTGTGGTTTGGTTTCTCTTTGGTTCCTTTCTTATATGAAGCATCACATACTTGCATCTCATGCAGCATCTTGGAACTCTTTCTAACGGTTATTTTTGTTAAGGGGAGAAAAGAAAGGGCTTTGATCAGTGAATAGTGGTTCCTGTTTGGTTGCAACTACTGAAATGGATTACACCAATGACAAGTATATCTGTGCCCTTTTGTTTATATCAGTTTTTTTTTTCCCTTCTTTTTATGGGTCTGTCTCTTGGGAAAGACACTCTCTTTGGGAACTGCATTTGGTTTTAAACATGTACTTTCTGACTTTGATGCTCTTCAATTTTTGTTCTGTGTTTTTATTTGGGAGATGAAATGGGTACCCATTAGTTTTTTTGGACCTTGCTTGTTGTAAGTGTGATTTTTAGTTAATTGGTTCATTCGTGTATGGGGTTGTTGACCTTAATTTTACCCTTTTTTTTTTTTTTTTTTTTTTTGCTTTTTTGTGTTAACTCTGGTCGGTTTAGTACTTCTCTGTTCTTGGTTTTTATTTGCTCTTGAGATGCTCGATTCATGTTAGATTTTGTGGATAGAGGAAGGGTAGTGATGATGATGATGGGTCATAGTTGTCTTTCTCGCTTTTTTTGGCCCTTTTCTTTCGTTTATTTTTTTGCTTTCTAGTTTCTTCTGCAGTAATTGGTGGTTCTGTTCCTATTTATTTGTGTGGTTGTTTGGTTTGTAATTAGTACTGCAATTTATTTGCGTGGTTGGTTTGGTTAATCTTCTATGTACTTTTGGTTGATTTGTATACTGTTAAAATCACGACGTCTACGATCTATCCATTGTGATTCTTTCAAATTGGTTTTAGGATTGGCTCCTTTTATGTTTTCTTGCACCTTGTACAATGTTGCGTAACAAGCATTTACTGTTTGCTCCATGTTAAATGGTGCTAGGGAGCCATGGGATTGGCATAGGGAGGACTATTATCTGCAAAAGAGTTTCAATTACGGTAAGTCTGACTTGTAGTTTTAAGTTAAGTTAGTCTAAAAAATTGGTGCCTGAGAAATTTTTCTTGTATGAGCAGAAATTTCTCAAGGACTGTGGAATGAAGCTCCTCAAAATGAAGATCTTTCCTATGTGTTCAATGATGAAACAACCCCAGTGAAGGCTTGTGGGGATTTTGCATACAATGATAATAATAGTGGTAAGATGTTTGTACTGGCAAGGAAGTTTTACATTGTCTAACAATCAATATGTGCAGCTTGAAACTCGAATATATAGTTCTTTATTTCTGTTATTCAGGGTGAGCTTGACACAATGATAAAGTGATTGCCTTGTGATCTGGAGGTCACAATTTCAAATGCTTGAAACAATCTCTTTGCTTGTAGGGATATAGATGTTTATATCTACCCTCCCTTGCTTCCTTGAACAATTTCAAAGTTATTGCCTTGTGATCTGGAGGTCACAATTTCAAATCATCGAAACATTCTCTCTGCTTGTAGGTATACAGATGATTACATCTACCCTCCCCAGCTTCCACTGGGTGGGAGCCTCATGAATTGGATTCCCTTTAACTTTTATTATTATCATCATTATTCCTTCTAACCTTTTTTATTTAATATATATGCAATGTTATCCTTTTTAATTCAAATAAGGTGGATTTCAGAGTCAAATAATATGGAAAAGGAGCCAGACAAATGTTTGAAGACTTCTTACCAAATTAAGAGACGGCGGATGCTACAATTCAATACTCAAGATGGGGAGCATTCCCCTTCCAATGAAAATTTGTGTTCAGCATATTTGAAAGTAAAGGTCAGTGCTTGTAGCGTTTACCTTAGTGATTTTTCACACCCATGGTAGTGTAATAGGTCTAGCTACATAAAAAAATCAAAGTGAGAATCTGCTTTAGTTTGAGAAAATATGTTATATTTTTTTTCTCAAATATATTCCACGTATTGTTGTCTATGGTTAGAATACATCATGTCATGAGGTAACTAAAATTTGTGCAACTTTTCTTTGTTCTTTCTGTCAGAATTCTCTTTTCTGATATTTATTTCATAACTATGCTTCATGAAATGATTAGTTCAGCCATATTGGTTTGCGTTACCACCTTGTATTGGTTCATCTGTTAAGTTATTCAAGTGTCTCCCCTGCATGTTTACTGTAGCCATTTGATGGCTTAATATAATATAACTGTGTTTTAACTGAAGTCATTTGTGATGACTGTTAAAGTTTGATAATGAGATTTTTTGTTCACATCTGAGTATCTTGTATCCTATAATATTTACTTAACATGGGTCCTCTCCATTGTTGTGGGGGTCTTAGTCCTACATATAATATGGTCTTTTGGGTTGATCAACAATCTTGTTTCTTTTGTTATGCCTTCAAGACTTCATGATTTGCAATGCAAATAGTCAGCACTAAGCACTAGCACTTAACGATAGTGTTTTTTTTTTTTCTTTTTAATTTTTTGTTTTGAAGTGTTCCAGTAGTACTTTATTGATTTCAATTAAATGTTGTTTGAGTTAATTGTGCTAGAGCTGTTGTTTTGCCAGATTGTATGACTGTTGCATTATGTATATAGGGGAAGGAGGACTCAAATGAGGATGTTTTCTCAGAACTACCACAATGGATACCGGGGGCATCAGGTTTACCTTTTGCAAGATTCTGCTTTGAACATTTTTTTTTCTTTTTTAGATGGCTTTGATTGATACCTTTAACCGATCATAATGGAATATGCATTAGGGAGTGCATCTGCTTCCAGTTACGAGGAACTTGAGTCAGCTGAAGGGTGGCTAGCAGATTGCTTTAAGGATACCGAAATGCAATTATGTCCTGAGGATTTGTATGCTTCTAAAGACCACCACTAATTTATGGCATATATGTATATATATACAAAATAATCTTATGATTATGTTATGTGACTCAGGAATTTTTCTGGGGCAGATGATGTTCATATTGATGTTGCAGGTATATGACATTGTCTGCCATTCACTATTATCTTTCTATTTCTTCCTTCTTTTTTCTTTCCTGTACTCATTGACTCTTGAAAAAAAAATTATATACTACTGTAGAGCTATGCAACTTCCCACCAGCATGTGAACAAAATGTGATTCAGCATCGCATAACTCGTACCCCCAAAAATATTGTTGTCAGAGGTTTGTTTTGTTTTCCTTGATATAGTCTTTCTTGCTTGTTTTAATTGCACTGGATATTTGCTATATTTCTCATATAAGAATATCCTCCAGTTGCTAGGATGTAATACTGGATTCTCTTGTATGATATAAGCTGCATAGTGATGCACTCACAGGATAGAAGTTAGCATGGTTTTACTAGATTTGTGTTTTCATTCCTAAAACTTGGATTTTTAATTTTTGTCAAATACAAAAGACACATTGCTAGGAAATGTAGTACATATTAGTTAATGGGATGAAATTTTATGATTTTTTTAATTCATGGTAATCAAACTTAATACTAAAGAGGTTTATAACAACCCACGTACCCTGTTCATCCAACTGAGCTAGACTCCATGACAACAAATTCTAACTCTCTTTTTCATGTATAGGTGGGAAATCATTTATAGAAACACCCTCAAAGCTAATTTCTTCTGTGGCCTATCCATTTGCCTTCATTAAACCTAGTGATGCCCATGGAGATGTCACTCTGAAGGAAATAAATCAGCGCATTCTGTCTCCATCTCCTATGAAGTCCAAACAAAGTGTGGAAGATCCATCATCTTACCCAAAATCAGCCTTTTCTGGGAAGCCCGTAGTTGGAAAAACAAAAGTTCACATTGAAGGGGGAAAAGGTAGCATCACAATTATGAGAACCAAAGGCTAAGACTAAAGTTGTTCGGTGCTGACTCTTGTCTGGGGTTTGACTTCATTGTGTATGTAAAACACCTGGTAATATATAGTTGGGTACTGCAATTCTTGGTATTGTTGGCATCCATAATAACACCATCTTAGTGTTCGTATCCTAGTTAGGAATCTAGATGTCTTTGTGTGGCTTCTGTTTAGTAGATGTTTTTGTTTGATTTAAACTCTGCAATGAGAATTTTGATATCAGTTTCCATATTAATGGATATGAAATGGAAAAACATATATAAACCTAGTTGGTTTAATATGTTTGTTGATCTCTGCAAATATGAAGAAATTTGGTTTTGATGGTTTAATCTTTCTTAATCTATGCAAATATGACAAAATTTGGTTTTATTCCATGCAATTTTTGCTGTTGATTTTGGTTCGTATAAATTTTAGAATTTTTAAAAATAATTCTTATGGTATTTATTTATGTGACATGCTTCTAGTGAGTGTTGTTGGGTCTATTGAGTTACTTTCTATCAAGTTATTAAATTACTTATAAATGTTTCGGTCTTCAACATAAGGAGATGTGTTGAAGATGTCATATGAAGTAATGATAATAATAAATTAAAATATAAGTGGAGAGTAAATTTTACTTTATAAGTTGGTTTTAAAGGATTAAATTAGGTTTGATGTCACTTTCTTAAGTTTATATTATTATGTTATAACTAAATGATGATAGAATTTAAAAAAAATAAAATTCAAGAATCATAATGAGTGGTTCAATTTGCCCCATTCAAGTGTTTACACTCAAGGTTCCTTCAGAAGGTGAGGCTCCCTAAAGAACAAATTCCTCCAAGTCTTTCCATCATAAGTTCAAAAGGCTACCTTGTGGCCAAGGACTTGAGCAAACCTACACTACAAAGAGGTACTACAACCACCAAAGTAATTTCAAGACAAGCAATAAGGCACAATTAAAAAAGGTAAACTTAAATATGATTTAATGTGATAATACTTCAAAGAATAACAAGAAAGACAAACTAAAATTATAGGTAATTTTAAAAGTTAGCACACAATTAGAAACCTAAAAATGACACTAGAACAGAATACAAAATTAAGAAAAAGAATTAAATTGTCTTCAAAAAAATTATGTTACAATTCTTGAGCCACAACAAATAGGTGACAAATAATTTTAACTCATAAATGCTCCTCTAACCAAAGATATTTCCATACGTTCATCATTTTAATTTTGATGATAACAAAGCAATGACTTTGGGAGACTAATATGTGTCTAAGTCATTTCAGGAAACATGCATCCAAGGATGTAGAAAGAATGAAGAACTTTTTTTCATGTATGTATAAACAACCTTTTCTACAAATGTGTAAAATGAAACAAGTGTAATACTTAGTAAATAGGATAATTAGTGTTTGTATCCAACATCTAATGCATTATGACTAGCGTATGCATCTTATAGATGCTCACATATCCAATGCTTGTTTGAACGTTTCATGTCTTTCATAAACATATTCTAAAGTTTGAAAAACATATTTGGTGACACAAGTCCACTAGTTGTATCTACCATTTACAAAATACACCTCACTTAAATACAAAATGCAACCCTAAAGAAAAATACAAAATTAACCCTACACTAATGATCCAAAATAAATGTCAAAATAAAAGAAAGGTTTACAAGAAATAAGAGATGGACTAGTTATTAATTAACTTAAAGTTCAACATGAGCTTATCCCTTCATTTCCAACCCACTCATTTTGCATTGTCATTGACATGATCCTTGTAATAGGTCCTTTTGGAGGTAAGATTTCATAAAAAAATTAATGGTGTGTTTGGATGAGGAATTTTACAAATTCAAGGAATTTAAAATTTTTGGTATTTAAATTACATTCATTTCAATTTCTATCATTCTTAAAATATTTTGTTTGGATAATTCAATTTAATTTTTTTAAAATTTTAAATTGTTAATTTGGATATGATAATTTGATTCTACCATGGTAAAATTAATTTTGAAAATATATTTATATGTTGAGATTTTTAAATAAAATTTTATAAAAATAAATATTAGCCAATTTTTAAATTTTAATAATTTAAAAAATTAATATTAGATAATATTTAATAATTTTTAAAGTATTTTTGAATATTCAATAATTAAAAATATGAAGAGATAAGATAGATATAAGTGAAATAAGGAAAAAAAATATGAAGAATTTCAAATTCTTAATTTTTTTGGGAGAATTTGAAATTTTACTATTTTAATTTTAAGGAATTTCACAAATGCTTGGATTTCAAATTCTTTGTAAATTCTCTATCCAAACAAAGTATTTCACCTCAAAAAATTTGAAAATTTTCAAACAAATGAATTACTCTATTTAAATTACCCATCCAAACACACTCTAAGGATAATAAACAAAATAAAACTTAAAATCTAGCTAGCAATTAGTGTCATTTCCAATTATTGAATCAATAGAAGAACTAATCCTGCCACCCAACTACATGCGCCACCAAGGATTTCGAAGGCCATGTTTGTAAAGTGCCAAAGGGTGCACTAGAGTATGCTAGCTTCGAGGAGTAGCAAAATTTGGAGAAATTTCATACAAATCTCCATACCTGTAGCAAGTATTAGAGAAGTAGCACTAGACTCCATTACAAAATATTACAATTTACACTACCCCTCTCACTCAAAATATAAGGATTCCTTTAACATATTACAGATATAAAGTGAATAAAACATTTAGAGTAAATTACAGATATGAATATTACACTGTCATTTATTTTTATGTTAAAAATTATGGTTTCTCTCTTTAACAAATTTTAATGTACTTTTGCTTTATCCATTTTTAAATTTTTCTATTAAGATTTGTTAACTTTCGTAACAAAAAGTTATTACTAACATATTCTTTACACCAAAATCTCCTTAGAGATATAAATATGACATTACTCTCCCTTTTTTTGTTAAAATATATTTTTTTCTCTTTTGATAAATAAAAATACTATACTTTAACAAATTATTTCTTATTTTACATATTTAATTATATTTTAAAAATTATTATGATTTTTTAAAATTCATGATATATTTAAAAATATTTTTAAATTTAATAATATATATACTATAATAAAATAAAACAAATATTAAGATAATATTTAATCGATGTAGTTAAATGTAATATTTTATAAATATTTAAATAAAATAATTTTTTTATTATATAATATTAATTATATATTTAAGATAATATATAAGTAATAAGGTATTATTTAATTTATGTTATTAATAAAATACTATAATAAATATCTAAACAAAAAGGTGATTTCTAATAAAGTATCATTTATCATATTTAATAAATATAATGCAAAAACATATCTATAAAACATGTATTTTTTAAATTAAAAAGTTATTATTAAATAAGATATAATTATTACTAAATTTAATACTTATGAATATATTTTCATATATAAGTATACGTATATAATTTATTTTATAATTTATTTATTTAATCATATTTTACAACATTTTATCAAATGAATGAATGATAATGATTTGAAAATATTTTAATATATATTTTAATCAAAAACGTATTTCTTACAATTTTAAAATGAATATTTGTTAGCGATATTAAGTTAAATGCTTTAAATTATATATTTTAATATAATAAAAAGTGATAATATATAAAATTCATATATTTAATGGATAAAGTATAATTTATTTTTATATTTTAATATATAAAGGGAGGATAATGTAATACATGCATCCATCATATGAAAGGAAGTGTCATTTACATTAACGACGTTAAGTTAAATAAATTAAATTATATATTTTAACACAATAAAAGAGAAAAGTATAATGCTTTTATCTCTTAGATGGTAACACACTCAAATATTTATTCAATTTCTCTTTCATTCTATTTTTAAGTTAAGTTATATTTTTTCCTCATTTTATTTAATTTATTCAATTTGATTCTTTTATTTGTTAAAAGTCAAGTGGTCTTTTAATTTTTATATGTGATACCATTCTACCCTAAATAAATACATATAAATAATTTTGGGAGACAAAATAAAAATAAAACTTTTCTCATTAATAATTAGTAAAATGTTTCGTAAAACTTTATTCATTACTTTATTAAATGAGGAAAACCATGTAAATATTATTTGAATTAAAATAAGACACAACTTCATAATTAATAATGTTCCAACAATAAAATATAATTAAAGAGAAACTCTATAGTCCAACAACTACTAAAATTAAAATTCTGTCATGATGTCACACTATCAGAGCATAACCCCTTTTTATATATATCTCTCCCTTATTAAATATATCATTATGTACCTACTCTAATCCTACAAATTAGGTTCAACCCAAATACAAACATACAAACACATGGAGTGAAAATACATCTCATCCATAAACAACATATACTAGACATAAAGGTAGATACACACACATTTATACCTCAATAACATCTCATATACTCTCAAACATTCTCACTTATATCAATAATGACCATCAATATACCTCCATCGATTATTTTTTATCATCCACACACAATATAACACAATCATAATGCAAGACTTGTGCAATACATACTCCTAACTCTACATGTATGTTGTAACACCCCAATTTCTTTAAAAGGATATTTTTATTAGTAATGGCATTTTTGTAATTACTGAGGATATTTTTGTAATTTTTATAAAGTTATAGGGGTATTCTGGGTTCCGGAACGGGCCGTTCCAAAAGTGGAACGGGCCGTTCCAAATGTTGAAAATGTGGGGTTTTTGTAGTTCCAGAACGGGCCTTGGAACAGGCCGTTCTTCAAGGAGAACGGGCCGTTCTGCTTGGAGAACAGGCCGTTCTGGTATGCAGAACGGGCCGTTCTGGAAGCAGTACGGGCCGTTCTGCTGAGTCTGGGAACAAGCCGTTCCGATTTTAGAACGGGCCGTTCCAGTTGAGAAATTTGCCCACGTTTGAAGGATCCGGAACGGGCCGTTCCGAAATCAGTACGGCCGTTCCGGGTGCGTCAGATTGCCTATAAATAGGGCATCAGGGGTGAAGAAAATTTTATACGGAGTAAGAAGTGAAAATTTTAGAGAGAGAGAGAGAAAGAGAGAGAGAAAAAAAAGAGAAAGAAAGAGAGAGGGAAAGGGAAAGAAAAAGAGGGAAACTAGAAGAGGAGGCTCTGCCCAAGTTTCAACTCCTGCTTATCCAGGTAAGGGGGGAGTGAGAACCTCGCTCAGGGGTGTGGGGATAATTGTTGGATAGTTGTTTGTCAGATTGGCCCCCAATCCCTTGTCGTTGTTCTGTTTGATTTTCTATTTACTCTACTATGTTTTTGTTGAAGGTGCCGTTGTTCTGTTTGATTTTCTATTTACTCTATTTTGTTCTTTGTTGAAGGTGCCGTTGTTCTGTCCGATTTTCTATTTATTCTACTTTGTTCTTTGTTGAAAGTAATAAATGAATATGAAATTAATGTTAATAATAAATGAGTTTTAATATGAAAAAGAATGCTCTCTGGATCTCTGTGAATTCCTATGCAGACTTTATGAGGAGTATTTATGACATGACTATGTGAAATATGGACAAATGACACGAGACCTAAAAATGGACTATTGAGACAAGATGTGATTATGAGGACATGAAAAATGATGACATGATGTATTTAATGAAATTCTGTAATAAGTTAAATGTTGAGTCAATGAGATTATGAATGTATGACATGCATCATATGCATATATTACTCCAGGTGTGCCGCTGAGGCCGCATACCAACGATGCTAACTAGGTGTACCTTCGGGTCACCCACGACGTAACATGCTAGGTGTACCTTCGGGTCACCCACGATGTAACATGCTAGCCAGGTGTACCTTAGGGTCACCCACGATGTAACATGCTAGCCAGGTGTACCTTAGGGTCACCAACGATGAATTGTGAATCTTCCGTATGGCGCCACATGCATGCATTTATGAGTCAAGTCCATGACATCATAAGCATGATAAATGAATATATATGTGATATTGATGATATATGTGTATTGTTTACATGTGACTTATATATGTTTTGTATGTGTGTGCTATCTAACCTTTATTTTTGCACCTGAAACTGAGTGAGATGTTTCTCACTCCCTTGTTATTTTTGTATATGTTTTAAATTATGTTGCAGATGATCAGCATCATGGGAATGTTGGTGATGAGGCTTAAAGGCTTCAGTTGGGCATGCTCTGATAGGATGTGACATCGGGGCATAGATAGCTTAGTTTAATATGTTATTGTTTTAATAACTTTAGTTTCTCTTCTTTGTAATTTCTAACGAAAAGAGATAACGTAAATAAAGTTGTAATCTTTCTTTTGTAATTTGAACGTTCTTGATAAAAAAATAAAATGTACATCTTTGTTATATTTTTATTACATGATTTGGAAAATATAAATTAATTCCTAACCAGGAGGCACTGCCACCTTTACTGGAGTTAATTTATATTTCCTTTATTATTATTAGTATATATATATATATGATTTCTTGTTTTTACTAAATTGTATTGAAAATCTTAACTTCTTTTCCTTTATAATTTCTACATTGGAGTTATGACCTATGAGTTTTGAATGTGAATCTTCTACCTTATGACGTTTGAAACAATTGTTTATATATGAAAGATGGTATCAAATTATGAAAGGTTTTTAATTACCCAAAAAGAAGAAAAGAAAAAAAATAATTATTGTTACATTTGTTGTATATTAACATTGGGGTAGAGGGTGTCACATTTAGTGGTATCAGAGCAGGTCGATCTAATCGACCGTGAGTTATGAGCTTACTATGCTTATTTGGTTTGCTATGCTTATTTGGTACATGAATGATGGACTGAATTGATTGTGAAACTTGTTGGTATGCTTGTATGATGATTGATTATGTTTATTAATTGTATTATTTTCTTTGACTATGGCTGGTAGAAATGATCGTGCGATTGCTGATGCCCTTCAAGCATTAGCACAAGCTATGAATAATAACAATAGGGCTGAGGTCGCTCCTAACTGGTTGGATCAATTTCAACGAAATCATCCACCTACCTTTAAAGGAGGATATGACCCAGATGCTGCTATGAATTGGCTAACGGAGATTGAGAAGATCTTCAATGTCATGGATTGTCCTCTCACTCAAAAGGTGAAGTTGGCCACCTTCATGTTGACTGCTGATGCTCACTTTTGGTGGGAAGGAGCACTTCGGAGGATGATTGATGGAGGGGTACACTTGAATTGGGATAACTTTAAGAAGGCTTTTCTTGAGAAATATTTCCCAGATGATGTGAGGAGTCAAAAAGAAATGGAATTTCTTGAGCTGAATCAAGGGAACAACACAGTGGCAGAGTATGCTGCCAAATTTGATGCTTTGGTCCGTTATTGTACACACTACCATGGTGAGGGTGGTGAAAGGGCTAAATGCATAAAATTTGTAAATGGTCTGCGTCCTGAGGTAAAGACTGCAATTAACTATCAGGAGATATATCACTTTCCCACTCTGGTCAACAAGTGCAGCATTTATGATCGTGACAACCGTGATCGTGCTGCTTTCTATAAAGGAGTTGGAGGTCCTATTCGTGCTGTGAGTTCTAGTACTTCGGGTAAGAGTAAGCCTTACTCTGCTCCTACTAGATTTCAAAGAAATAAAGCTGCTGCTAATAAAAGCAAGTCATTTACAAGAGGATCCACTATTAGTGCTACTGGAAGTGTTGGAGGGTCTGTGTCCACTCCTTTAGGAAGATGTGGGAAGTGTGGACGTATTGGTCATAATCAGTCTAAGTGCCGTGACAAGGAGGTTACTTGCTTCAACTGCAGTGGTAAGGGTCACATCAACACCCAATGTCCTGAACCACGAAGAACACGTGTTATTGGATTGGATTCACAAATTGAGCGTCCAAAGACTGTGGGGAGAGTATTTGCTCTTAGTGGTACTGAAGCTGCTCAGTCAGAAAATTTGATACAAGGTACTTGTTTCATAGCTGAGACTCCTTTAGTTGTACTATTTGATTCTGGTGCAACCCATTCCTTTATTTCCGTCTCTTGTGTCCAAAAGTTGAATTTGCCTGTGTCTTTGTTAGATTTTGATTTAGTCGTTGAAACCCCTACTAATGGTCCTGTGACTACATCCCTAGTGTGTTTGAAATGTCCTTTGACAGTTTCTGATAAACAGTTTCTAGTTGACTTAATTTGTTTGCCTCTTAGTCAATTAGATGTAATTCTTGGTATGGATTGGTTATCTTCTCACCATGTCCTTTTAAACTACTTTGAGAAATCTATTTCCTTTGGTGAATGTAAGAGTACGGAATTTCTTAGTGCTGCTGAAATTAAGACTTGTTTAAAAGAAAATGAAAGAGTGTACATGATCTTCGCTTCCTTAACACTTGAGACTGATAATAAGCTAGATGAGATTCCCTTAGTGAGAGAATTCCCAGAAGTATTTCCTAAGGATGTGTCTAGTTTACCACCTGAGAGAGATTGAGTTTAGCATTGTAGACCCCTAAAATTGTCCGGGTCGGAAATAAAGCTTGAAGACTCTTGAAGACTGAAGGAAAGTCAGCCAGAAGGACTCATGGAAGGCCCTAGGAGGATTCTCTGTAGGTCTAGAGGTCTTATAATAGCTCAAAATAAGGAAGTGGAGGGAATAAAGCCCAATACGGCCTCCCAAAAGTTCAGTACGGCCGTATTGAACATTTTGAACTACAATACGGCCGCACTGAACTCAATACGGCCGTATTGAAGTTTCTGAACTTCAATACAGCCGCACTGAACTCAATACGGCCGTATTGAAGTTTCTGAACTTCAATACAGCCGCACTGAACTCAATACGGCCGTATTGAAGTTTCTGAACTTCAATACAGCCGCACTGAACTCAATACGGCCGTATTGTAGTTCAAAACTTCAATACGGACCGTATTGACTCCAGGCCCGTATTGCGCCTGTTCCCTATAAATAAGACGTCATTTGGACGTCATTAGACACTTTTACACTGAGTTTTAACCCTCTTCTTGAGTATTCTGGGTTTTTTTGAGCAGTGCTCTGCCTAGAAATCACTCGGAGAGTTGATCCGACAAAGTTCTCGAGTTCTGAGCTTTTTGCTTGAGTCTCGAACTGAGTCGAAGGGAAATCCTCCGGATTTCCATAGTTAAAATTTTCTAGGAGGGAGTGAGCAGGCTTGTAGAGCGAGGGAACGCCAAAAAGCTTCCCAGTTTTACTTGAATATAAAAGCACGCTTCAAAGGTTTCTTCTTAAGACCTTCCTTTTACTGCTTTCTGTGTGTATATTTAACTGTCATCATGTAGATAGTTAAGTTATAATTGTTTAGAATAAATAGGGGTAATTTAGTAATTTCACACTATTATTTTTAGAAATAATCTGTCATAGGGAACCCGAAAGGGGCGCTGTGGGGTGCTAACACCTTCCCCACGCGTAACCGACTCCCTTACCCGACTCTGGTTGTCATGGCCGAAGTCGATTTTTGAATCGATTGCCTTAAACTTCTTTTTCCAATGTTTTGAGTAAAACATTGGTGGCGACTCCATGAACCCTTCCTTTTTATGAAAACCGCTAATCCATGGAGGGTCCCGCTTGGGATTAACATGGATTGGTGAGCCTTTTAATAAAATTGCTCGTTTGACAAGGTCTCAGTTTGAGAATAAGTCATTCTAGCAATCCACCACTTTCAAAACAAATAAAAGAGTCCAACCATCCTTCGCGAATGCCGAAAGCCCGTTTCGGGCCGGTGGCGACAGATGGCGACTCCGCTGGGGAAGCCTCGAGAGTCAGTCCCATTTAGTGACAGATTATTTTTAACAAATAATAGTTAAAATTATTTTATTACCCCTTGTTTGTATGATAACATGCTTTATTTATATGGCTTTAATAACTGTTGTATGTTTAGTTTCTGCAATTGTTTGAAATATAAATTGCACACAAACCTTTGCACACAACAGTTCCCTCTATACCCGGGGGCATGAGTGGTAAGCCATAGGGAGTGGATGTTAGTACGGCCGGTTGTCGAATGGGTCTATAGGTGCCCGTAGACCGTTGTCGGAAAGCATCACTCAAGGTGATAACCATGAACTCGAGTCCGACAGTGCGTTGGAGCTTTCCATCGACTTACGACGAGAGGAATTGGGTCCCTATAATGGGGGCACCTTGGGGGCCTTGGACTGGTGAGAACAGTTAGAACCACCTTGAATATGCACCTTGTCGCCACCAGCCCAAACGGGCCTCGGCGGTCGCGAAGACGGTCGAACTCGCTTTTATTTTAGTTTTGAAAATGTATTGGATTATTAGAACGACTTGTTCTCAAACTGAGACCTTGTCGATCTTATCCAATTTATTTATTAAAAGTCTCACCAATCCATATTAATCCCAAGCGGGACCCTCCATGGATTAGTGGTTTTCGCAAAAGGAGGGTTCGTGGAGTCGCCACCAATGTTTTACTCAAAACATTGGAAAAAGGGATAAGGCAATTGATTTTATAAATCAACTTTGGCCATTACAACCAGAGTCGGGTAAGGGAGTCGGTTACGCGTGGGGAAGGTGTTAGCACCCCACAGCGCCCCTTTCGGGTTCCCTATGACAGATTATTTCTAAAATAATAGCGTAAAATTACTAAATTACCCCTATTTATTATAAGCGATTATAAATTAACTATCTACATGATGACAGTTTAAATATGCACACAGAAAGCAGTAAAAGGAAGGATTTAAGAAGAAACCTTTTGAAGCGTGCTTTTATATATTGAGTAAAACTGGGAAGCTTTTTGGCGTTCCCTCGCTCTACAAGCTCGCTCGCTCTCTCCTATAAACTTTTAACTATGGAAATCCGGAGGATTTCCCTTCGACTAGGTTCGATCCTCAAGCAAAATGGCTCGGGGCTCAAGAACTTTGTCGGATCAACTCTCCGAGTGATTTCTAGGGCAGAACACTGCTCAAAAACCCCAGAATACTCAAGGAGAGGGTTGAAACTATCTCAAAAAGTGTGAAATGACGTCCAATTGACGTCATATTTATAGGGAACAGGCCCAATACGGGCCCTGGAGCCAATACGGCCGTATTGAAATTTTTGAACTTCAATACGGCCGTATTGAGTACAATACGGCCGTATTGAAATTCAAAAATTTCAATACGGCCGTATTGAGTTCACTGCGGCTGTATTGAAGCTTCAATACGGCCGTATTGATTTCAGTACGGCCGTATTGAAGTTTCAGAAACTTCAATACGCCGTATTGAGTTCACTGCGGCCGTATTGAAGCTTCAATACGGCCGTATTAAGTTCAGTACGGCCGTATTGGGCTTCATTCCCTCCACTTCCTTATTTTGAGCTATTCTAAGACCTCTAGACCTACAGAGAACCCTCCTAGGGCCTTCCAGGAGTCCTTCTGGCTGATCTTCCTTCAGTCTTCGAGAGTCTTCAAGCTTTATTTCCGACCCGGACAATTTTAGGGGCCTACAGCTGCCCCCCCTTTACTTAGTCGGACGGCCTTTTAGTGTACCGGCTGACAAGTAAAGGAGTTGACCCAATTGTCCGGGTGATGCGCCGACCTTCTGACTTGTAGCGTCTTCCGGTGGAAAATTGTTGAGTAACCTCTCCAGGTTGTTGCATACCTCGGCGCTCCTGACAACCTCGGTAGCTAAGTTTACCCTCTCCAGGTCCTGCCTCTTAACATTCAGCAGTGTGAGTTTACCCTCTCCAGGTCCTGCCTCTTAACATTCAGCAGTGTGAGTTTACCCTCTCCAGGTCCTGCCTCTTAACATTCAGCAGTGTGAGTTTACCCTCTCCAGGTCCTGCCTCTTAACATTCAGCAGTGTGAGTTTACCCTCTCCAGGTCCTGCCTCTTAACATTCAGCAGTGTGAGTTTACCCTCTCCAGGTCCTGCCTCTTAACATTCAGCAGTGTGAGTTTACCCTCTCCAGGTCCTGCCTCTTAACATTCAGCAGTTGAGTTTACCCTCTCCAGGTCCTGCCTCTTAACATTCAGCAGTTGAGTTTACCCTCTCCAGGTCCTGCCTCTTAACATTCAGCAGTTGAGTTTACCCTCTCCAGGTCCTGCCTCTTAACATTCAGCAGTTGAGTTTACCCTCTCCAGGTCCTGCCTCTTAACATTCAGCAGTTGAGTATTGCCTCTCCAGGCCTGCTTCCGTGTCTTCTGATCACTTCGGCAATGATTTGATATGATTTTTGTCTCCACAGTCCACGATGCTGCTTCGACGGTTTTTCTGATTTTGTGCCGCTGAGGGCTGGATAACGCAGGGATCCGTCTAGGGGATGTGCAGTCATTCATAGGTTCTTGTGCCCCAACTTGCATTGCATTGTTGGTACCCATGGGGAATTTTTGACTCCTTGGGGTGTAGACACAGATGCTCTCTCTCTGAGTTGAGCGATGCCTTATGTTTGGCTGACGTCCTTTTGACGTGGGTGGAGTATCCCGGTTGTCCTTATTCGGGTATCTCTTTTGGATTTTCTGATTTTTGTAGCCTCTGTGTAGGCTGTTTATCCGCTGGGGATTTTGTCATTCATTTCTTGACTGGCCTCTTCTGTTAGGCAAATGATCTTGATGTTTGGTGCTTGGCTGGATGCCACATTCCGCTTGAGGAATATTTATTGATATATATATATATTTTTTATTTTTCTCCTTTTGTAGGGGTGCCTCTTGAGTAGGCGACTGGGGATTTGGGGATTTTATGTATCCCAGAGTATTATTTAGAAAGCCTCTTCAGGCTTAGCTTCACTCTTCATTTGAGTTGGAGAGCTATCTTCCACTGAGGAAGTTTTAAGTCCTTTGACTAGATATACTGTTTGAATCATGCTTCCGTTAAGGAATTTTGATGATCTCACTTTGATAGCTTTTACTGAAGAATTTGGCCCGTGAGTGGAAGCTGAGATTTCTTTGGGGAGTATTATTTCGGCGAGCCTCTTCATGCTCAATTATTCTGAGAGTATTATTTAGGCAAGCCTCTCCAGGCTCAATTATTCTGAAAGAGTATTATTTCGGCGAGCCTCTCCAGGCTCAGTTATTCTGTACAATCTGTTTGCTGGATTTTCTATATCCTTGCCTTTTTTCATTTTCGGCTTTTTCTGTATTTTGCCTTTTCTTCTGATTTGGCTTTTTCTGGTATTTTGCCTTTTTTATGTTTTTGGCTTTTGCTGTACAAAAATTAAAAGTGCTAAAGAAATTAAATTCAGTTATTATGAGAGAGTATTATTTCGGCAAGCCTCTCCAGGCTCAGTTATTTTGTAGGAGTATTATTTCGGCAAGCCTCTCCAGGCTCAATTATTCTGAAGGAGTATTATTTCGACAAGCCTCTCCAGGCTCAATTATTCTGTGGGAGTATTGTTTCGGCAAGCCTCTCCAGGCTCAGTTATTTTGAGAGTATTCTTTCGGCAAGCCTCTCCAGGCTCAGTTATTCTGTATGATGCTGTTGATTTTCTGAATCTTTGTATTTTGCTTGCTGCTGTCATACACAAGCAATTTTCTATTTTTCTATTTTATGTAATTGCCTCATGATAAGGTCTTTGAATGTGCAACTAATGTGTGTGATGCACGCGATGCAAGTTTTTATTTTTGTTCTTTTATTTAGAAAAGTGAATGACTCTCCCTATCCTCTTCTTTTTTGGAGGAGTTTCTGTCATAGACGCGAGGGAGGATTTTTGTGAGCCTTTTATGCAGGAGATTATGGATTTTACAGGAACCCCTCCAATTTTCTTTATTGACCGATTATTAAGGAATCTCATACAATTTTTAGAAATAAATTTAAAGGCATAATCACATGGTCAAGAGAGAAAAGAAATGAATGGATATTTTATTAATATTCACAAATGTTTTTACAGAAAGATGTACAGAAGGAATTTCCGAAGAATGGCTGGCCAGGGTAGGCTATATACATTTTAGCTTTAAACAATTATATCTGTAATTGTCGCCCTTCCCGTTCCCCTAATTGCTTCGGGTGAGATGCCTGAGCCAGGAGTGTAGATACTGCAAGACGCTTGCTTCTAGAAGATTATCACTTGTACCGCCTTTCGGTTTTCGATTCAAGTGATCGTTGCTTGCTTTGTTTTTACATCTTATTCTTTTGCCCCTAATTTTTGCCTAGGACGTATCCTAGCGGGGATAATTTTGCCTTTGTTTTGCCTAGTACCCTTGTACTGGCGGGCTTTTTGTTTTGCCCTAATTTTTGCCTAGGATGCCCTTTTTGGGTTTTCATCCTAGCGGGCTTGTGCAAGCAACGTCTTCAAGCATAATACTTCTTTACCACGTCAGCGTTGACTGGGTATTGAAGTTCTTCTCCGTCCATGTTTGTGAGGATCAGTGCTCCTCCGGAGAAGGCTCGCTTTACCACGTACGGTCCTTCGTAATTCGGGGCCCACTTTCCGATTTTGTCCTTTTGAGCTAGTAGCAATTTCTTCATCACCAACTCTCCCTCATGGTAGACTCGAGGGTGGACTTTCTTGTCAAAAGCCTTTTTGATCTTCCTCTGATAGGCTTGACCATGGCATATGGCGTTCAGCCGTTTCTCTTCAATGAGGTTCAACTGGTCATACCGGCTTTGAACCCATTCTGCCTCGGAAAGTTTTGCTTCCATGATTACTCTCAGAGAAGGTATTTCGACTTCAACAGGCAGAACTGCCTCCATTCCATAAACAAGGGAAAATGGAGTAGCTCCTGTGGATGTACGTGCTGAAGTCCTATAACCATGGAGAGCGAAGGGTAGCATCTCATGCCAGTCTTTGAATGAGACAACCATCTTTTGTACTATCTTCTTGATATTCTTATTGGCTGCCTCGACTGCCCCATTCATTTTTGGTCGGTATGGGGAAGAGTTGTGGTGTTGGATCTTGAACTCTTGGCACAATTCTTCCACCATCTTGTTATTTAGATTGGATCCATTATCAGTGATGATTTTGTCGGGAATACCGTATCTGCATATGATATTCTTTCTGATGAAGGATGTTACCACCTTTCGGGTCACATGAGCATACGATGCCGCTTCTACCCATTTGGTGAAATAGTCAATGGCCACAAGAATGAACCTATGTCCATTAGATGCCTTTGGCTCAATGGGTCCAATAACATCCATGCCCCACATTGCGAATGGCCAAGGCGAAGCCAACACGTTTAGTGGAGTTGGTGGAACATGAATATTGTCGGCGTATGCTTGACATTTGTGGCATTTCCGAACGTATTGGTAACAATCCTTTTCCATGGTCGACCAATAATATCCCGCCCTAAGGATTTTCTTTGTCATTGCAGGCCCGGGGATATGGGTACCGAAAACCCCCTCATGTATTTCTCTGATCACATTTTGAGCTTCAACCTGGTTTATACATCTCAACAAGACCGAGTCATAATTCTTTTTGTAGAGGGTTTCTCCTATTAGCAGAAATCCCATGGCCCTTCTTCGGATATGCTTTTTGTCATTATCGTTGGCCATGTCAGGATATTCCCCTTTTTTCAGATATTGTTTGATATCGTGGAACCATGGACCATCGTCGATATCTTCATCTATCAGTAGGCAGAACGCTTGCTTATCGTGCCGCCGGATATTGATGATGGGCATTTCATGCTCCTTATCCAAGGCGAACATCGATGATAGTGTAGCAAGGGCGTCAGCGAACTGATTTTCCTCCCTTGGGATATATTCAAAGACGACATTTTGAAAGAATTGTATCAGGTCTTTGATATGCTCAACATATGGTATCAGCTTAGGATTTCGGACTTCCCATTCACCTCGCAGTTGGTGGATGACTAAAGCCGAATCTCCAAATACTTTGAGCTTTAGGATACCATTGTTGATTGCTGCTTGGATTCCTAACGCGCAAGCCTCGTATTCGGCCATGTTATTTGTACAGTCGAAGTTGAGTCTTGCCGTTAAGGGGATATGCTTTCCTTGTGGGGAGATTAATACTGTTCCAATCCCTTGTCCAAGCATGTTGGAGGCTCCATCAAAATACATGGTCCACGTATCGTCCTTAGGATCTTCATGTTGTATACTCATTATATGCTCATCGGGGAAATCATCCTGAAGGGATTGATAATCATTGGTCGGCCCATGTGCTAGGTAATCAGCTAGGGTACTGCCTTTGATGGCTTTTTGTGTGACATGTATGATGTCAAATTCTGATAATTGTACTTGCCATCGGGCGATCTTCCCAGTGATTATTGGCTTGTCGAACACATACTTAATTGGATCCATTTTGGAAACCAACCAAGTAGTATGCCTTATCATATACTGCCTGAGCCTTTGTGTTGCCCACGCTAACGCACAGCAAGTCTTTTCTAATGGCGTGTAGCGGGTTTCATAATCTAGAAATTTCTTGCTCAAGTAGTAGATGGCTCGTTCTTTCTTTCCAGTTTCGTCCTGTTGCCCTAGCACGGCTCCCATGGACTCATCAAGCACTGTTAGATAGAGGATTAATGGCCTTCCCTCGACAGGTGGCACCAATACTGGTGGATTGGCCAAGCACTGTTTGACTTTGTCAAAAGCTCGTTGACAATTCTCATCCCAAGTTTCGGAATGATTCTTGCGCAACAGCTTGAATATTGGCTTGCACGTGTCAGTCAACTGTGCGATGAACCTTGCAACGTAGTTCACCCTGCCAAGGAATCCTCTTATCTCCTTCTCGGTTTTAGGAGGAGGCATTTCCATTATTGCCTTTACTTTATCGGGGTCCACCTCTATGCCTTTTTCACTAACGATGAACCCGAGAAGCTTACCCGACCGGACTCCGAAAGTACACTTAGCCGGATTTAGCTTAAGCTGATACTTGCGAAGCCGATTGAATAATTTTCTCAAATATTGAATATGGTTCATCTCGTCTTTCGACTTTGCGATCATGTCATCCACGTATACTTCAATTTCCTTGTGGATCATGTCGTGGAATAGTGTCACCATCGCTCGTTGGTAGGTGGCGCCCGCATTTTTAAGTCCAAAAGGCATTACCCTATAGCAAAAAGTGCCCCAGGGTGTGATGAAAGAAGTTTTCTCGCGGTCTTCCATATTCATTTTGATTTGGTTATACCCCGAGTATCCATCCATAAAGGAATAGAGCGTGTTCGTGGCTGTGTGATCCACGAGTGTATCAATATGTGGCAAGGGAAAATCGTCCTTTGGACTGGCACGATTCAGATCCCTATAGTCAACACACACTCTAACCTTTCCATTCTTTTTGATAACTGGCACAATGTTAGCCAGCCATTCGGGATATTGGGATACAACCAAGAATCCCGCGTCTAATTGTTTTTCCACCTCCTCCTTGATCTTTAAAGACCATTCGGGCTTGATTCGTCGAAGCTTTTGTTTAACGGGTCGAAACCCTTCTTTCAATGGCAACTTGTGCTCGACGATTTTAGAGTCCAAACCGGGCATATCACGGTACGACCATGCAAATACATCCTTGTATTCCCTTAATAATTGGATCAATTGTGATTTTATTTCATCACTGATATGGGTCCCAATGTTGACCTCTTGTATTTCTTGACCCCGCCCCAAATTTACGGTCTCCAATTCTTCTTGATACGGTTGGAGTAGACGAGCTTCTTGATCTAGCAGTCTTTGCAGATCCGGAGAGATGGTCTCCTCATCACTGTCCGACTCAACCCATTCATCCTCGGCTTTTGGATCCCGGTCAGAGCGAGCAATCACAGACATAATTATTTATTGGTTCTGTTTAGGTTTAGAGTTTATTAATATTAATGAGAGAGAGAGAATAGAACAAAATGAGAGAATAATGTGTGAAAAATGCCTTTTTATTGATATATGTATGATGTACAAAACCCTTATTTACATGAAAGGTCCTCATGATCTCGGGTACTGATCATGAGTCCCTAAAAGAAAATTAAGAAAATTAAGGAGAGGCCCTATTATGGCTTGCCCTTCTCTCTACTCCTGCTTTGGCAGAGGGTTCTTGCTCACGTCGGGCGCTGTCGAATCGAAAGTGACCCACCCAGCATCAATAAGGCCTTGGACCTTGTGTTTGAGAGCTAGACAGTTCTCTGTTGAATGCCCTGGTGCTCCCGAATGGTATAGACATTTGTCTTGAGGCTTGTACCAATCGGGGTAAGGTGGGTCGATCTTTCTTGGTGGAATATAGGCTAGAAGTTGGGCTTCTACTAGCTTCGGCAGGAGATCGCTATAAGTGGTCGGAAGTTTGTCAAAGTTCTTCACAGAGTTGTATTGCGATTTGCCTGACTTCGAAGTGGAAGAAGATGGAGAAATGGTTACAGCGTTGACTCCTCCTTCTTTCTTCTTCCCGAAGGCCTTCTTAGCTTCATATGGTTGGGAAGGCTTAGCCAGCTTCCCACTTTTAAGTCCTTGTTCCACCCTTTCTCCAATGGTGATGATGTCCGAGAAGAGTGTCGTTGTGTTCCCTATCATTTTATCGTAATAGGGACCAGTCAACGAGTTGATGAATAAGGACACCGTCTCCTTATCCGACAGCGGGGGCTCTATCTGTGCCGCCAACTCCCTCCAACGTTGGGCGTACGCCTTGAAGGATTCATCGTTCTTTTTACTCAAGGCTTGAAGATCAGACCTATCGGGTGTTAGGTCGATGTTGTATTTATAGCGCTTGAGAAAGGCGTCGGCCAACTGCCTCCATGTATGTACTAGATTTCCATCTAGCTGCATATACCAGTTGAGTGCAGTTTCAGCTAAGCTCTCTTGAAAGCAGTGGATCAAGAGCTTTTCATTTGTGGCATATGCGGCCATCTTGCGACAGTACATGGTGAGATGACTTTTGGGGCAAGTCGATCCCACGTACTTTGGGAAATCCGGCACTTTAAATTTAGGAGGGAATTGGATGTCCCTCACTAAACACATGTCGGCGGCATCCTTGATGTCAAAATCATGCCCCTCCATAGCCCTTAGCCGATCCTCGAGGGCGTGGAATTGTTCCTTTGATACTTCGGGCTCTTTAATCATAATTCCAGCCCCAAGGGGTACAGTGTGTGGAGGATCTTTTTCATGCTCTTCCTCCTCTCCCTCATGATGGGACCCATGATCACTGTGATGAGATCCATGGATGTTGTGATGACGCATGAGTTCCATCATTTGCGCCATTTGGTCTTTAAGTTGTGAAAGCTCGGTTGTGAGCTTTTTGTTTTGCTCCTCCAATGCTTCCATTTTCTTGATCTTCTTTGCGCGTGTGAGGACAGAGAGATGACCAGCCACTTTCTAAAATGAATGTTTATTCTAATTAGCTTATTTATGATATGAATACACTCTCGATGTGAGCTTGATAATCTTTCATCTTTAAGGCGCTGCCTTTTTAAGATGAAAGTTTATCACCCTCCCTAGCCTATGATTTCTCCACAACGGAGAAACTCAATAGTCACGGGTCTCTTTCACTCACATCGAGAGGGTATTAGTGAACCTATAAATAATGATGAGGATGCATGAGGTATTATTGATAATGATGCCTATGCTCCTTACTTTTATATTTTCACACATTGGTTTTTCCTCTCATGTCATGATATTTTCATGCATGGGGATTTATTCTTAGACCTTATTACGAGGTTATTTATTAATGCACAAACAATTGCACATAAGCATTTACACAAACAATTCACTCATCCACGAACAGTCACGAGCGAATCACGAGGTAGGGGTCTCCTGCAGAAAAGTGCATATTCAAGGAGGATCTAACTGTTCTCACTTGGTCAAAGGCCCCCAAGGTGCCCCCATTATAGGGACCCAATTCCTCTCGTCGTAAGTCGATGGAAAGCTCCAACGCACTGTCGGACTCAAGTTCATGGTTATCACCTTGAGTGATGTTTTTCCGACAACGGTCTCGTAGGCTCCTATAGACCCATTCAACCGGCCGTACTAACATCCACTCCCTATGGATTACCACTCATGCCCCCGGGTATAGAGGGAACTGTTGTGTGCAAAGGTTTGTGTGCAATTTATTTCAAACAATTGCGGAAATTTAAACAAACAACAGTTATTTAAAGCCAAATATATAAAGCATGTTATCATACAAGCAAGGGGTAATGAAGTAATTTTTAACTATTTTTTGTTAAAAACAATCTGTCACTAAATGGGACTGACTCTCGAAGCTTCCCCAGTGAAGTCGCCATCTGTCGCCACCGGCCCAAACGGGCCTCGGCGGTCGCGAAGACGGTCGAACTCGCTTTTATTTTAGTTTTGAAAATGTATTGGATTATTAGAACGACTTGTTCTCAAACTGAGACCTTGTCGATCTTATCCAATTTATTTATTAAAAGTCTCACCAATCCATATTAATCCCAAGCGGGACCCTCCATGGATTAGTGGTTTTCGCAAAAGGAGGGTTCGTGGAGTCGCCACCAATGTTTTACTCAAAACATTGGAAAAAGGGATAAGGCAATTGATTTTATAAATCAACTTTGGCCATTACAACCAGAGTCGGGTAAGGGAGTCGGTTACGCGTGGGGAAGGTGTTAGCACCCCACAGCGCCCCTTTCGGGTTCCCTATGACAGATTATTTCTAAAATAATAGCGTAAAATTACTAAATTACCCCTATTTATTATAAGCGATTATAAATTAACTATCTACATGATGACAGTTTAAATATGCACACAGAAAGCAGTAAAAGGAAGGATTTAAGAAGAAACCTTTTGAAGCGTGCTTTTATATATTGAGTAAAACTGGGAAGCTTTTTGGCGTTCCCTCGCTCTACAAGCTCGCTCGCTCTCTCCTATAAACTTTTAACTATGGAAATCCGGAGGATTTCCCTTCGACTAGGTTCGATCCTCAAGCAAAATGGCTCGGGGCTCAAGAACTTTGTCGGATCAACTCTCCGAGTGATTTCTAGGGCAGAACACTGCTCAAAAACCCCAGAATACTCAAGGAGAGGGTTGAAACTATCTCAAAAAGTGTGAAATGACGTCCAATTGACGTCATATTTATAGGGAACAGGCCCAATACGGGCCCTGGAGCCAATACGGCCGTATTGAAATTTTTGAACTTCAATACGGCCGTATTGAGTACAATACGGCCATATTGAAATTCAGAAATTTCAATACGGCCGTATTGAGTTCACTGCGGCTGTATTGAAGCTTCAATACGGCCGTATTGATTTCAGTACGGCCGTATTGAAGTTTCAGAAACTTCAATACGCCGTATTGAGTTCACCGCGGCCGTATTGAAGCTTCAATACGGCCGTATTAAGTTCAGTACGGCCGTATTGGGCTTCATTCCCTCCACTTCCTTATTTTGAGCTATTCTAAGACCTCTAGACCTACAGAGAACCCTCCTAGGGCCTTCCAGGAGTCCTTCTGGCTGATCTTCCTTCAGTCTTCGAGAGTCTTCAAGCTTTATTTCCGACCCGGACAATTTTAGGGGCCTACAGCTGCCCCCCCTTTACTTAGTCGGACGGCCTTTTAGTGTACCGGCTGACAAGTAAAGGAGTTGACCCAATTGTCCGGGTGATGCGCCGACCTTCTGACTTGTAGCGTCTTCCGGTGGAAAATTGTTGAGTAACCTCTCCAGGTTGTTGCATACCTCGGCGCTCCTGACAACCTCGGTAGCTAAGTTTACCCTCTCCAGGTCCTGCCTCTTAACATTCAGCAGTGTGAGTTTACCCTCTCCAGGTCCTGCCTCTTAACATTCAGCAGTGTGAGTTTACCCTCTCCAGGTCCTGCCTCTTAACATTCAGCAGTGTGAGTTTACCCTCTCCAGGTCCTGCCTCTTAACATTCAGCAGTGTGAGTTTACCCTCTCCAGGTCCTGCCTCTTAACATTCAGCAGTGTGAGTTTACCCTCTCCAGGTCCTGCCTCTTAACATTCAGCAGTTGAGTTTACCCTCTCCAGGTCCTGCCTCTTAACATTCAGCAGTTGAGTTTACCCTCTCCAGGTCCTGCCTCTTAACATTCAGCAGTTGAGTTTACCCTCTCCAGGTCCTGCCTCTTAACATTCAGCAGTTGAGTTTACCCTCTCCAGGTCCTGCCTCTTAACATTCAGCAGTTGAGTATTGCCTCTCCAGGCCTGCTTCCGTGTCTTCTGATCACTTCGGCAATGATTTGATATGATTTTTGTCTCCACAGTCCACGATGCTGCTTCGACGGTTTTTCTGATTTTGTGCCGCTGAGGGCTGGATAACGCAGGGATCCGTCTAGGGGATGTGCAGTCATTCATAGGTTCTTGTGCCCCAACTTGCATTGCATTGTTGGTACCCATGGGGAATTTTTGACTCCTTGGGGTGTAGACACAGATGCTCTCTCTCTGAGTTGAGCGATGCCTTATGTTTGGCTGACGTCCTTTTGACGTGGGTGGAGTATCCCGGTTGTCCTTATTCGGGTATCTCTTTTGGATTTTCTGATTTTTGTAGCCTCTGTGTAGGCTGTTTATCCGCTGGGGATTTTGTCATTCATTTCTTGACTGGCCTCTTCTGTTAGGCAAATGATCTTGATGTTTGGTGCTTGGCTGGATGCCACATTCCGCTTGAGGAATATTTATTGATATATATATATATTTTTTATTTTTCTCCTTTTGTAGGGGTGCCTCTTGAGTAGGCGACTGGGGATTTGGGGATTTTATGTATCCCAGAGTATTATTTAGAAAGCCTCTTCAGGCTTAGCTTCACTCTTCATTTGAGTTGGAGAGCTATCTTCCACTGAGGAAGTTTTAAGTCCTTTGACTAGATATACTGTTTGAATCATGCTTCCGTTAAGGAATTTTGATGATCTCACTTTGATAGCTTTTACTGAAGAATTTGGCCCGTGAGTGGAAGCTGAGATTTCTCTGGGGAGTATTATTTCGGCGAGCCTCTTCAGGCTCAATTATTCTGAGAGTATTATTTAGGCAAGCCTCTCCAGGCTCAATTATTCTGAAAGAGTATTATTTCGGCGAGCCTCTCCAGGCTCAGTTATTCTGTACAATCTGTTTGCTGGATTTTCTATATCCTTGCCTTTTTTCATTTTCGGCTTTTTCTGTATTTTGCCTTTTCTTCTGATTTGGCTTTTTCTGGTATTTTGCCTTTTTTATGTTTTTGGCTTTTGCTGTACAGAAATTAAAAGTGCTAAAGAAATTAAATTCAGTTATTATGAGAGAGTATTATTTCGGCAAGCCTCTCCAGGCTCAGTTATTTTGTAGGAGTATTATTTCGGCAAGCCTCTCCAGGCTCAATTATTCTGAAGGAGTATTATTTCGACAAGCCTCTCCAGGCTCAATTATTCTGTGGGAGTATTGTTTCGGCAAGCCTCTCCAGGCTCAGTTATTTTGAGAGTATTCTTTCGGCAAGCCTCTCCAGGCTCAGTTATTCTGTATGATGCTGTTGATTTTATGAATCTTTGTATTTTGCTTGCTGCTGTCATACACAAGCAATTTTCTATTTTTCTATTTTATGTAATTGCCTCATGATAAGGTCTTTGAATGTGCAACTAATGTGTGTGATGCACGCGATGCAAGTTTTTATTTTTGTTCTTTTATTTAGAAAAGTGAATGACTCTCCCTATCCTCTTCTTTTTTGGAGGAGTTTCTGTCATAGACGCGAGGGAGGATTTTTGTGAGCCTTTTATGCAGGAGATTATGGATTTTACAGGAACCCCTCCAATTTTCTTTATTGACCGATTATTAAGGAATCTCATACAATTTTTAGAAATAAATTTAAAGGCATAATCACATGGTCAAGAGAGAAAAGAAATGAATGGATATTTTATTAATATTCACAAATGTTTTTACAGAAAGATGTACAGAAGGAATTTCCGAAGAATGGCTGGCCAGGGTAGGCTATATACATTTTAGCTTTAAACAATTATATCTGTAATTGTCGCCCTTCCCGTTCCCCTAATTGCTTCGGGTGAGATGCCTGAGCCAGGAGTGTAGATACTGCAAGACGCTTGCTTCTAGAAGATTATCACTTGTACCGCCTTTCGGTTTTCGATTCAAGTGATCGTTGCTTGCTTTGTTTTTACATCTTATTCTTTTGCCCCTAATTTTTGCCTAGGACGTATCCTAGCGGGGATAATTTTGCCTTTGTTTTGCCTAGTACCCTTGTACTGGCGGGCTTTTTGTTTTGCCCTAATTTTTGCCTAGGATGCCCTTTTTGGGTTTTCATCCTAGCGGGCTTGTGCAAGCAACGTCTTCAAGCATAATACTTCTTTACCACGTCAGCGTTGACTGGGTATTGAAGTTCTTCTCCGTCCATGTTTGTGAGGATCAGTGCTCCTCCGGAGAAGGCTCGCTTTACCACGTACGGTCCTTCGTAATTCGGGGCCCACTTTCCGATTTTGTCCTTTTGAGCTGGTAGCAATTTCTTCATCACCAACTCTCCCTCATGGTAGACTCGAGGGTGGACTTTCTTGTCAAAAGCCTTTTTGATCTTCCTCTGATAGGCTTGACCATGGCATATGGCGTTCAGCCGTTTCTCTTCAATGAGGTTCAACTGGTCATACCGGCTTTGAACCCATTCTGCCTCGGAAAGTTTTGCTTCCATGATTACTCTCAGAGAAGGTATTTCGACTTCAACAGGCAGAACTGCCTCCATTCCATAAACAAGGGAAAATGGAGTAGCTCCTGTGGATGTACGTGCTGAAGTCCTATAACCATGGAGAGCGAAGGGTAGCATCTCATGCCAGTCTTTGAATGAGACAACCATCTTTTGTACTATCTTCTTGATATTCTTATTGGCTGCCTCGACTGCCCCATTCATTTTTGGTCGGTATGGGGAAGAGTTGTGGTGTTGGATCTTGAACTCTTGGCACAATTCTTCCACCATCTTGTTATTTAGATTGGATCCATTATCAGTGATGATTTTGTCGGGAATACCGTATCTGCATATGATATTCTTTCTGATGAAGGATGTTACCACCTTTCGGGTCACATGAGCATACGATGCCGCTTCTACCCATTTGGTGAAATAGTCAATGGCCACAAGAATGAACCTATGTCCATTAGATGCCTTTGGCTCAATGGGTCCAATAACATCCATGCCCCACATTGCGAATGGCCAAGGCGAAGCCAACACGTTTAGTGGAGTTGGTGGAACATGAATATTGTCGGCGTATGCTTGACATTTGTGGCATTTCCGAACGTATTGGTAACAATCCTTTTCCATGGTCGACCAATAATATCCCGCCCTAAGGATTTTCTTTGTCATTGCAGGCCCGGGGATATGGGTACCGAAAACCCCCTCATGTATTTCTCTGATCACATTTTGAGCTTCAACCTGGTTTATACATCTCAACAAGACCGAGTCATAATTCTTTTTGTAGAGGGTTTCTCCTATTAGCAGAAATCCCATGGCCCTTCTTCGGATATGCTTTTTGTCATTATCGTTGGCCATGTCAGGATATTCCCCTTTTTTCAGATATTGTTTGATATCGTGGAACCATGGACCATCGTCGATATCTTCATCTATCAGTAGGCAGAACGCTTGCTTATCGTGCCGCCGGATATTGATGATGGGCATTTCATGCTCCTTATCCAAGGCGAACATCGATGATAGTGTAGCAAGGGCGTCAGCGAACTGATTTTCCTCCCTTGGGATATATTCAAAGACGACATTTTGAAAGAATTGTATCAGGTCTTTGATATGCTCAACATATGGTATCAGCTTAGGATTTCGGACTTCCCATTCACCTCGCAGTTGGTGGATGACTAAAGCCGAATCTCCAAATACTTTGAGCTTTAGGATACCATTGTTGATTGCTGCTTGGATTCCTAACGCGCAAGCCTCGTATTCGGCCATGTTATTTGTACAGTCGAAGTTGAGTCTTGCCGTTAAGGGGATATGCTTTCCTTGTGGGGAGATTAATACTGTTCCAATCCCTTGTCCAAGCATGTTGGAGGCTCCATCAAAATACATGGTCCACGTATCGTCCTTAGGATCTTCATGTTGTATACTCATTATATGCTCATCGGGGAAATCATCCTGAAGGGATTGATAATCATTGGTCGGCCCATGTGCTAGGTAATAAGCTAGGGTACTGCCTTTGATGGCTTTTTGTGTGACATGTATGATGTCAAATTCTGATAATTGTACTTGCCATCGGGCGATCTTCCCAGTGATTATTGGCTTGTCGAACACATACTTAATTGGATCCATTTTGGAAACCAACCAAGTAGTATGCCTTATCATATACTGCCTGAGCCTTTGTGTTGCCCACGCTAACGCACAGCAAGTCTTTTCTAATGGCGTGTAGCGGGTTTCATAATCTAGAAATTTCTTGCTCAAGTAGTAGATGGCTCGTTCTTTCTTTCCAGTTTCGTCCTGTTGCCCTAGCACGGCTCCCATGGACTCATCAAGCACTGTTAGATAGAGGATTAATGGCCTTCCCTCGACAGGTGGCACCAATACTGGTGGATTGGCCAAGCACTGTTTGACTTTGTCAAAAGCTCGTTGACAATTCTCATCCCAAGTTTCGGAATGATTCTTGCGCAACAGCTTGAATATTGGCTTGCACGTGTCAGTCAACTGTGCGATGAACCTTGCAACGTAGTTCACCCTGCCAAGGAATCCTCTTATCTCCTTCTCGGTTTTAGGAGGAGGCATTTCCATTATTGCCTTTACTTTATCGGGGTCCACCTCTATGCCTTTTTCACTAACGATGAACCCGAGAAGCTTACCCGACCGGACTCCGAAAGTACACTTAGCCGGATTTAGCTTAAGCTGATACTTGCGAAGCCGATTGAATAATTTTCTCAAATATTGAATATGGTTCATCTCGTCTTTCGACTTTGCGATCATGTCATCCACGTATACTTCAATTTCCTTGTGGATCATGTCGTGGAATAGTGTCACCATCGCTCGTTGGTAGGTGGCGCCCGCATTTTTAAGTCCAAAAGGCATTACCCTATAGCAAAAAGTGCCCCAGGGTGTGATGAAAGAAGTTTTCTCGCGGTCTTCCATATTCATTTTGATTTGGTTATACCCCGAGTATCCATCCATAAAGGAATAGAGCGTGTTCGTGGCTGTGTGATCCACGAGTGTATCAATATGTGGCAAGGGAAAATCGTCCTTTGGACTGGCACGATTCAGATCCCTATAGTCAACACACACTCTAACCTTTCCATTCTTTTTGATAACTGGCACAATGTTAGCCAGCCATTCGGGATATTGGGATACAACCAAGAATCCCGCGTCTAATTGTTTTTCCACCTCCTCCTTGATCTTTAAAGACCATTCGGGCTTGATTCGTCGAAGCTTTTGTTTAACGGGTCGAAACCCTTCTTTCAATGGCAACTTGTGCTCGACGATTTTAGAGTCCAAACCGGGCATATCACGGTACGACCATGCAAATACATCCTTGTATTCCCTTAATAATTGGATCAATTGTGATTTTATTTCATCACTGATATGGGTCCCAATGTTGACCTCTTGTATTTCTTGACCCCGCCCCAAATTTACGGTCTCCAATTCTTCTTGATACGGTTGGAGTAGACGAGCTTCTTGATCTAGCAGTCTTTGCAGATCCGGAGAGATGGTCTCCTCATCACTGTCCGACTCAACCCATTCATCCTCGGCTTTTGGATCCCGGTCAGAGCGAGCAATCACAGACATAATTATTTATTGGTTCTGTTTAGGTTTAGAGTTTATTAATATTAATGAGAGAGAGAGAATAGAACAAAATGAGAGAATAATGTGTGAAAAATGCCTTTTTATTGATATATGTATGATGTACAAAACCCTTATTTACATGAAAGGTCCTCATGATCTCGGGTACTGATCATGAGTCCCTAAAAGAAAATTAAGAAAATTAAGGAGAGGCCCTATTATGGCTTGCCCTTCTCTCTACTCCTGCTTTGGCAGAGGGTTCTTGCTCACGTCGGGCGCTGTCGAATCGAAAGTGACCCACCCAGCATCAATAAGGCCTTGGACCTTGTGTTTGAGAGCTAGACAGTTCTCTGTTGAATGCCCTGGTGCTCCCGAATGGTATAGACATTTGTCTTGAGGCTTGTACCAATCGGGGTAAGGTGGGTCGATCTTTCTTGGTGGAATATAGGCTAGAAGTTGGGCTTCTACTAGCTTCGGCAGGAGATCGCTATAAGTGGTCGGAAGTTTGTCAAAGTTCTTCACAGAGTTGTATTGCGATTTGCCTGACTTCGAAGTGGAAGAAGATGGAGAAATGGTTACAGCGTTGACTCCTCCTTCTTTCTTCTTCCCGAAGGCCTTCTTAGCTTCATATGGTTGGGAAGGCTTAGCCAGCTTCCCACTTTTAAGTCCTTGTTCCACCCTTTCTCCAATGGTGATGATGTCCGAGAAGAGTGTCGTTGTGTTCCCTATCATTTTATCGTAATAGGGACCAGTCAACGAGTTGATGAATAAGGACACCGTCTCCTTATCCGACAGCGGGGGCTCTATCTGTGCCGCCAACTCCCTCCAACGTTGGGCGTACGCCTTGAAGGATTCATCGTTCTTTTTACTCAAGGCTTGAAGATCAGACCTATCGGGTGTTAGGTCGATGTTGTATTTATAGCGCTTGAGAAAGGCGTCGGCCAACTGCCTCCATGTATGTACTAGATTTCCATCTAGCTGCATATACCAGTTGAGTGCAGTTTCAGCTAAGCTCTCTTGAAAGCAGTGGATCAAGAGCTTTTCATTTGTGGCATATGCGGCCATCTTGCGACAGTACATGGTGAGATGACTTTTGGGGCAAGTCGATCCCACGTACTTTGGGAAATCCGGCACTTTAAATTTAGGAGGGAATTGGATGTCCCTCACTAAACACATGTCGGCGGCATCCTTGATGTCAAAATCATGCCCCTCCATAGCCCTTAGCCGATCCTCGAGGGCGTGGAATTGTTCCTTTGATACTTCGGGCTCTTTAATCATAATTCCAGCCCCAAGGGGTACAGTGTGTGGAGGATCTTTTTCATGCTCTTCCTCCTCTCCCTCATGATGGGACCCATGATCACTGTGATGAGATCCATGGATGTTGTGATGACGCATGAGTTCCATCATTTGCGCCATTTGGTCTTTAAGTTGTGAAAGCTCGGTTGTGAGCTTTTTGTTTTGCTCCTCCAATGCTTCCATTTTCTTGATCTTCTTTGCGCGTGTGAGGACAGAGAGATGACCAGCCACTTTCTAAAATGAATGTTTATTCTAATTAGCTTATTTATGATATGAATACACTCTCGATGTGAGCTTGATAATCTTTCATCTTTAAGGCGCTGCCTTTTTAAGATGAAAGTTTATCACCCTCCCTAGCCTATGATTTCTCCACAACGGAGAAACTCAATAGTCACGGGTCTCTTTCACTCACATCGAGAGGGTATTAGTGAACCTATAAATAATGATGAGGATGCATGAGGTATTATTGATAATGATGCCTATGCTCCTTACTTTTATATTTTCACACATTGGTTTTTCCTCTCATGTCATGATATTTTCATGCATGGGGATTTATTCTTAGACCTTATTACGAGGTTATTTATTAATGCACAAACAATTGCACATAAGCATTTACACAAACAATTCACTCATCCACGAACAGTCACGAGCGAATCACGAGGTAGGGGTCTCCTGCAGAAAAGTGCATATTCAAGGAGGATCTAACTGTTCTCACTTGGTCAAAGGCCCCCAAGGTGCCCCCATTATAGGGACCCAATTCCTCTCGTCGTAAGTCGATGGAAAGCTCCAACGCACTGTCGGACTCAAGTTCATGGTTATCACCTTGAGTGATGTTTTTCCGACAACGGTCTCGTAGGCTCCTATAGACCCATTCAACCGGCCGTACTAACATCCACTCCCTATGGATTACCACTCATGCCCCCGGGTATAGAGGGAACTGTTGTGTGCAAAGGTTTGTGTGCAATTTATTTCAAACAATTGCGGAAATTTAAACAAACAACAGTTATTTAAAGCCAAATATATAAAGCATGTTATCATACAAGCAAGGGGTAATGAAGTAATTTTTAACTATTTTTTGTTAAAAACAATCTGTCACTAAATGGGACTGACTCTCGAAGCTTCCCCAGTGAAGTCGCCATCTGTCGCCACCGGCCCAAACGGGCCTCGGCGGTCGCGAAGACGGTCGAACTCGCTTTTATTTTAGTTTTGAAAATGTATTGGATTATTAAAACGACTTGTTCTCAAACTGAGACCTTGTCGATCTTATCCAATTTATTTATTAAAAGTCTCACCAATCCATATTAATCCCAAGCGGGACCCTCCATGGATTAGTGGTTTTCGCAAAAGGAGGGTTCGTGGAGTCGCCACCAATGTTTTACTCAAAACATTGGAAAAAGGGATAAGGCAATTGATTTTATAAATCAACTTTGGCCATTACAACCAGAGTCGGGTAAGGGAGTCGGTTACGCGTGGGGAAGGTGTTAGCACCCCACAGCGCCCCTTTCGGGTTCCCTATGACAGATTATTTCTAAAATAATAGCGTAAAATTACTAAATTACCCCTATTTATTATAAGCGATTATAAATTAACTATCTACATGATGACAGTTTAAATATGCACACAGAAAGCAGTAAAAGGAAGGATTTAAGAAGAAACCTTTTGAAGCGTGCTTTTATATATTGAGTAAAACTGGGAAGCTTTTTAGCGTTCCCTCGCTCTACAAGCTCGCTCGCTCTCTCCTATAAACTTTTAACTATGGAAATCCGGAGGATTTCCCTTCGACTAGGTTCGATCCTCAAGCAAAATGGCTCGGGGCTCAAGAACTTTGTCGGATCAACTCTCCGAGTGATTTCTAGGGCAGAACACTGCTCAAAAACCCCAGAATACTCAAGGAGAGGGTTGAAACTATCTCAAAAAGTGTGAAATGACGTCCAATTGACGTCATATTTATAGGGAACAGGCCCAATACGGGCCCTGGAGCCAATACGGCCGTATTGAAATTTTTGAACTTCAATACGGCCGTATTGAGTACAATACGGCCGTATTGAAATTCAAAAATTTCAATACGGCCGTATTGAGTTCACTGCGGCTGTATTGAAGCTTCAATACGGCCGTATTGATTTCAGTACGGCCGTATTGAAGTTTCAGAAACTTCAATACGCCGTATTGAGTTCACTGCGGCCGTATTGAAGCTTCAATACGGCCGTATTAAGTTCAGTACGGCCGTATTGGGCTTCATTCCCTCCACTTCCTTATTTTGAGCTATTCTAAGACCTCTAGACCTACAGAGAACCCTCCTAGGGCCTTCCAGGAGTCCTTCTGGCTGATCTTCCTTCAGTCTTCGAGAGTCTTCAAGCTTTATTTCCGACCCGGACAATTTTAGGGGTCTACACACCTTTCTGCAGGATACCCCTACCTCGTGATTCGCTCGTGACTGTTCGTGGATGAGTGAATTGTTTGTGCATTTTTATGTGACATTGTATGAGCATACATTGCACCTTTTAAACATACAACATTCCTTTTTAAATAATAAGAATAAATAGAAATAAGAATCTTCCATTACATGGTGTTAACATCTACCTTCATCACATTCATATAGGTAGTTTCCCTTTTCACCCTAAAAATACAAAAAAAATATATATTCAAAAAACAAAGAAAAATGATATTTACCCAAAACCAAGCAATATCATGCATCATCTTAGGGACATCCCGAAAACATGATAATGCTTAGTTCAATAAACACAATGCATGCATATTCAACATCATCATCTCATATCATGCATATAGATCATGGAGGGATCTAGGAGTCATTCATTTCATACATCTCTCCTAGTAATCCATTAATAACATTAATAAAAAGAAAAAATTAATCGATGCGTATGTTCAAAGAATGGATCGCACGCCGTTCGTTATCAAGTGTAAGCCAACAACCGCGCCAAGCGAACACACGTCAACTCCGTTGTTGGTAATCAAGACAAACAAAGGGGAAGGTCCAACACCATTAAGGATCACCGCTCCAAGGCCTTTCCCTTACGAATCAAATAAGGCTGTGCCGTGGATATACGACATCCACTCTTCTGCCAACAGCAATATCTCCAACATCGCTGGACTTGGGGGCATGACTAGGAGTGGCAGGATCTACACTCCCGAAGATCTTCACGATAAAGCTCCTAAGAATAAAGGAAAAGAAAAGGAGAAAACCGAGGAAAATAAAGAATCCGAGGAGGAGACTGACGAGCTGTTAAAGTATATCCGACAGAGCGAGTACTCCATCGTGGATCAACTTCATAGGACGCCCGCAAAGATTACCCTATTGTCGTTGATCCTAAGCTCCGAACCGCATCGACAAGCTCTGTTGAAAGTCTTGAACGAAGCATACGTGTCGCACACTATCTCCCAAGACAAGTTTGAGGGGATTGTTAGTCACATCACGGCTAATGATCACCTCACTTTCACCGATGAAGAGATCCCCGCCGAGGGACCTAATCACAACAAGCCCTTGCACATCTCCGTAAAGTGCAAGGAGTATCACATCGCAAAAGTCTTGGTAGACAACGGATCTTCCTTGAATGTGATGCCCAAAAGAACGCTTGATCAAGTGTCAATCAAGGGAGTCCAAATGCGCCCGAGCAACATGATCGTTCGAGCCTTCGACGGTTCTAAAAGAGAAGTGGTGGGAGAGATCAATCTTCCAATCCAAATTGGACCCACTATCTTTAATGTCGAATTCCAAGTGATGGACATTACTCCTGCATACAGCTGTCTCCTCGGCCGACCTTGGATTCATGATGCAAGAGCTATTCCTTCTACGCTCCACCAGAAAGTCAAGTTCATAGTGGGTGACAAACTGGTGATTGTACAAGCTGAAGATGACATACTCATCAGCAAGCCATCCGCCATACCTTATGTGGATGCAGCGGAGGAAGCTCTAGAAACCGCCTTCCAAGCATTGGAAATTGCCAATGTTGAAACGTTTCCCCGAGAAATGAAGAAGGTAGCCCATATGCTCACCAAGAATGGATACTTGCCTGGACAAGGACTTGGCAAGGATTCCCAAGGAATTCCCGAGCTACCCGTTATCAAGGATAATCCGGGGAAACAAGGGTTAGGATACAACCCTAATAAAGATCAAAGGACGAAGAGGAACCAAGATCCTTCTCGACGTTCTTTAAGCCAGATCTTTAGGAAGGCCGGTTCACAAGCATCGAGGCCGGTCGTCGTCATCAAGTGCTCTCCTACTTCCGATAGGGATGTGTAAACCTGATGACTATTAGAGATTACTCCTCGGGGACAGCCCGACCCCCGAGCCTCGATAGGGCACATGTTTCCACTATGATTATAATAAAATCATTCTTCATTATTTCTTATTGCTTCTTTTCTTGCTTACAATAAAATTCTAGACCGCATTATTTAACCCTGTTTGAATAAACATAAATGAGGTTAAAATCGTCTTAATAAAAATAAACCCGCATCTTTTTTTATGTGGAAGTGTGTGACAACTTGGAGCACCTTTCCTTGGCCTCAATAAGTGCCGTCATGGATAAAAAGAAATCCATTCAGGACAAAAATCCTAAAAAACAAAAAGCTCGGCAGAAAACCCAAAAAGGGGACTGCGCAAAAATAAGAGCAAAAGACCCGCTAGGAATCCCACAAAAGGGTGACCTAGGCAAAAATTAGGGTTACAAAATAATGAACAAAAACAAAAGCCCGCTAAAACTCCACAAATGGGTGTTTTAGGCAAAAGTTAGGGCAATCGAAAAACAGAATAAATCCATGATGGTACCACCAACTGAATTCAACAAAGGGGCTCAAGAAAAGTTATCCAAGTTAACAAATCACAAACGTTAATAACCAAGACGTGCTTAACTTCATAAGTGTTTAATCAAACAAGCCTAAACACTTAAGCCTACCATTGGCCAAGCCATTCTTACAAAATCCATTTTTCAAAAAATAAATAATCCCCTCTAAAACACAAACTTTCGAAAAAATATCCTTTCCTTCTTTTCTCTCTTGTCCCAAACGATTTTTGAATAATCTAGTGGAAACATGGAGATATAGTAGTCAATAGGAGGGTTGACACATCTTCTAAAGGAAAGGAAAATCATTTGGTTGATGACACCAAACTCAAATACGCATCATTTCTCGGTTACGGAAATCAGCAGAGCACAGCCCATCTGGAGGAATGGCAAGATCCAAACAAAAAGTGCACCGATTAATTCTTTTGAAAAAAAATGAATCAAATAGAATTAGGTGCATCATATTTGCATACATGCATACAGATGATAGGTGTACTGGAAGATCACTTATTCTCTGTTTATCTTAAACAAAAAAAAAAAAAAAAAAAATACGCCCGTATTGGTTTCAATACGCCCATATTGAGACTACCGTTGAAGCAACTCTTCAGATTCAACACGGGCGTATTAAAACCAATACGCCCGTATTAGCCCCCAATACGGCCGTATTGCATTCAATACAGACGGTATTGGTTACCAATTTTGCCCACTAACGGATACGTCAATACGGCCGTATTGAATCAATACGGGCCGTATTGGCGAAATTTTGTCTATAAATAGGTTTTTCCCTTCTTATTTTTGCATTCCAATCTTTATTCCTCTGCATACCTTGCTTGTGAGTGAAACCCAGAAATCTTCTCCAAATACAAAATGGCTGAATCATCCAGAAAGAGGCAAAGAGCCCCAGCTCGACTCGTAATGACAGATCGACATCAGGAACGGCTACAGCTCATAGAGTCATTCACCTTCGAGCCGTCGAGGGCACTCGACTTTGACATTCTCCGTACAGTGGGCTTGGAGGATGAAGTCCGAGGCTACTTCGACAGTATAGGATGGGGATTCCTCCTTGATCCCCCTTCTCAGCTGTACTTGACGGCGACGAAGGAGTTTCTGGCCACTGTCGGCGTTACTGAGTCGACAAACAGTTTTGGGGAGGCTGTCTGCTCAGTTGACTTCTGGATGAACCAGGGGTACCGCTCACTGACGTTGGACGAGTTCAACGTCCAAGCAGGATTTTTCAGCAGGACTGATCAGCTGGCATATCGAGATGCTATATGCGAGTGGCCTGATCAGTGGACCCTGGTCGGCATGTGGAGAGCGATCACAGGCCACGAAGACTATCATGCCGGGGTGAAGGGCACCCGGCTCTCGACCGCTCTTCGGATCTGTCACAAGATCCTCACCAGCACCATCCATGGCAGGTGGAAGAGCCCCGAGTCGGTGACACGGCCGGATTTATTAGCATTATACTGCATGGCCACCAGTCAGAGGGCCAACCCCGGATACTTCTTCCTCGAGCACGTCAAGAACTTGGGGGCACGAGAGGGAGGATCTAGGCAGGGATACATCCTGGTTGCCCCACTCCTTTCACGGCTTGCGGAGACTTGGGGATGCCCAGATGGCGCAGAGCCAGGGCCATTGGCACCGAAGCCAATTAATGCCTCCACCTTGATCAGTATGAAGATCATAGCGAGGTCAGGAGGGGGGTATGTACGAGCGGATGGCCCCGATGCCTTCGCCGAGCTCTTCAATGACGTTGATCTTCAGGGCGACGGCAGCCCACAGCCAGAGGCCGGCACCTCACAGTCGGATAGGGCCTACTTTGATGCCCGCTTTGACGCTTTACAGCAAAGCATCGATACTCAATTCGATGCTTTTCAGCACAGTATCGGCGCATGGCAGCAGAGCACCGATACTCGACTGGACACTTTGGTGCAGGGGTTCGACAACCTCTCGGTCTGGATGCACCGCCAGTTCCCCGCTCCTCCACAGGACCCGCCGGCAGAAGAATGAAGACCGGCTTTCTTTTTCCTATTTTTATGTATTTGTTTGAATGGGCTGCGTCCCATCATTTCCCTTGTACAAAATTTCATGTTTATTTAATGAATGAAATTTTTCACTCTTTGAGTCTAAATCTTTTAGCACTTTTATTTCTGTACAACAAAAGCCAAAATCAACAAAAAAGGCAAAATACAGAAAAAGCCAAAATCAAAAAAGGCAAAAATATAGAAAAAGCCGAAATCAATAAAGAGGCAGAAAATCCAGCAAAATTGTACAGAATAACCGAGCCTGGAGAGGCTCACCGAAATAATACTCTCTCATCATACAGAATAATTGAGCCTGGAGAGGCTTGCTGAAAAAATACTTCCTCAGAATAATTAAGCCTGGAGAGGCTTGCAGAAACAATACTCTCTCACCATACAGAATAACCGAGCCTGGAGAGGCTTGCCGAAATAATACTCTCTCGGAATAGCTGAGCCTGGAGAGGCTCGCCGAAATAATACTCTCTCAGAATAATTGAGCCTGGAGAGGCTTGCCGAAATAATACTCTCTCAGAATAACTGAGCCTGGAGAGGCTTGCCGAAACAATACTCTCTCAGAATAATTGAGCCTGGAGAGGCTCGCAGAAATAATACTCCCCAGAGAAACCTCAGCTTAAGCTCATGGAACAAATCCCCAGCGAGAGCTATCAAAGCAAGATCGTCAAAATTCCCCAACGGAAGCATGATCCAAACAAAATATCCAAGTCAAAGGACCTAAACTTCCTCAGTGGAAGATAGCTTTCCAACTCAAACGAAGAGTGAAGCTAAGCCTGAAGAGGCTTTCTAAATAATACTCTGGGATACATAAGAACTTCAAATCCCCAGTCGCCTACACAGAGGCACCCCTACAAAAGGAGAAAAATAAAAAATATCAATAAATATTCCCCAAGCGGAATTCGGCATCCAGCCAAACACCGAACATCAAGATGATTTGCCTAATAGAAGAGGCCAGTCAAGAATTGAATGACAGAATCCCCTAGCGGATAACAGCCTACACAGAGGCTACAAAAATCAGAAAATCAAAAGAGACACCCGAATAAGGATAATCGGGATACTCCACCACCGTCAAAAGGACGTCAGCCAATCATAAGGCATCGCTCACATCAGAAAGAGCATCTTCGTGTCTACACCCCAAGGAAACAGAAATTCCTCAATGGGTACCAACTACGCAATGAAAAGTTGGGACACAAGAACCTATGAGTAACTGCACATCCCCTAGACGGATCCCTGCGTTATCCAGCCCTCAGTGGCACAAAAATCAAAAACAATCGTCGAAGCAGCATCGTGGACTGTGGAGACAAAACTATCACAAATCCCTGGAGAGGGCAAACTCACGCTACCCAGATGTCCAGAGCACCGAGGTATGCACAAAGCCTGGAGAGGCAATACTTAGCTACCCAGATGTCCAGAGCACCGAGGTATGCACAAGCCTGGAGAGGCAATACTCAGCTACCCAGATGTCCAGAGCACCGAGGTATGCACAAAGCCTGGAGAGGCAATACTTAGCTACCCAGATGTCTAGAGCACCGAGGTATGCACAAGCCTGGAGAGGCAATACTCAGCTACCCAGATGTCCAGAGCACCGAGGTATGCACAAGCCTGGAGAGGCAATACTCAGCTACCCAGATGTCCAGAGCACCGAGGTATGCACAAGCCCGGAGAGGCAATACTCAGCTACCCAGATGTCCAGAGCACCGAGGTATGCAATGAGCCTGGAGAGGCGACGACTAATACTCACCCTGGAGAGGGCAAACTCAACCTGGAGAGGCTACTCAACAATTTTCCCACCTGAAGACACTACAAGTCGGAAGGATGGCTTATTCCCCGGACAATTGGGTCAACTCCTTTACTTATCAAACGGTACACCAAAAGGCCGTTTGACTAAGTAAAGGGGGGGCAGCTGTAGACCCCTAAAATTGTCCGGGTCGGAAATAAAGCTTGAAGACTCTTGAAGACTGAAGGAAAGTCAGCCAGAAGGACTCATGGAAGGCCCTAGGAGGATTCTCTGTAGGTCTAGAGGTCTTATAATAGCTCAAAATAAGGAAGTGGAGGGAATAAAGCCCAATACGGCCTCCCAAAAGTTCAGTACGGCCGTATTGAACATTTTGAACTACAATACGGCCGCATTGAACTCAATACGGCCGTATTGAAGTTTCTGAACTTCAATACAGTCGCACTGAACTCAATACGGCCGTATTGAAGTTTCTGAACTTCAATACAGCCGCACTGAACTCAATACGGCCGTATTGAAGTTTCTGAACTTCAATACAGCCGCACTGAACTCAATACGGCCGTATTGTAGTTCAAAACTTCAATACGGACCGTATTGACTCCAGGGCCCGTATTGCGCCTGTTCCCTATAAATAAGACGTCATTTGGACGTCATTAGACACTTTTACACTGAGTTTTAACCCTCTTCTTGAGTATTCTGGGTTTTTTTGAGCAGTGCTCTGCCTAGAAATCACTCGGAGAGTTGATCCGACAAAGTTCTCGAGTTCTGAGCTTTTTGCTTGAGTCTCGAACTGAGTCGAAGGGAAATCCTCCGGATTTCCATAGTTAAAATTTTCTAGGAGGGAGTGAGCGGGCTTGTAGAGCGAGGGAACGCCAAAAAGCTTCCCAGTTTTACTTGAATATAAAAGCACGCTTCAAAGGTTTCTTCTTAAGACCTTCCTTTTACTGCTTTCTGTGTGTATATTTAACTGTCATCATGTAGATAGTTAAGTTATAATTGTTTAGAATAAATAGGGGTAATTTAGTAATTTCGCACTATTATTTTTAGAAATAATCTGTCATAGGGAACCCGAAAGGGGCGCTGTGGGGTGCTAACACCTTCCCCACACGTAACCGACTCCCTTACCCGACTCTGGTTGTCATGGCCGAAGTCGATTTTTGAATCGATTGCCTTAAACTTCTTTTTCCAATGTTTTGAGTAAAACATTGGTGGCGACTCCATGAACCCTTCCTTTTTATGAAAACCGCTAATCCATGGAGGGTCCCGCTTGGGATTAACATGGATTGGTGAGCCTTTTAATAAAATTGCTCGTTTGACAAGGTCTCAGTTTGAGAATAAGTCATTCTAGCAATCCACCACTTTCAAAACAAATAAAAGAGTCCAACCATCCTTCGCGAATGCCGAAAGCCCGTTTCGGGCCGGTGGCGACAAGCATAGACTTAGTGCCAGGTACCTCACCCATATCTATAGCACCCTATAGGATGTCCCCTAAAGAGTTAGTTGAGCTTAAGAAACAAATAGAGGAATTGCAAGAGAAACAATTCATTAGGCCTAGTGTTTCTCCTTGGGGAGCGCCTGTTTTATTGGTTAAAAAGAAAGATGGGAGCATGAGGTTGTGCGTAGACTATAGGCAACTGAATAAAGTGACCATTAAGAATAAGTATCCTTTGCCTAGGATAGATGACCTTATGGATCAACTAGTTGGAGCTTGTGTGTTCAGTAAGATAGATTTAAGGTCAGGATACCATCAGATTAGAGTGAGAGCTGAAGATGTTCCTAAGACTGCCTTTAGGACCCGCTATGGGCACTATGAGTATTTAGTTATGCCTTTTGGTGTGACTAATGCACCTGGTGTTTTTATGGACTACATGAATAGGATCTTTCACCCTTACTTGGATAGATTTGTAGTGGTTTTCATAGATGATATCCTAGTGTATTCCAAGACTAGGGAGGAGCATGTTGAGCATCTTATGATCGTTCTTCAGACACTTAAGGAGAAGCAGTTGTATGCTAAATTGTCAAAATGTGAATTTTGGTTGGATAGTGTAAACTTTCTAGGACATGTGATATCCAAGGGTGGAATAGCTGTAGATCCTGCTAAGGTAGAAGCTGTGTTAGAGTGGAGAACACCTAAATCAGTATTTGAGATTAGAAGTTTCTTAGGACTAGCCGGTTATTACAGAAGGTTCATAGAAAATTTCTCTAGGCTAGCTCTTCCTTTGACTAAGCTGACAAAGAAGGACCAACCTTTTGTGTGGGATTCTAGGTGTGAGGAAAGTTTTCAAGAGCTTAAGAGAAGGTTAACTAGTGCCCCTGTGTTAGTGTTACCTGATCCTAGTAAGACTTTTGAGGTATTTTGTGATGCTTCTAAATTGGGTTTAGGAGGAGTACTTATGCAGGAGGGTAAGGTAGTAGCCTATGCTTCTAGACAACTTAAAACTCATGAGCAAAACTATCCTACCCATGATCTTGAGTTAGCTGCAATAGTATTTGTGCTTAAGTTGTGGAGACATTACTTGTTTGGGTCTAGATTTGAGGTTTTTAGTGACCATAAGAGCCTTAAGTACTTGTTTGACCAAAAGGAATTGAATATGAGGCAGAGAAGATGGTTAGAGTTCCTTAAGGATTATGACTTTCAATTGAACTATCACCCCGGCAAGGCTAATGTTGTAGCTGACGCTTTGAGTAGAAAATCTTTGAAAGTGTCTTCTTTGATGATTAGGGAATTGCAAATGATTGAGGAATTTAGGGATATGAGCTTAGGGTGTGAATTGACTTCTAAGAGTATTAAATTGGGAGCTTTGAGAGTGATTAATAACTTGATAGATGAGATTAGAGAAGGTCAGAAGACAGATCCTTTCTTAATGAGTCAAGTACAGAAGTTGAATCAAGGTGTGAAAAGTGAGTTTAGAATTGGAGTGGATGGAGTTTTGAGACTTAAGGATAGGTTGTGCATTCCTAGTGTGCCAGAGCTTAAGAGAGTAATCCTAGAAGAAGGTCATAAGAGTATCCTTAGTATCCATCCAGGAGCTACTAAGATGTACCAAGACCTTAAGAAGATGTTTTGGTGGCCTAAGATGAAGAGGGAAGTGGAGGAATTTGTGTATTCTTGCTTAGTATGTCAGAAAACTAAGGTAAAACATCAAAAACCTTCAGGTTTGCTGCAACCTTTAGATGTGCCTGTGTGGAAATGGGATAGCATTTCTATGGATTTTGTAGTTGGGTTACCTAAGACTGTGAAAAACTTGGATGCTATATGGGTCATTGTGGATAGATTGACTAAATCTGCCCATTTTATTCCCATTAATATTAGGTACCCTTTGGAGAGATTAACCAAGTTGTACATCAGTGAGATCGTGAAGTTGCATGGAGTTCCTAATAGTATAGTGTCTGATAGAGATCCTAGGTTCACCTCTAGATTTTGGGAGAGTTTGCATAAGGCTTTAGGCACTAAGCTTAGATTGAGTTCAGCCTACCATCCCCAAACAGATGGCCAAACTGAGAGAACCATACAATCTTTGGAAGACTTGTTGAGGGCTTGCATCTTAGAACATGGGGGTATTTGGGACAGTTTCCTACCTTTGATAGAGTTTACCTACAACAATAGCTATCATTCTAGTATTAGGATAGCACCCTATGAGGCTTTGTATGGTAGGAGATGTAGAACACCTTTATGTTGGGCCGAACCTGGAGAGAATGTCATGTTAGGACCTGAGATAGTTCAACAAACTACTGAACAGGTTAAGATGACATTTTTGTAAAAGGATATTTTTATTAGTAATGACATTTTTGTAATTACTGAGGATATTTTCCTAATTTTTATAAAGTTATAGGGGTATTCTAGGTTCCGGAACGGGCCGTTCCAAAAGTGGAACGGGCCGTTCCAAATGTTGAAAATGTGGGGTTTTTGTAGTTCCAGAACGGGCCTTGGAACGGGCCGTTCTTCAAGGAGAACGGGCCGTTCTGCTTGGAGAACGGGCCGTTCTGGTATGCAGAACGGGCCGTTCTGGAAGCAGTACGGGCCGTTCTGCTGAGTCTGGGAACAAGCCGTTCCGATTTTAGAACGGGCCGTTCCAGTTGAGAAATTTGCCCACATTTGAAGGATCCGGAACGGGCCGTTCCGAAATCAGTACGGCCGTTCCGGGTGCGTCAGATTGCCTATAAATAGGGCATCAAGGGTGAAGAAAATTTTATACGGAGTAAGAAGTGAAAATTTTAGAGAGAGAGAGAGAGAGAAAAAAAAAAGAGAAAGAAAGAGAGAGGGAAAGGGAAAGAAAAAGAGGGAAACTAGAAGAGGAGGCTCTGCCCAAGTTTCAACTCCTGCTTATCCAGGTAAGGGGGGGAGTGAGAACCTCGCTCAGGGGTGTGGGGATAATTGTTGGATAGTTGTTTGTCGGATTGGCCCCCAATCCCTTGTCGTTGTTCTGTTTGATTTTCTATTTACTCTACTATGTTTTTGTTGAAGGTGCCGTTGTTCTGTTTGATTTTCTATTTACTCTATTTTGTTCTTTGTTGAAGGTGCCGTTGTTCTATCCGATTTTCTATTTATTCTACTTTGTTCTTTGTTGAAAGTAATAAATGAATATGAAATTAATGTTAATAATAAATGAGTTTTAATATGAAAAAGAATGCTCTCTAGATCTCTGTGAATTCCTATGCGGACTTTATGAGGAGTATTTATGACATGACCATGTGAAATATGGACAAATGACATGAGACCTAAAAATGGACTATTGAGACAAGATGTGATTATGAGGACATGAAAAATGATGACATGATGTATTTAATGAAATTCTGTAATAAGTTAAATGTTGAGTCAATGAGATTATGAATGTATGACATGCATCATATGCATATATTACTCCAGGTGTGCCGCTGAGGCCGCATACCAACGATGCTAACTAGGTGTACCTTCGGGTCACCCACGACGTAACATGCTAGGTGTACCTTCGGGTCACCCACGATGTAACATGCTAGCCAGGTGTACCTTAGGGTCACCCACGATGTAACATGCTAGCCAGGTGTACCTTAGGGTCACCAACGATGAATTGTGAATCTTCCGTATGGCGCCACATGCATGCATTTATGAGTCGAGTCCATGACATCATAAGCATGATAAATGAATATATATGTGATATTGATGATATATGTGTATTGTTTACATGTGACTTATATATGTTTTGTATGTGTGTGCTATCTAACCTTTATTTCTGCACCTGAAACTGAGTGAGATGTTTCTCACTCCCTTGTTATTTTTGTATATGTTTTAAATTATGTTGCAGATGATCAACATCGTGGGAATGTTGGTGATGAGGCTTAAAGGCTTCAGTTGGGCATGCTCTGATAGGATGTGACATCGGGGCATAGATAGCTTAGTTTAATATGTTATTATTTTAATAACTTTAGTTTCTCTTCTTTGTAATTTCTAACGAAAAGAGATAACGTAAATAAAGTTGTAATCTTTCTTTTGTAATTTGAACGTTCTTGATAAAAAACTAAAATGTACATCTTTGTTATATTTTTATTACATGATTTGGAAAATATAAATTAATTCCTAACCAGGACGCACTGCCACCTTTACTGGAGTTAATTTATATTTCCTTTATTATTATTAGTATATATATATATATATATATATATATATATATGATTTCTTGTGTTTACTAAATTGTATTGAAAATCTTAACTTCTTTTCCTTTATAATTTCTACATTGGAGTTATGACCTATGAGTTTTGAATGTGAATCTTCTACCTTATGACGTTTGAAACAATTGTTTATATATGAAAGATGGTATCAAATTATGAAAGGTTTTTAATTACCCAAAAAGAAGAAAAGAAAAAAAAATTTATTGTTACATTTGTTGTATATTAACATTGGGGTAGAGGGTGTCACATATGTGGTATTAATCTGCTCATCATGATCAAGAATACAAAATAGTCTAGGAGTAATGGAATGGGACCACCCTATCGAATAGTGTAAGGACTATCCGTCAATAGTGATCCCCGAACCACCTTAACTAGGGGATGTTTATCAGCAAAGTTTTGTCAAGGTGTTACAGTTGGTCATAGTAGTCTCCCATTTCTGTTAGAGGTTTCCCCACCATAACACCTTCAGGCACAAGTATATGTGACCTATGATATCCCACCTGCATAGACTCATACTATTCTACAAAACAAAGTATGAATTCATTGACTCAATACACTCAATACAATAACACAATATGCATATTCAACTCCTTGAGTGTCAATTCACAGTATTGAACTTATTCATCATATCTCATCATCAGCATATATTCTCACAATGTACATCATTACAGAATCCATCATAACTATTCAATGGTATCTCAAAATAAATTCTTCATACATCATCATAGGTATAACATAATAGATTACATCAATTTCCACAACATTTTGCATTAGTTCCTTTTATTAGTATTCAATCTTAATCCCTTGTCACGATCCCACATTTATTAATTAATTCATAAGGTAAAACATTTTAAAAGAAAAAGAGGCATGCCCGACAAGATTTGATTCACATCTAGCATGAAGAGGTTAAGACCTTTTTGTCAAACTCACGCCCGATGTGGAATCACCTACACTTTACTAGTGAGGTTTGGGACATCTCTGTCTTAGTCTCACCTAACATGGTCTAGGTCATGCCCAACGTCACCATGCTCGAAAAAATCAACATCAAATGGTGTCAAATGTAGGACCTCACGCCCAACGCCACGAGGTCTAGGACCTCTTTGATAGTCTTTTGCTCGGCGTGACCATCTTTAAGCTTGGCCTGGTCACAAATTCTATAGTTCATAGACTTGTGACCTGCACTACTCTTCTTCCTCCATAAACTAACACATACAATATTTTCTGACATAATTCAAATCAATCAATTGATTGAACCACACAAAGGTATTCATACACATAACACAACTTAATCATACAACCTACGGGGCTTAGAGATCGTTCTCACTACCCTTATCCCTCATATATGTTCAAGGAATCGATAATCTTACTCCCACTACTTGGAGTGATGATTTTCGCATAACGATACTTCTTCGGTAGCTCATCCCATTAATCCATGCCTCCTCAATGATCTCCTCTAAGTCTCCTCTTACAAGTACTCTAGATTTTTCAAATTGAGCACAAATGATCTAATCCCCTTTCTATTCTTTCTTTTGAATTAGTCTCTCGGTTGGACTCATAATCTAGTCCAAATTTTTTTTAATTAGTTCTCCCAATTTTATTTTTATTAATAAAAATACTCCTCTTATATCTTTTTAATTATTCTAATTCATTTATTATTTATTTTTTTAAAAAAAATAGGATGTTATATTGTACACATACGATAAGTGTCATTTTTTATCATGTCAGATGTACAAAAAAGTAAATATTATTAATCTCAATTAAATGGAAACGACTACATTGATTTTCTAAGATCTTTTTAAATGACACAACTTTCTCTTTAATTTTTATTTATATAAGTAACAAGTACAATCAAAATAAGATAACATCATTTGTGCACCATTAAGAGAGAATAAATTATTAATATAAGTGTCAGCAATTGAATGAGGCTTAATTTCTTATCCAATTTCAACTTCTATATTATATTTTAAATATCATATATATTGTGATTTAAAAAAATATACCAACTTTAAGGAACAATTTAAAAGAGAGTTAAAGAATTATTATTTTCAAAACTGAAAAATAATATTTTTTTTATAAAGATAACAAAATATTATACATAATCCAAAAATGTGTAGTAAATATGGATTAACTTTTATTTATTTATTTCACTTTAACTAATGATATCATTATAAAATAAGTGAATAATTTTAAAAATTAAAAAAAATATACCATTTAAACGGATCTTAAAGAAAGTGAGTGGAATTTTCTCTTTAACTTATAAAAAAAAGTATTTTATTTTTATACTGATTTATTTATTACAAGCAATTTTGGAAATGCTTATTCAAATATACTCTCTAACTGTTTTGGTAATCATGGAATAACTACCATCTTAAGCATAAAGAAACTGCATACCCATGTAGAATCTTACGGTTAAACATAATAAGTTTAATTTTGTTTTATTTTATGATACAAGAAGATAAACAATGAAGGGATGGGATCGGTGCGGTTTAACTTATAACTTCAGTAGATCAAAATAAAAAAATAAAGAAAACCTCCCTCTATTCACTATTATATTAAAAAAATTTAATTTTACATACATTAAAAAAATTAGTTACGTAAATTAAATTTTATCAATCTCATAATATTTTCCATAAATTCTTCTTCTTATAATTATCAAAAGAAATAATAAAAAGTATCATTAAATAATATAAAATAATAAAAAAAATATTTAAAAATAAAAAATAATCAAATTTCTTATTATATTTTCAGATTCACGAAAAAAAAATGAAAAAAAAAATTATTTGTTTTTTCTGTTGTAATGCGTAACGGAACAGAGAGAGCACACTCTTGCACAATGCAAAAATATACTCTTAAGAAGACTCGCTGTCAGCACTTCACTTCAAGTCCCGATATATTCCTTACTCTCCACTTTCTTACTTTACACGCAACAATTACCAAAATCGTTAACGCATCCTTTCAGCCTTTTAGAGCAATCAGAAAACTTCCCTCCTTCCGGATTCAGATTCTCCAATGGCGCCAACACTTTTCACTCTTCAATTCCGTTACGCTTTTCTTCTTCTTCTTCTCAATCTCCTTGCAGGTTCCGCTCTCTGCCACATTCCATCCACCCTCGAAGGTCCCTTCGATCCCGTCACCGTTCCATTCGACGCCGCCTTGCGCGGCGTGGCAGTCGACTTGCCGGCCACCGATCCCCGCGTTCGCCGCCGTGCCGAGGGTTTCGAACCCGAACAGATTTCAGTGTCTCTCTCTACCACGCATGACTCCGTTTGGATCTCCTGGATTACAGGTATCTCCGGTTAGACTATACGCATACTCATGCTACTGAATGTTAGTTAATTAAGTTGTTAACATTACTCATTGCTAGTTATTAGTTATGGTTTAGGTGATATCAATGTGAATTTCATGCAATTTATCTTGGATTCTTTATAATTAAAAATATTTTATTTTAATTTTTATATATATTAATTTTGTTTTCTTTTTTTATTATTGCATAAACTTTATTTTTTATTTCTATTTTTAGACAATTGAGACTACAATAAAAAATAAAAAATATGTATAAAAATTTTAATAGAACATTTTTAATTAAGAATTAAAAGATAAAATTTATGAAATTACATGGGTTAAAAGAGTACTTAAACATAAAAGGAAATTGTGTTTCTATCTCACAATGTTAAAATTAAATAGAAGAAGATCAGGTTCATTACTAGTAAGGTGACTATGATAGTAGTTGTATTATAAGTGAGACCAAGAACTCCTACTACAGCTACTTTGCTCGGGTAGCTCTTTGAACCAGAAATTGGCATGGTCCTGCCTGAAATAGTATATATCACTCATGGCATGGCTTGTAATGAGGGATGTCCACATTGATAATTGTATAGCGTGCTTGGTTCCAATCCTACACATACAGTAAAAAGTACTTTAAGTAAGCTGTGAAGTAATTAACAAGAAACTTGCATGGAATAACAAACAGTAGTTCAAGAACAATGACCAAAGACAATGATTGGTCTTTTATATATATATATATAAGAAGAGAATTTCGTCCTCGTATTTTTCTTTAATTGGTGAGTTTCAAACCTTTTTATGAAACTAACTGTCAGGATGAGAGATAAAGTTTATTAGTTATAAAAAAAGTACAAGTACCTTAAAGAGAATAAGACATTGAGGGATTTACCCCAATTTAAAACACTTTATGATCAAATGTGGTTTTGGTCTATCTTCGATCACTATGGATTGTGTTGATGGTTACAATTAGTGAGTCGAGCATAAATTAAATTGGGTTTAGATATTTTTAATTCAACGGTGTTACGGTGTTATTCATGTTGGATTGGGAATGGTATGATATTACCAGGGGAGTTTCAAATTGGTTTCGACATCAAGCCTCTAGACCCTGAAACTGTCTCAAGTGTTGTTCAATATGGAACTTCAAGATTTGGATTAGTGCATGAAGTTAGTGGTCAATCTCTCATCTACAACCAGCTCTATCCTTTCGAAGGCCTTGAGAATTACACTTCAGGAATCATCCACCATGTTCGACTCACAGGTGATCTTTTTTTCATTTTATTTCCTATTCAATAGGACAAACTGGTCCATATAACTTCCTGTTTCGCTGTTTCTGTTTCACTGTTTAAGTGTTGTGTCAAATTATAGTGATGCGTTATCCATACACATGAATACACCCTATGTAATATGTTCTCATTATAACTTGGTCATTGTTCTTGAACTACAGTTTGTTTATTGTATGCAAGTTTCTTGTTAATTACTTTACAGTTTACTTAAAAGTACTTTTACTGTATGTGTAGGATTGGAACCAAGCACACTATACTATTATCAATGTGGAGATCCCTCATTACAAGCCATGAGTGATATATACTATTTCAGGACCATGCCCATTTCTGGTCCAAAGAGCTACCCAGGCAAAGTAGCTGTAGTAGGAGATCTTGGTCTCACTTATAATACAACTACTACCATCGATCACCTCACTAGTAATGAACCTGATCTTCTTCTGTTGATCGGTGATGTAACCTACGCGAATTTGTACCTCACAAATGGTACTGGCTCTGACTGTTATAGTTGCTCATTTCCACAAACACCTATCCATGAAACCTACCAGCCTCGATGGGATTATTGGGGAAGGTTTGTGGACAAATTTTATAATTTCTACGGAATAGTTTATGGTTAACAGAAAATCACTGTGACAGTATATTTTATATTATATCTTACTATGCTACCATAAATGAATGATTCTAGGTTTATGGAGAATTTAGTTTCTAAAGTTCCAATAATGGTGGTAGAAGGAAATCATGAAATAGAAATGCAGGTTGAAAACAGGGCATTTGTGGCCTACAGTTCTAGGTTTGCTTTCCCCTCTGAAGAAAGTGGATCTTCATCTACATTCTATTATTCTTTCAATGCTGGGGGAATTCATTTTATCATGCTTGGGGCTTATATTAATTACGATAAAACAGGTATTTCTCTGTTCTATTCTACCCCTTCTCACTGTACAGTCATTTTCCTTTCATTGATTTAATTTGGGTTATTACTTATTAGTATTAATTTAGTAGGCAGGCTTTTCAATTCATGTTTTGTTAAACGGGAAGAATAAATGAATTTTGTGAACTTGAAGTTTTAGCTGTGTGGGGATGCCATGGTTACACTAAGATGGATTTCCTGTTAGTACCCTACCAGCTAAGTTCCCAAGCATTAGCCGTCAATCAATTTGAGAAGTTACTTATAGTTTATTATCTGCACAAACTGGCAAATAACTTTAAGTTAGCACCACGTGAACTGGTTTTTTATATGAAAATTGTGTCATATTTTATTAAATTTCCGTCAGAGTAAATACTAAAGTGAAAATGAAAATTAAAAATAATGAGCCAAGAGTATGACCCGTATCAAACTTCATTGTGCTTCTCAAGAATGAGGGATGGTATTTGAGTTAGGCATAAATTTGGATTCACCTGTATACTACTATTTGTGGAACTTGACCGTGTATTTTGGAATGACATGAATCATAAGCACATGTCAACCTGGACCTGGAAGAAAATTTTCACATTTGATAAAACAATCTTTCCTCGAGTCAGAAGTTGGATCAAAAGAAGGCTAACATATCATCTAAAATTTGAAAGAGCGGCAACATGTTTTAGTTCCGACATGTTACAATTAAAGCAAAAAAGGAGAAGATAGTATTTTCTTTTTGACACCAGGAGAAGTTAGTATTATGTTGTAGAAATGGAGACAAATAATAATATTAAGTTATACTAGAAGGAGTGATTTAACGTGTGTTGAATGTGTTTAAAATTTGAATTGTTATCAATTCAAGTGCAGTTGACTTTGTATTCTTTTTCTCTATCTTGCTATCTGAGCTGCTTATTGCCATGGCAGCTGAACAATACAATTGGCTGGAGAGAGATCTGGCCAGTGTTGACAGATCAATAACTCCCTGGCTTGTGGCTACTTGGCATCCACCATGGTATAGTTCTTATGAAGCCCATTACAGAGAAGCAGAGTGCATGAGGGTGGAGATGGAAGACCTGTTATACTCGTACGGTGTGGATATAGTATTCAATGGACACGTGAGTCATCCTAAGTCCTAATCAATTAAATGATGACAATCCAATAATCCATTTTGGCTTGTTCTTTTACATCCTAGGAACTATCAGTCATGAGAAAAAGATGAAAAAAAAAGGGGTTTTATTCTAATGGTAAAGGTTAGTTTAATTACAGTTTTTAAGGTAGACTGGGGATATATGCAGTGCATTAATTAAAAGCTTCAGCTGCATCAGTGTGGAAGCATATATGAAATAAAAGCAATCTGAATATCATGGTAACCAAATGATCGTGTTCTTCTGAAGCAAATTGGAAAGCTTATCAGCCTGGTTGATGGGTTTTATGTATGATCTGCTTTTTACTTAGTTCACCACAAGCATGTAGTTAACAATGATGCATATATATGCGCCCGCACTTCATCAAATATTTACATCATTTAGGCCTAAACTTGTGCGTTTTGCTTTTACTTAATTGATCAACAGGTTCATGCTTATGAGAGGTCAAATCGGGTTTATAATTACAACTTAGATCCATGTGGTCCTGTATATATTACAGTTGGTGATGGGGGTAACAGAGAGAAGATGGCAATCAACTTCGCAGATGAGCCTGGTCATTGTCCTGATCCATTAAGTACTCCCGATCCTTATATGGGTGGCTTTTGTGCAACAAATTTTACATTTGGCCCAAAAATGAGCAAGTTTTGTTGGGATCACCAGCCAGAATACAGTGCTTTTAGAGAAAGTAGCTTCGGCCATGGGATTCTAGAGGTACCATTCCTTTTCTACCCCACCATACCTTTTTCTTTTTTGTTTTTGTTTTTGATGATAACCCCACCATACCTTGTGCAATACAACACAAGCATGATGGTATAAATGTTGTTTATATCCAATAAACTGGCATACTAGTAGTTATGCTTGAGTACACAGAAATTATGTGGTGGACAGTTAAACATTAAAAACTCTGCTATATCATGTTAGGTTCTGATGCTATGAATAAATATTTGCCGTATATTAGAACACGGTGTTGGTCTCTTCAATAAGCATATAACCTTTTATAAGCTGTATTCCACTCAGGAGTCGGGACATGTCAAAATCAAGAAGAGGCATTCCTGGGTCTCAAATAGATACAAAAATATTTTTAATTTTTTTATGACCTCAAATTGGCTGAACAAAGTAGAACTTTTGCTCATATCTAGAGTGTTTCAATGTGTAATATGCAGGTAAAAAATGAAACATGGGCTTTGTGGACTTGGTATCGTAATCAGGACTCCTACAAGGAAGTTGGGGATCAAATTTACATAGTGAGACAACCTGATATATGTCCTACTCCTATTCCTTTCCATCAAGGGGTGAACAGAGATTGCATTGCTTCAATATAGAAGACAAGAGGAGTTCCTTTGCAGTCATTGATGAAATTCTCACAATTGCTGAATATAAACCTCCATGGAAACCACAGTGCTAAATGTCATTACTGGGTTCAGTAGCCAATGCCATACAACTTATCTTTTATTAAGATGTTGATGCCACTTACTGCTGGTGCCCAATATTATAGCAAGTTAACCTTGTTAATTACCGGGCAACATACAGAATGCGAAACGAAAATAGTGTAAATACTCAGCATTTTGCTATATAGATCTAAATGAAAATGAAAAATGCACAGTTCTTTGATGTGGGTGGTGGTGCTGTAGTATCTTGTTGCTTACACACTATATTCATTAAATGTATATATAAACAAATACAAGTTAAAAATGAATTAGAACTTCTTGAATTAGTTTTATTGGAAATGAAAGTTCAGTTATTTGAATTACATTCAGTTCTAATCACGATGATATATCTATTCCAAATTTATAGAAATATCGTCGATATATTAGGTGAGGCTGGTGCTTGTATAGTCGGTCACATAGGAAGATATTGATGCCCATCCTCATTACCTACCCGAATTGAATTGGAATACAGAAAAATAAGCTATATAAATTAGTCAGAAACACTAATAACCTGAAAATTTTCAGTTCCATTCATGAAAAGAAAAAGCATGATTATAGAACAAAAGAAATTCTTCTATATCACAAGCTCCATCACTCGATTAGCGGAAATGTGTCAAGTTTTAGTTTATACAATATAAAGCGGAATTATGCGTTTCTAACTTAAGGAAGTGAAAAAAATCCTTGGCAATGATTGATGAGAAAAATTGTATGCCTTTCCCATTCTTGTCATCTTCAATTCGCAACACAAACTACATAATAAACCTCCATATAAAGAAGAAAATTTATGAGCCGGTGAAACACAAAAGAACTCAGAAAACTTTAGTAAGATCATCACCTCTTAAGAGGAGAAAAGAAACAAGCCCAAAATAGTAATCATAATAATAAGAAGAAAATCAACAACAATAACAATAAATCAGAATTTTTTACAAAAAGTTATAATGAAACAAGAACAAATTTTAAAGAAGTTTAAAAGTAGTGGTCAACTCATGCAAAGAGAGAAGGCAAAACTGAAAAGAATTTAGCAAAGTCAGAAAATTTCAAGAACCTCCAAAATGAAATTGTTGCAGAGTGGGCAATTCCCTCTACTAACCATAAGCTCCCTTGAACACATCCTGCAGAAAGTGTGTCCACAGGGTATAAAAGCAGCAGCCTTATGCCTGACCAGGCAAATGCAGCAAGTATGCTCCATGGAACCATGTCCAGTCTCATCATCATCCCCTTCACCATCATCATCATCATCAAAATCATCATCATCATCGCTCAATATATACCTCGACCCTTCAAGCCCCATCTCCCTATCAGTCTCCTCCAACAAATCCATCAGCGACATCACCGGAGCCCCCCGCCCCCCCTCCTCCTCCTCCTCATCCGCCTCCGCCTGCGCCGCCGCCTCCGCCGCCTCCTGCGCCGCCACCGCCTCCCTCGCCGACAGCGTCCTCCCCCCGTCCGGCTTCTCCTCGTCGTTCGTCTCCTCGTCGTCGAAGCTGTCGCGGAACGTCACCACGCGCCCCCGCCGGAACGGCTCCGCCGGCAAGTTCGAGGAGTTCCGCCGCGAGAGCTGCGGCCGGAGCGTGCCGGCGGTGTTGTCGGCGGAGGCCTCGCCCGCGAAGCGGGTGGAGCCGCCGCGGTTGAACTGGGGGCGGGTGGCGGGCACCGCCGGCGGAGAAGAGGCCGCGTCGGGGTTGGGGTCTAGGTCTTCTACTTGGTGATCCATGTAGTTGTTTGAGATGGCCGAGTCGGGGTGAGTCGGGAATCGGACCGAGTTGCGGCGACCAAACTGGGTGAAGCTTCTGCTATTGGGGTGAGGGACAGGGACATCCGATGTGGGAATATCAATTGACGATGTCCAAGCAGAACCTGCACGCTTCAGCCGTAGCTTGTCCTTGAAGGCTTTCCAAGACCTGCATGCATGCCATACAAATTATATATTCACTCATTTTTTTTCATTACTTGAGTTACAATTACTCTCTATACAGAGTCATAGAAAAGAAAGCAAGAAGCAGCATAAAATGGTTGTTACCTGCGGTCCTTCTTGTTGGTTTCGTCGTCTTTGATGATGTCAAGGAGGGTTCGATTCTTGGGAGGTTGTGGGGTGTGTGGCGTTAACGAGAAATGTCTCTTCTGGTTGGCTAACACGTCGTCAAGGGTCAAGCCAGCTAGCTCTCGGGCTCGGCTGCTCTCCGATGCTGACATTTGTTCATGTAGCGTTACCCTCCGGCGACCTTCCATCACATTTAGTTTTAGCACATTCCCCCCACAACACACAACTTCATTTCTTACTATCTCTATATAACAACTAAAGCTTCAAAGTTGTATGCATTTAATTCATTCCAAACTATAACTACTGGATCTACTACATGCTGGAGAATGTTCTTATGAAAGAACTTATGCTTATGCATTTAGATAGGCAATGGGTCACCACTTTTTCCCTCGGAAAATTGTCTTTTTCTTTGGAAAAGGAAGGAAGGTAAACAAGGAGAAATTATTAATTGATCTCGGACCACGTGATCCATAAATAACTAATCTTTATATACATGTAATTAAGTTCTAGTAAATTGAAAAACTTAAATGATCATAACTATAGACATAGATACATGTCATATTTTTGGATTATCTAATAATTTATCCACAAATAGGACAGTGCAAAAACGTTTTGTGTGTGAGTTGATTCATTTTCTGGGTGGGGCCCATTGTAAAGCAAGCCAAAAATAGGAAAGAGAGAGAGAGAGGAAGCTAGCCTTGGATACCTTTGGCCCCCGACCAAATTGATCGAGAGAGGTCACAACTCTGTTTCGTTATGCTTCATTTATTTCTGCAAACAAAATAACGGATCAGTGATACCAAAAGCAACGCGAAGGAAGAGAGTAATTAGAGAAACAAATTAACGTTGAATTTATTGGAAGGAAAAAGGGTCATGATCATGAAGCTCACGGTCATGACGTTGTTGTTAGATGATAAAAGATGCAGCTAGCGTTGTTAATTATTTTGAGTCTTTTTGGATTTGTCACCACTTTCTATTCTCTCTTTAGTGAATTTGCAAATTGCGATGCGTGGTCCATGGTAACTAGATGTAGGGTCGTAGAGAGAGAGAGAGAGAGTGGGGATGCGTTGTGGAAGAGAATGTTGGATTTTTGGACAGAGAAACGAATTTTATGGGGAAACACATCTCTCCCATTTTTGCGCGGAGATCCTCTTGTAAGTTGTAATCCCTTAGCACATGGTAATGCAATTGCAGGTTACAAGTTTATTAACGGAATTAGCCGTGTAATAAATGGACCGTTAAATGTTATATTATATTTATATTTTATATTTGTAAGCTAATTCAACAAAGTTTTCCTTAATTCAGTTAATGGATTTGTTTGTTTAAATTTTTTACTCTGAAAGTGTTTTTTTTAAATAAAATATCTATTGTTTTTTAAAAAATTATGTGCTTGTCTAATTTTTTTTATTTTAAATAAACAATTTTTTCTTCACCATTTTTTAAGAACCAATTCCTATCCATTTATTAAAAAGGGTTACTTTTTATTTATTTATAAGATTTTAAATTTAAACTAAGACCCAATGTAATATTTAAGGTTTAGTTCATAGTATATAGTTTATTAAATTAAAGTGAGATTAATCATCAATTCAATGACATAGTGAATAAATAAATTAAAGAATACATATAATAAAAAAAATCATTGATAACTGTTATTTAAAACAAGAATAAGTTGTCATTGTGGGTTGATACAAGCAAATGGTACAAAATTTGGTTTGAGTTTGAGTTCTTTATGATATCAATTTAACATCATTAAAATTCTATTTTGGTGGGACATACCTATTTAAGGGAATTCTTTAGTTGAATTTATTTAAAATTGAGAATCTAACCTTTCTAAATGATATATATCCCTTGGTTAGATTCAAGATCCCTCGAAACCATGTGTAAGTCTTAAAACTTATGTTAAATCTTGTACCTTCAATAATTTTTTTGTATAATACAAATTTAACCAATCAAACCGTTTTAATCAATAGTGGTGGTGGCAATTGCACTAGTCACAATGATAGTTGTGATGATGATTATAATAAAGATAATATGATGGTGAGAAGATTTGTCTATTTTAATCTTATGATTAATATTAATAGTTCTCTTTTTTTATATTAAGAAGTTTCTTATTTTGAAATATATATATAGAGAGAGAAAGAGAGATCTAGATATTGGCTATCTTCAAACACCATTTTCCCCCTTTATTTTTCATTTTTAATTTGTGAAGTCTCATTTTCTGCAAGAATTGCACTAAATCAGCCAAGTGCTCATATTGGCCAACTTGATCACCACATTGTCAATATAAATTTCCATATGCTAGTAGCATCATGGAAGTATAGATTGATTGTCCTCTAATAAATACCACCACCATTCTTTAATCCGAATGATATCACTGACCACTTATAAATTCCCATAGCCTTGCGACTTTGAAAAGATGTTTTGTTGACATCTTTAGTAGCCATGAAGATTTTATTATATCCTGAATGGTCGTCCATAAAGGTGAGGAGACCATGTTTGGTGGCTACATATGGCGACATATTGGCTATGAGCATGACATCATCCTTTTAAGTTTCCAGATTTAGATCTCTGAAGTTGGTACATACTTGTACTTGCCTCCTTATCTTTATAACTAGGACAATGTTTGAGAACTATTCAACATATCTGGATACTTAGATGAAACTTGTACTCAATATTCAATCAATTTTTGCCTTGATCTGAGGCAAAAGTTAGGGATTAAATCCCTTGGGAAGTTATCAACATGGTTTGAATCCCTTTTTTAATTGGGAACATTTCTCTTGATTGTAGGAATAAAAGCTTTGTCTACCTACCCTCTTGGTAGATTGACCATTGTTGATTCAACTATCTTTTCCTCATTAATAAAAAGGTCAACTTAGCTAGCAAATTCTACTATGTTTCATTTTGTGTATCCATCTTACAATTCAATTGAAGGACTCTTGAACCTACCACTTTACTACAAATCATTCTTTAGCTGATTTGCACGACTCTCAACTTTTTTTTTCATAATTTGTTGGGACCTGGATGGGAGATAAATATGAGGATAACAACATGGATTTGACCATCTTGATGTTGACTAGCTAAAACAATTCTTAGTTTATATTCTTCCCAAAACATTAATTGTTGATGGAGCGTGGAAGGCACACATAAGCTAGAATGGATCCAATCTCACCCTAACAATATTAAGATGGTTTTGTGTTTACCACAAAGAATGTTGAGTGCAATGTTTTTAGTCCTACCGTGCTTTCAATTACCAACATGCCTAAGAAAAACCATGACTTTTCTTGTGAAGTTAGTTGTCCTTATATTCATAGGAAATAAATTTGTCACTCTTTTGTCGATTTTCCCCAATGTAGTCAACGACATAATATTAAGGATGGCTCTACCATCTATGAAAACTCTAGCTAATGTTTTGTTACAAGAAAATTGTCATATAGTGACACACACCCTATAGTGACACTATACATGTCACTAAAAATTACTTTTACCCACACAATAACTATAATATATGTTGGTATATTATTAAAAGTGTAGATATAGGCTATAGTGACACACAAAATATATTGTTAAATCTCATTCAAAATCAACATTAAAATTTTGTTTAACTATATGTCAAATAGACATATACCTACATATATTGTACCTATAGTGACATGTTTTGTATATCACTATATGTAACATTTCTTGTAGGATATCATGTATAGTGGCTTGAAATGTTTAGCCATTTAAATCGTAGGCTTGCCAAACTTTGTCTTTGTTGTCCTACCAACTTTTTTGCCACTCATAGTACCTATTCAATTTTATTAATGCATCCATCTTTTTCAGGACTCTCATGTTGACCAACATTGGCCCAAAACTCATTGGGGATCAACCAAAGTTCCCCCTAAAGTTTGGCCTAAAGCAAAAGCCACCTAATCATTAAAATGTTCTCCTTAGCTGTAGTTTTTAACCTTTGTTATGATAGGCAAGGTTTACTTCATCATTTTAATGGCTTTTTCCTTTTGTAGCCTTAATTTTAGAGTTTGGTTAAGACTACTTCCTTGAATCCTTGGAAATTGAGTTGCATCCCTTTTATTTTTGTGCACTGATCTACTTTTTCCACATTGAACTCAACCACTCTCTTTTTATTCTTAGCATAGATTCATCACATATTTTATGGAGTTGAGTCACACATTTTCCTCCTAAGTTTTCTACCTCAATTCTTCAATATTTTTTAACTTCCCCTCTTATTGTCCTATCTTGTCATATCAGCTAGCTTGGGTCGATAATTCATCGCACAAATTTTGTGGAGCTTCCTTCCAAACTATGCTTTTATATATCAAAGGAGCTTATCTAAATTAAACATGAAGCCCATATTCTTCTGTTCGGTGATTGCTATAGGTTTTTCAAAGAAGAAAGTCTTTTGTTTTGAGTCAACACAAGACGACATCGGGCAAGCGCTATATGACGTCAGCTCGACATTTGAGTAGATCATAACTGATCTCGGAGAATCTTACCCCAGATAAGATATATTATCTAATCATATCCTACCTAATCTCAGGCCCAAGGCCCGAAACAACCCTAATTCACACCAAGGTACGTGCATTACTTATACGAGACTAATACTCATACAAACCCTAACTTTAGCATCGGAGTCTCTTTTGCAGGTACCTCCCCCATCTTGGAGCAACAACGTACCAGTGAAGGAGGCTCACCGATCTTACTGGACGGATCACCTAAACGACCAAATTCTGGTAAGAACATTTGGCGTCCACCGTGGGGTCGATCAAGACAGCTCTTATCGGCCACCTGTATGGTTTCTACTAGAAGCCATACCAGACGAGTAACAGACGACCCGAGCCACTCAACTACCATGGATAGCGACGCTGCAACCCTAAGGCGGCTGATCGACCAAGTCGAACAGATGCGACAACAGCACGATGCCGACCTTCAAAATATGCGTGCCCAGCACGAAAATGACCTAGCGGTGATGCGGACCGCCAATGAAGCAGACCTCGCAGCACTACGTGTCGAGAATGAGCGCATTCGCGCCCAGCTCCCTCGACACCACTCCGATCAACCTCCACACGAGAGCGACACTCACGAGGAAGAGGCACATTCAGCCTCCCAATCCCGAGCGACGACGAAAGCACCAACTTCACGGCCTGCCACGCACCGATCTCACGCATCGACGCACAAGTCAGGACAGGGCACCAGCAGAGCCCCCACTCATGTTCCCGAGGGCCAAGAACCCTTCCGCCGTCATCCTTTTGTGGACGGCATTATGGAGATCCCACTGCCCCGCGGGTGGAAACCCCTCCACCTCGACCGCTATGACGGCATAACGGACCCCGACGAACACATCGACTCATATACAACCCAGGTAAACCTCTACACTAACAGTGACGCTATATTGTGTAGAGTTTTTTCGACCTCACTCAAGGGAGCCGCACTTCATTGGTACACCCAACTACCCACCGGATCCATCAACAATTTTAGCACCCTGATAAAGCGATTCATGGCGCAGTATGCCACCAGCTGACCTCACCATACAACCTCGGCCGCCCTGGCCAACCTTAGGTAGAATGACGACGAACCTCTGCGAGCGTTCATGGAACGTTTCTCCAGCATCTCGGTGAGAATCCGGAACTTGAATCCCGAGGTCGCCCTGCATGCCATGCTCATGGCACTCAAACCCGGGCCGTTCGTTGATAGCCTATGTCGCGACGCCCCCCGCGACATGGACGAACTGCGCGCCCGCGTCGCAGGCTACATTCAGATGGAAGAGCATTCTGCCTTCCATGACCAGGTTCGCGGAAAGGGCCCCATGAAACCGAAACAGGGCCACAAAGATAAAGTAAAAGTCAATAATGACAGCCAATTCAAGAAGTTAGCCAGAGCAAACAGAGGGGGGAAGTACGACTTCTACACTCCCCTGAACGCCCCTAGAGTCAACATCCTGGAGGAAGCTAGCAATAGTAACCTACTCGCCCTTCCGCCACCCGACCACACTCCCAACAGCGCCGACAAGTCCAAGCACTATCGGTACCACAGGAACCATGGCCACACCACGAAGGAATGTCGAACGCTCCGGGATCGTATCGAAGAACTTATCCAGGCAGGCCACCTCAGCCAGTACGTCCAGCGACAGCAAGGTAACCGAGGTGGCTATGGCGGCCGAGGACGAGGAAGAGGTCGCGGGTCAAGAGCTCGCACGGACCTACCCACAGGGTCCCAGCAAAATGCTAGCGGCGCAGTACAGGCCGAGATAAGTCAGGAGACAGAATCAGCTCCCTTACGGGGAATAATCAACACAATTGCAGGTGGCTTCGCTGGGGGAGGCGCCAGCAGCTCGGCCCGGAAAAGACACCTGCGAAGTATCAACTACGCCCACTCTACCGTCTCAGCCTCACACCAGAGCTCGCCGCCGATCTCTTTTTCTGACAAGGACTACGCAGGCATTAGCCCTAACCAAGATGATCCCATGGTCATCATGGTGGAAGTCGCCAACTGGGAGGTACAAAAGACACTCATCGACCAGGGAAGTTCGGCCGATGTCCTATACTGGCCAACATTCCTCAGGTTAGATGTCCCCCATTCTCGCATCCAACCGCACACAGAGCCCCTAGTCAGCTTCGTAGGAGAGCGGGTTCACACTCGTGGGTACATAGACCTACTGACAACCTTCGGGGTACCCCCAGAGGCAAGGAGAATCATGGTTCGATACCTCCTCGTGGAGGCCAACACCTCCTACAACATCATCATCGGGAGGCCAACCCTGAATCATCTCGGCGCGGTGGTATCCACTCCGCACCTTACCATGAAGTTCCCAGGGAATGACGGCAGGATCATCTCCGTCAAAGCAAACCAGAAGATAGCTCGGCAGTGCTATGCCGAGAGTCTGAGGATCTCCTCGTCCGGTAAGGAAAGCAATGGGGGTCCCCCCACCGTAACCCAGTAGATCCCATTCTTCTTTAATGTACGAACAAAATTGTGCACTCTTTTCCCTCCTCAGTCCCTGACTGAGAGGTTTTTAACGAGGCACACAAAAACAATCAATAAAATTATTCGTTTTGCTCAATACATTCTCTTACCTGTTGCTCTTGTAAAAATCGAAATTGAACTAGCTTCTTTTACGCTTACCTGAGGTCGAGTCTGAACCTCGCTAAAATTACAAGGTCGAGTACGAACCTTAATACACTTACCCGAGGTCGAGTTCGAACCTCGCTAAAATTACAAGGTCGAGTACGAACCTTAATACACTTACCCGAGGTCGAGTCCGAACCTCGCTAAAATTACAAGGTCGAGTACGAACCTTAATACACTTACCCAAGGCCGAGCCCGAACCTTGCTAAAATTACAAGGTCGAATATGAACCTTAGCACATTCATTTAAGGTCGAATTCGAACCCCAATGCTCAAAGCTAAGGTCGAGTGCAAACTTAGGCGAAATTATAAAGGTCGAGTTCGAACCTTCATTAAACCGTCGTATTCAAATTGGAGGTCGAGTTCGAACCCTAACACGCTTACTCAAGGTCAAAAACGAACCTCAATGCATTCATATAAGACCAAGAACAAACCTTAACGCATTTCTTTAAGGTCGAAAACAAACCTTAACACATCTCATTTAAGGTCGGATGCGAGCCCTAGCACGATTATTCGAGGCCGAATCCGAACCCCCGCATGGTCAAGGTCGAACCTCAACGCGCTTACTTAGTTAAAATACGAACCTCAACGCACTCATCTAAAGGTCGAGAACAAGCCTTAACGCATTTATCTGAGGTCGAGTCCGAACCTCGACATTACAAGAGCAAATTCGAACCTTCAACAAACAACTACAGTCATATCCGGGGTCAGGTCCAAAACCCCCCTAAATCCATAAGGTCAATTCAGGTCAAGCATAGATCACAGTCGAGGTTGAACACGAACCTCGATATCCCCGCCTAAAGGCCAAGTCCGAACCCTGGCCAAATCGTTGTACCCAAAACTGAGGTCGAATTTGAACCCTGGCTCAATTGCTCCATTCAAATCGGAGGTCGAAGCACCAACCCCAAATGCGCAAGTTCTGAGGTCAAATACGAACCGCAACACCCAAACCTGAGGACGAGTACGAACCGCTTACCTGAGGTCGACTTTGAACAATGGCAAGACACACCCCACTCTCAATACCGGGGTCGATTTCAAACCCCGGCACGACCGACTTAAGGCCAGATTCTAACCTTGGCTCCAGTCTAGGGTCAATTATGAACCTTCACAACGATTACTTAGTCCAAATTCGAGATCGGACACGAACCTTAACACATTCATCTAAGGTCGAGTTCGATCTCCCACGAAATATCTTATTAAACAAAAAACTGAGGCCGACCTCAAGCCTCGACTTCACCAACTCAAGGTAGAAGTATCGCCTCATACAAAAGCATATAACAGACACCAAACGTGTGCCTCAAACAGCGCGAACAGCCAAAATCGAACGCAAATATAGACAAGATAGAACAAAATATATATGTATAAACAAAGTTCTCAAAATTCAATACATAAACTCAAGCAAAAGAAAAATAAACCAAGTTATTACAAAGGCGGCCTAGGCTGAAGCACCCCTGCTAGAACTGTCATCGGCATCGTCCTCCTTGACTAACCTCCCAAAGCGGACGACTTTCTCCACATGCATGGAAGAAAAGTCAAAACTGGGAGCAAGAAGTCGTGCCTGACGTCAGCCTTTTGGAAGCCCCTCTTATGCTCAACCACAACGGAGCGTTCCACCTCCGCAAGCCTCTTCTCCGAGGCAACCTTCCCCGCTGCCAGCTCTGCAAGCTCCGCCCTCAAGGTGGCGATTTCATCCTCCCAGCCACCTAGAACGACCTCGGTGCGGAGGCACTCCTCAGCCGCCGTCGCTAACTCTCCTTTGAGAGAGGTTACAACATCCTCCAGAGCCCGCACTTGGCCACGGGAAGACGTCACCTTATCCTCCAGAGAGCGAGCGCGGAGACGAGCTCCTGCAGTTCCCCCACCTTAGAGGCATAAGCCTCGTTAGATCGCAACGCGATCTCAAGAGACTTCTGCACCCGTGCAAGGTCGCCACGCACAGATCGGAGCTCGACCTCCTGCCGCTTCGCCTCACCAAGGGCTGCGCTAAGAGCTTTATTCTCCTCTCTCAAGATCTTGTTCGCCTCCTTCTAGGGTTGAAGTCGGCCCCTCAACTTGGCCAGGTCCTCTTGCCGCTTGGCCAAATCCTCCCGCTGCTGGCCCCACTTAGGCTTCCAATGGCCTATTATGCCCATAACCCTTTGCAGCATGACCTAGGCAGCATCAAAACTGTCCTCAGGACCGACCTCGTCGATCAATCCCTGGTCCTCGGAGCTCAATGACCCCTGAGGGAAGAACCTCTCCGCGGTCACCCCCGCGCTCCACAATGAATCCTTGTCGGCAGAGCCGCTCACGTGGTCCAGCCGCACCTTGTCAAGGCCCTTCCCGAAGCGGTGGGCTAGGTACTGGGTCCGGAAAGGCCCCTGCAACGAGCCCGCTGGCGGCCCCGAAGCTGCAGCAGAGGTAGGTGTCCCCTGCTCGGCATCCTGAAAGTCCACAGAAGGGACCCCCAACCTCGCCTGCAAAAACCAGTCCCATGTCAAAAACAAACAAGGTAACATACGGGGAACCACAAAAACAAATAGACAAACACCATTTACCTCAGCAGCATGAACAACCTGCTCGGTGGTTGGAACCCCCACCTCAGCAGCCTGGGCGACTAGCCCAGCACCCTGCGTCGCCGCCTCGGCGGCATTTCCTGCCTGCAAAAAATGACCCCAAGTTAAGCGACCAGGAAGCATAATAGAAGGTAAACGAAAAACCCAAGAAACAAGATACTCACCACCTCGGCAACTCGAGCAACTTGCTCAGCAGCCTGGCTTCCTACCTCAGCAGCGGCCACCCCGGCCTGTGAAGGAACCCATTTCGCCTCAATAAACCAAATTAAGTCAAAATAAAAGATGCGTATAAGGAAAGGAAACACTCACCCCGGCAGCCTGCACAGTAGGCTCAGCAATCTGAGCCACCTCTCTAGTAACCACTTGGGGGGGTGGACTCTCGGTGAGATCCACCGCACCAGCATCGGCGGCCTTAGAGGTCACCTCCTCGGCATCCGAAGGGACGGAAGGTCTCACGACCTCTCTCCCCCACTCTTTCTTTTCCGGCTAACCTTCACGGGGGGAGCCTCCTCCTCAGGGGGCTCGGGAACCTCCAGCTCAGAAATGTTGTAGCGGTGCTTAAGCTCCTTCCACAAGTTCCCCATACGGCCTGTAAACAAAAGAGGGAAACACATCAGCGAAGGGGGAAGCACGCAAACCCTAACAGTCGATCGACGGCAAAATAATCACTCTCTAGGTCCCTCTCCCTATGCGCTGAGCTCTCGAGCGACAGGATGAACTTGCAATCCAGCGGACGAGGAAGCGCTTTAAGATTCTTGATGGCTACCAACTCCGCAGCCGTCAATTCAACATGGCCCTCCCCATGAAACCTAGACGGTTTGGGGCACCAATAAAAAGGGAACTTCGGTAACCCACCGAAGTAGAATGCACCATCCTCAGATGGATCGACATTCACCAAGGTGACCCGAAAAAACTCCTGTTTAAAATTTTTGTATGATTGGGAATAGAGGGTGAACAAACCCCTATCCCTACCCCCATTCAGGGACAAAGTATCGTAAGGAGGAACACCTAGCTTCAGCTGATAAAAATGAAGAAAAACGGGAAGAGACACCTCTATCCCTAAAACTGTACAAAGGACTTCGAAAGCCTGCAAAAAACCCTAACTGTTGGGGTGCAACTGGCAAGGAGCCGCGTTGATATGGTTCAAAAAATCACACTCAAACTGAGTGAAGGGAAGACGGACACCTAGGTCCCTGAAGAAGCACCAATACATATAGAAATGGGGAGGGTCAGTGGACCTCCCCATATACACACCCTCACCAGCCTGACAGGGTTCAAGCCGGAGCATCTAAGAAACGGAGGGGTCGCAAATCCGTCGCGTCTCCCAAATTGCGTCGACCTCGGATCGCAACCGGAACACGCTTTGAACTCCCCCCACTTCGCGCCTGACCCAGTCATACCCAGGAATGCCTGAAACGAGACCCGCTGGCGGCACCAGATCTTTCTTTTTCTCAACGGCAGCCACCCTGGTAGCCACCGCCTTATCCCGCGCCTTGCCTTTACCCTTGACAGGTGCGGAGGAACCAACACCACTCTCCCCAGCCATAGAAGCAAAAAAAGAGAAAGAGAGGGGAAAACGGTGGAAAGGAAGTACCTGGTACTCCTCCTCAGAAAAGAACCCTAACAACGAGTGGGTTACCGGAAACGAAAGAAACTGAGACGGAGGAATAGTAAAAATGAGAGAAGCGGTGCACGCGAGAAGACGAAAAAGCACAAGTGAGCAAAGTGAAAAGGGAGGAAGCGCGAGAAAGGGGACAAAAGGTCTCTCAAAATTCAAACGGCCACGACACGTGTCAACCAAGGGACGCACCTGAACACGCAATAAATGAGACCCATCATGACAAAAGGAGCCACCATTGCGTAACCGTCACACCCATCAACATGCCGACCTCGATTACTGAAATAAGAAACGACAGTTATGACACGCGGCATGTTAAACAGGCCAGCATACGCGAAAGGTCATTTCCCCCAACAAACTCGGACTCAACTCCGCGACCTACGGTCTAATGTACTGTCCGATCTGTGAAACCGAGCCCGGAGCTCGGTACCATAATGCAAGATGACCTCGAACACGCGTTACGCGACGTCAGCCCAGCATTTAAGCAAACCATAACCGATCAGGGATCCTCGCTCCAGACGAAACCTATTACTAACCTCGAGATCACATCTTCTCAACCAAGGTCGAGTTTGAACCTTGTCATGCCAAGGTCGAGTCCGAACCTCGAGATTACGTTCCGCTAACCAAGGTCAAACTCGACCTTTGAAGACCGCATCTACTTAACAAGGTCAAGTTTGAACCTTCAAACAATAAATTTGAAAGCTACTCAAAAGCCCATTCCCGCTTGTACCACTCGATGCTTAGGGAGCAAGTGTCCTGGCCAACCGAGTCACCAACTTGCCCCTCACCAATCTATTGATCCGATCAAAGGTTTACTAGTCTGATCTAGCAATAACCTTGGCATTGCCAAGCCCCGTAGGTTGACCAGGGAGCATAGGCATTGGAACACCACGTTGGCCCAAAGAAACCACGTCACCTGCACGTTTCCGAAAACGGGACAACAACGGCGGCACGTGACATCTCCACGGACAGATGTGCGCGGAATGTCATTTACCTCCAGCGAGCTCGGTCTCAACTCCTCGACCCACGGTCTTCGGAGCTCGGGGGCCTAATGTACTGCCCGATCTGTGAAACCGAGCTCCGAGCTCGGTATCACAGCACAAGACGACCTCGGGCAAGCGCTATATGACGTCAGCTCGACATTTGAGTAGATCATAACTGATCTCGGAGAATCTTACCCCAGATAAGATATATTATCTAATCATATCCTACCTAATCTCAGGCCCAAGGCCCGAAAGAACCCTAATTCACACCTAGGTACGTGCATTACTTATACGAGACTAATACTCATACAAACCCTAACTTTAGCATCAGAGTCTCTTTTGCAGGTACCTCCCCCATCTTGGAGCAACAACGTACCAGTGAAGGAGGCTCACCGATCTTACTGGACGGATCACCTAAACGACCAAATTCCGGTAAGAACAGTTTGCATTCATCTTTAGGCCTCCATATTTTCTTCCTTTTAGACTTCCTTTTAGGTGCCTCACAAGACACCATATTAATCCAATTTTTGGAAAGGTCAATATCTACGACCTTTACAACAACACACTTAATGATTAGCTTGAAGCGACCTTCTAATTTTAAAGCCCTTTTAACAACTTGCAAAAAAAAATAATGTAATTTATTATTGAATGGATATGAGTTATGCCACTTGCAATATTTCTTTGTTTTTAATTCTTCAATGATGAGAGCTATTAGAGAAATGGTTGGTGATTCTCTTAATTTAGTCTTATTGTGCTCCGATCTTCTTACATGGACTTGTATGCTTCAAAACTTTAAAATGATGGGGGAGAAATAAGTATAGGTTGTGCTAGTTCTCATAGAAGATAAGTAAGAAAGATGAAGAACTTGATGCAAGGAGAATTTTTTTGATAAAAGTTCATAAATAATTTCCCCAAGAGAGAGAACTAGACTTTTGGAACAGAAAAATCAATGTTATTTCTCATATATTGCTCAATGGTAACGTCCAAGTACAAAGGAAAGGTATATACAAAGTCTGGTTGGCTTATGGTGCAAGCTAAACTAGCATTTGTTAAGTGTAACCAAGATTAGGTAAATTTTACTTAAGCTAACCAACTCTAGTTACATGTTTTGTGTGGCTAGACAAGGTCATGTGATTTATTGGAGTTTGTTGAAATGCTTGAATGAACTATAAGACACCTTATCCCCTCCATGAAAGTGACATCGAACCAACTTGCTCAAGCAAGTGGACAAGCAAATGGATGGCCATCTCTTGGACCATGTATCCAAGAGAAGGTGCTCAGGCATTATCCAAGCCTAATAAGTCATATTCTCTTTTTATAGTTAATGAAATACTAATCATAAGAAAATAAAATTTCTACACTACCTTACCCAAAAGTACAAATTCAAACATTAAGAATATTTACAAGGAGAAATATTAACAAAAAAGAGAAAGCAAGATACTAAAAATAACCCAAAGTTAAATAAGAGTTTGGGCCTTCTTCCTTTAAGCTTAACTCACTCCTTTTGAGCCCTTTTGGACTTGGCCTTTTTCATGATGTCACCATCCCCTCCTTCTTCAGGAGGATTTGTACTCAAATCACAAGCCCTCCTTTTTCTTTAACACTTGCAAAAGAAAATACAGTGTAATCATTAAAAGTGTTATTTTCTTTATGTTCAAAGAACTTAACTTATTTATCCTCTTTAAGTATGGGATGGACTTGTGCTTAAGGATTTTTATTTTCTTGGCGTTCTCTTGAACCCCTATAAGTCCTACTATACTATCTACACTAAAACTATATTTTTCTAGTTTTTCCAAAGGAGATTTATTACTAACTTCTAGAAAGACTTTCCTTCGGTGTCCTATGTATGTGATCACCCAGGCCCCTAGAAACTAAACTATTTACAACTAAAATTCCTTGTCTCCCTAATTATTGAGGTTATCTAAAGCCACCATGACTTATGTACTTCTTAAGAATAAAGTTTGCCCCAAGATTAGAAGGCTTGGGAAAGAGCATGGGACTCTTTACCATATGTGGGTAGTTGAAAGTGACACCAAAAAGAGTTATTTTCAAAGAAGCAACAAGGTGCCCACCTTTCCACATAACATCTCCCACACCTAATCCACCTCCAAATATTCTAGCTCAAAATATTTATAAATGTTAGGAAGAGTTAAATCATATGCATTAAAAAGCTCTTTATGTGAGGATTGAAAAGCCTATTGAAGTTTTCCATACCAAAAGGAAGGAAAAATGTTTTTTTACCAACTTATTGAATGGTGTAGTCTAGGATTACTTAATATAAAAAGTTCTATTGATTTGACTTCTTATAGAAAAATAACTATTTTTCTTGGAAATCACATTTCCTCCTTTTCACTTCTCTTTCCTTCTAGGAGTTGTTTTTCTTTCTTTTGTATTTTCTCATTTTTTTTCCTTCATAAGTCTCATTTGCATTTCATCCTCTTCCACTTGGGTAGGTGTAATAGAATGTAATACAATATATATATATATATATATATATATATATATATATGTATATGTATATGTATACTTATCTTTGTGAGTAAGGGATATTTCATTAGTAAGGCCACTTTGTATAGATTTTCTATCAAATTGTCACAACCTTCCTAACAAAATATGGCAAACTTCCATGGGAGCTACATCACATAAAACTTTATCCTTATAGTTCTCAATAAAAAACTTAACATTCACTTGTTGATTGGCTATCATATCCTTTTTTTTTCATTATGCCATTAAATTTTGCAAGGTTTTGGATAAGGAATGGTAGTGAGGGCTAACTTAGCAACCAACCTTGTGCTACAACAATTAGAGCTTGAACAAATATCAACAATGAGAGAACATGTTTGTCCTAAATTTTACATCTTGTATGAAAGATGTTCTCTCTTTGTTAAGTGCTAATTTCACAAGGTTGAATTCTAATAAACCTTCTAATCAATAAGAGTTCACACCATCACAAGGATAAGAATTCTCTATCTTAGAATTTACCCTCTCCCCCTCTTTTCTTCTCCACTTCCACTAGAGATGGAGAGGAAGAAAATGTAGTCTCTTCTCGACTATTATAGTAGTATATGTCTTTTAAGACCATGGTCTTTTTAGTGGGATATTTAGAGGCAATGTGAACTCTCCCTGAAGACTTAAAACACTTAATGCTACTAGTCTTAGAACTAGTGTTAGGGGTTTCTTTCTCATGTGAGAGTTTGTTTTTCTCATGTTTTACTTTAGATGGTTCACTCTTAGAGTAACTCTTAGAAGAATACTCTTATTCTCTATGGTCCTTCCTATAGTATGAAGATTATGACGAGGAATCCTTCTTGTGAAAAATTTTCCTCAATAATTTACCTTGATGCACAATTGGACCAAGTCCTTAAGATTCCTATATGGAAAGAACTCAACATTATCTTTAATCTCAATGCTTAAGCCACTAATAAACCTTGTTATGATGGTTTTCTCTTCCTCCCTTACCCACCCTCAACATGTATCAATCCATTTTTTTCCTGTAATTTTCAACATTAATGTTATTTTTATGGAGTTTTTGAAACCTATCCATAAGCTCCCTTCCATAGTAGAAGGGTATGTGGCACTCTTGAGGTCATTACAACACCTCATACTAGGCTCATTGTGGAGCCTTCTTTCTTTCTTTAGGGAGGTTTACCAATACATAACATATACCCTTGGAAGGTAAGGGTTGCTAGTGGAAACTTTCTCTCTTCACTCAAATTGTGGCAATGAAAAAGTTGTTCCACTTTCATTTTTCAATCAAGATAAGCCTCGACATCATCTTTCTTATGAAAATGAAGGAGATTTACCTTAGAATCCCATACTCTATGCCCTCTCTTGGGTCTATGATCTCTAGGCTCACTATACTAGTAATAATCAATGTGGATGTTGTTTTCATGATGACTTAAAGTAGTGCCTTTAGAAGAGATCCCACTATGTGAGCTACTACCATGCTTTTTCTTATTATTTTCTAAGAGTTTTTGTTGATCTTTAAACAATCTAAGTTCTAGCTCTACACGTGCATCCATTTCTTTCATCCTTTTTTTTCTTTCTTTTTCTAAGATTTTTTTTTTCCTTCAAAGCTTAAGTTGTTTTAGTTCACTCATGAGTTTTCAAGGTTTGGAGCTGAAGTAGTCACTACCACTTTGAGAAGTGTGTGAAGTGTTCTTAGGCATGATGCAAGTTTGTTAGAAAAAGTTTGTAACACCCTGAATTTCATATCTTATAATAAATAGTATTTTAGAAATTATTTTCACGTTTAATGTATTTATTTTAGAGTTTTGAATATTATTTAATTAGTGATATGAGCTCTATTTTAATTATGTGACACAATTTGTATTTATATTTTGTTTAATTAATGGATCAGGAGTTATTTTTATGAAATGTTTTTTATTAATAATTATGTTTATGTTATTTGATTAAAATGAGAAGGTATGTTTATTATTATTATTATTATTATTATTATTATTATTATTATTATTATTATTACTACTACTACTACTACTACTTATGAGAAGGGAAGGAAGGGCATGTTTGTCTTTTGTTTATTATTATTATTATTATTATTATTATTATTATTATTATTATTATTATTTATTTTTTAAAAAGAAGTTATCAGGGGTTTTCTCATTTCACGCTCTCACTTCTTCTCATTCCTTATTACGCGCTCTCTGCTTTGTACTATGAAGAAAAAGGAGAACTAGAAGAGGAATAGTCGGACTCTGCTTGTGCTTCGTCTTCCAATTATCAAGGTAAGGGAGAGTGAGAAACCTCGCTCAAGGATGTGGGAATAATTGTTGGGTAGCAGGATTGACCCCAATCCCTTGCTTGATGCATGCTTTAGGAATAAGCAAATTATGAAATTTTTCTGTTTTAATATCTGAGCTTTCTGTTGAGTTCCTGGTTGGATGTGATGTGTGAATATGTGATTGATTTCAAAATTAGATAAGTTTTGATATGAATTAGAGTGCTCTGTGAGTTCCTGTGGGAAACCCTATGAGAAACAATTAGGGGTATGATCTTTTGACAAGATTTGAGGTAGTTTACATAAAATTGAGAATGGATTCGTGATCTGGGTGTTATTTGAAGTGTTTTTACCGATTGAATGTTATAATTACATGTTTGGTTGTGAAACACACAAGATTTCGTGAAGTTAAGTAATGCAAGTTCGCATTGGGGCGCTGGTCGCAGTTCTTAGCGCTAGGCACAATTTTAAGCCAAGCTTAGTTTTTTTAAGCTGGGCGCAAATTATTTTAAGCCGGACGCAATTTTTTAAGCCAGGCGCAGGAAAGTCTCGTCGAGTTGATTTCTCCAATTTAGGCGCGACATTTAATTTGTAAGGCGCGCTCCGGGCGCGCTGGGCGTGATGCTCCGCTTTTGGTGTGACATTTAATGCGTCGGGCGCGAATTGGGGCACGCCGTTGTGATCCCTATGATGTTTCACATGTTTTATATCTTGTTTGATGGTGCAAATTGTGTGGAAATTGCCTTATTACTGTGTTAACGTAAGTGATGTGTTTTGTGAGACATGATGTGAAATATGTGCTATTGTAAACACTATGACTATGAGAATGTGAAACATGATGAAATGAGATAAAATGTAACACCCCAATATTTTATTTTTTATTATTATTTTATCTATGGCATTTTCGTAATTTTATAAGGAAGAAGGATATTTTGATTTCGGACGGGTGGTTCCAAATGTGGAACGGGCCATTCCAAATGATGAACATGTTAAGTTTTTATTGTTTCGGAATGGGCCTAGAACGGACCGTTCTCCAAAAGAGAACGGGCCGTTCTGCTTGGAGAACGGGGCGTTCTCCTTGCAGAAGGGGCGGTTCTGGAAAGAGAACGGGCCGTTCTGTTGGGTTTTGGAACGGGTCGTTCTGGTTCCAGAATGGGCCGTTCCAATTGAAAAACTTGCGTAGTTCTGAAGGGTTCAGAACGGTCGTTCCACTTTTGGAACGGTCCGTTCTGATAGGAGGCGCGAAAATCCCTATAAATAGGGTGCCTCACCTCTCATTTTCCACACACCTCTCATTTCTGATTTCTTTTCTTCTTCTCTCTCTCTTCTTTCCTCTACTTTCTGCTTTAGACCGAGGGGAACCCAGCGAGGGAGATCAACCAGATCTAGTGTAGATTCAGCTAGATTCAACTTCTTCATATCCAGGTACGGGGTAAAAGGGAATTATTTATATATAGTTACATGAGGGAATTGGGTAGAGGAAGAACCCCTTAGAATTATGAGTAATTTTAGAAATATTTATGTTTGAAGAATTATTGGCATTATTAGATTCTGTATATATGTAGGACAACAAATATATAATTTGTTTGTAAAAATGATGCTCTAGGAGAGAGAATGAAATTATAGAAAAGTGCCTGTAGGTTAGGTTTTGGAAAAATTGGATTATTTCTGTTTGAGGAATTAATTATACCCTTAGATTCTGTATGTGTTGAGGATTATAAATATGCTAATAATTTGCAAGAATGATGATCTGGGAGAGAGAACAAAATGGTAGAAAAGTGCCTGTGAGCTAGGTTTTGGAACAATTGGGGGTTTTACTGTTTATGCTGAAATTATATTAAATTGCTAATTCTATTAATTATGATATTAATTTACAAATATCATTGTTATATTATTTGATAAAAATTGATGATTTAAATGTGAATGGCTTGATATGTATGAAACCCATTATTTTGGACTTATTTAATATGTGTATGAAACTGAACTATGAGATGTTGTGTGGAATGTGATTGAGAAGTGGTTGTGGTTCTTCACACCTATGACCAGGGGTGAGCACGACCCGAGATTGTTACATGAGTATCGTGACCTTGGTTAACATGTCAGGGGTGAGCACGGCCCTAGGTTAGGGGTAACGTGACCTTGGCACAGTGTTATATCAGGGGTGAGCATGGCTCTGGATTGTTACATGGGTATCGTGACCTTGGTTAACATGTCAAGGGTGAGCACGGCCCTGGGATAGGGATAACGTGACCTTGGCACAGTGTTATATCAAGGGTGAGCACGGCCTGAGATTGTTAAATGGGTAGCGTGACCTTGGCATAGTGTGAAATGCAAATTAGTGTGATTGGGAATGATGATGTGATGATGATACATGGTTGATTGAATTACGTTATGTTGAAATATTTATGAATATTAAGGTAATATGTTGTGTTTTCTTATGTGCTATATATATAGATGTTTTCTTTTCTCACCGTACGATTTGTGGATGTTTTAGGTGAGAAAGATCCTGCTTCGAGTGGCATCTAGAATGTCAACAGTGGAAGTGTGGGTATGCTCTGATATTGTGACATCGAGGCAAAGGATTTTTTTTAGGACATTGATTTTTATATGGTTTCGGAATTGTAATTATTATTTTTAAAATAATTTGTAAACTCCTGCGCTTCATTTTTATTATTGTGGTTATTGAAGAATAATTTTGAAGATTCTCATGTGAACCCTTTTACCGAAAAAACAAAGAATTTATTTATAAGTTTTTATTCTTACAATATATATGTTGGGGTAGTAAGGGTGTCACATAAAATGTTGAGTCCATGAGTTTGTGAATGTGAGACATGCATCATATGCAGTTATGTGACGGGATATGATATGGAGTACACTGTTAGGGAAGGCCCTCCAAGTGTGAAACATCTTGGAGGAGTCCTAGAGGATAGTGTGGTTTGGAAGGCCCGGTTCTGCTCGTTTGTGTGCAAGGGACGTATCTTGCGTGGCTTTGCTATCCCGATGAGACCCTAGCAGTACATCCTTATAGTTGAGAGTGCACAGTTAGCCAGCATGTACTTCTAGACTACTCCAGGTATGTTACTTCGGTAGCATACCACGTGATATGTGATTATGAGACACGTGATTGGCGCCACATGCATGCATTTATGAGTCGAGCCCCTAACATCTATGCGTGACAAATGAGTCTGCATGTGATACTGATTGTGGATGTGTATTGTTATATGTGATTGGCGCTTGTGACTTGTATTATGTTTGTTGTGTGTGTGTTGTCTAACCTTTATTTTTACACCTGAACCCGAGTGAGATGTTTCTCACTCCCCTGTTTGCTCTGTGTATTTTATTGTGTTGCAGGTGATCATCAACATGGTCGCAAAATGGTTGCAATGATTTTGGTTGCTGATGTATATGGGGACCAAATTAGTGACCGAATAAATCGGTCGCTAAAGATTTATTTTTTATTTTATTAAATTTTATAGACGTTGCAAATTCGGTCGCTATGAATACTCATATTTGGCCTCTCAAGGATTCTATTTCACAATACTTCACTTTTCAGCATGTTTTGTCCTTAATTACACAATTTTTGGGAAACTTCTCAGAAGGCCACCCATCCCTATATTACTCCAAGTCAAGCACGCTCAACTGTGGAGTTCTTATGAGATAAGCTACAGCAAGGCATATGCATATTGTCAGTATAGGTAGCATAAATTAATTCATTTAAGTCATCCTCAAATATACAATCTCATACTTATACTATCTTTGGATCCCTCTCATTTCGGTGTATCCGAACCGTTATAAAAATATAATAATATATTTAATAATTATATTACCAATAAGAATAATTATATTATATTTAATTAATCTTTATTTATATATACTTACTTTTATAATTAACAATCTACTTATTTCTATTTAAAATTGATATTATGATACAATTTAAATTATTTATTATAAATTTAAAATTTTAAATAATAATTTTTATATTTTAAAATGAGAAGGGTTATAATAACACTGGTATAACTTTTACTAAGTATTACATTATTTAATAACTTTATATTAAATGTGAATTTTGTAAATCCAACCGTTAAATTGAAAGTTCATATCACTTTATATGTTTATATCAAGTTTTGTTAAAATTGAACAACAACTTGAAGGTAATCAAAAGTACTCATATTTTAATATATTTTGAAATGTATATGTTACGTCAATTTTATTTTATAAGAATGAAGTATCAAATCATCTTGAATTCATATAAATTTTTGTATATATGATCTAAGAGTAAAAAACTTTCAATCTATTAAAACACTTCTCTTTTAAAATATTATTTTTATAAATTAAATTTTAACATTTTAAATAAATTATTAATTAACTTAATATATTTATTCATCTTAAATCTAAGATATAAAATTCAAAAAATGTATTTATCCTTGTTTTATTTTCTAATTATTAACCATTAATAAAATACTAATTTAAAATCTTATCAAGTTATATCATAATATTTTCATATCAAGTTTAAAACTAGATATTAGTTATAAAATATGTTAATTTGTGTTGAAATTTTATTTCAACATGAAACTTTAAAATAAATGTGCGAATAAAAAAAAACTCCGTTAAAACAGACACGTATTCTATTTGATAGAGAAAAAAGCAAGGAAACGCATTGTGATGTATTAAAAACTGATCAAAATGAACCAGCGGGTAGTTTGCCCAATTAGTTAAGGGGGAAGACTTAAGATTTTCTCCACGTAAGTATGTGTGTGGATTCGAGCTTTACTGTCAGCAATATTTTAGCCTTTTTAAACAAATGTAATAAAAAGGAGGTGTATATATCATAAGTCAATTGCTTTTAAACAATAAAACTAGCACAATTATATCAATTGAATTGAATGATTAAGCCTAAATTTTAAAATAACAATTGAAATAAAATAAGATTCATGAAAATAATTTCAAAATATATTAGGTAAATAATTTTTATATATAATAAAATTAAAGGCAAGGATTAAAATAATCAATGGAGTTAATGTAATATTCATTTATAAATATTTAAATAAATTATAAGTAGCAAGGTATTATTTAATTGATGTTTAAAATAAAATATTTTATAATATCTAAATGAATTGATTTTCAAGATAAACTATTATATAAATATTTAATTAATATAATTTTAAAATATATATGTATAATTAGATATATTTTAAATAAATATTTTTATATTAAAAATTAATTTATCATTAAACAAAATAAAAATATTTCAAAATATGGTTGTTGTTGAATCAGTTTCCCATGGTGGGATTATATTCATATATAATAATAGAATCATGTCTCCTCAAAGAAGCGATATCTACCACAAAGTAGTATGAGCATAATCGAAGATAGATGGTATAACGTATTTTAATTAATTAATCTCATGTATTATTGGTGTATATATATTTATATATATATATATATATATATATAATTTATTTTATAATTTTTATTTATTAAACTAATGGAACATTAATTATATTTTATCAATTTTAGATTTGTTTGATAAATTTTTGTTAATCCTTATATAAGCTAATTATTTTTAATTTAATGGAACTAACGTGTTTATATCAATTGAACTAAATGTTTAAGTTAATTTTGAAAATAATAATGAAAATAAAATAAGATTTATGAAAAGAAGTTTATTTATCTTAACAAAATTGAAAAGCACAATAAATTATGTATTTTCATATTATCTAATAATGCAATAAAATATTAAGCATGGTAAAAGAGAAATAAATTTCTCAAGAGAAAAATAAATAAATTTTCTAGATAAATTATTATTTAAATTAGTCTATTTTTTTAAAAAAAGATTCAATTAAAAATATTATTATTTAATTTTCATTTATAGCATTATGTTTCTCATTTTTTAATACATCATGATATATTAATTATCTATTTTAAATTATATAATTTGTATTATTTTAAAAAAGAAATTAATTTTATTGGCAGGGTATTAATTTTTATTTCTTATCATTAATATTTTTATCATTATAAAATAATATTATATATTTTTATATTTTCTTTCATTTAAAAGAAATATATTTCAAAATTTTTTAAAAAATTTACATTTAGCGACCGATTTTAATTTGATCGCTAAAATTATTATAATTAATAATATTTTTTATTTTTTTAGCGACGGATTCTAATTTGGTCGCTAAAACTATTACAAAATAATAGTACTTTTATTTTTTTAGCGACCGATTTTAATTTGGTCGCTAAAATTATTATAAATAATAATACTTTTTTTTTAGCGACCGATTTTAATTTAGTCGCTAAAATTATTATAAATAATAATATTTTATTTTTTTAGCGACCGCTTTTAATTTGGTCGCTAAAATTATTATAAATAATAAATTTTTTTTATTTTTTTAGCGACCAATTGTAATTTAGTCGCTAAAATTATTATAAATAGTATTTTATTTTTTTAGCGACCGATTTTAATTTGGTCGCTAAAATCTAGTAGTATTAACACTAGTCAATTTTGCCTTAAGAGTTAGAACTACTCTTATACTTACTATCCCACATAAAGACAATACTCCTCTTAGTGAATGTAGTTAAGGGCAATGCTATCTTAGAAATTCCTTCAATAAATCTCCAATAATAATAAGCTAACATCATAAAACTCTTATCTTCACTAACTGGCTTAGATATCTCCCCACTTAAACACAACTTCTACCTAAGACATATCCATGTTTACCTCAACTGGAATTTACAGGAACTAGAAAACTTATCTCATACAATAAAAATAAATAAATTAATTAATCAATCAATCAATAGATAAAATAAAATAGTAATACTTAGATAGCTTAACATACAACCGTCTTGAATATATCTCCACCCTCAGCTACAATATGATCATATCACACCATAAGATCAATCTAACCACACGACATTCACCAATTGATCCCTAAGGTCATTTATCCACAACATACATGCTTATTAAATCATATTAGAATATCAACTTTAATCCTTCAAATATACCATCCATAAGCATGTACATGAACAACCTATATCACATAGCATTATACAACCTTTAAATAACCTCTCAATCCTCATGAAAACACCCCAAAACATCTTAACAAAATCAATTCTCAGCCTTGCATTGCCTAACGATTCAAAAATATCATGACACCATACATATCCCTTCAACAACGCTTAAAGAAAATGATACCTAGAGAGTTATACTTATCCAAAGGATCTCAAACCTATCTCAAAAGAAAGATAAGAGAATAAGCTACAACTCCTACGAAGACATAAGATTCTAAAAAGATCATCTTCTTAGCTACAAATTTCAAAAACCGCAGCAGATATGTTCAGCACTTGCAACTAGACCTTTGATCACAAAAGTATCTATAACTAGAGTTCTATACCTCCGTTTTACCCGATTCCAGTTCCATTAGAAAGATAACGTCCAAAGCCATAACTTTCATGAAGACCACAAAATCTGATTCTGTCAATATGATACTCATACAGGCACAACAAAAATAATCCCCATATTATACAGTAATAGTGTACTAACATTTCACAAAATACTTCAACCATTCCAAACTCACTCCTTTCCATCTTAAACTCATATTCAAGCTTTCCATTACAATCCTAGACCAAAACAGCTCACATATTCAGTGCAAAGGACTTAGAGAATAAAATTCACATACTACCTAAACCATAAAAGTTAACATGAAGCACCAATACTCAAGGAACGTTTCAACCTCTCATCAAAATATCAAAACTCCAATTCTCAGATACAACCTCCTTGGATTCAATCGCTACTACTATAGATTCCTAAATTCCATTAATCGTAAACTCTTGACAAATCAATGTCTCTCCTAATTCTAAGGTCTCAATAATCTCTAGTTGATTATCAAGGCTTTGTTCGTACTATTGGTACATAAGCTCACCATACGAGTGATACTACTCAACCACTACTTCTTACGTAAGCAAGAAGTATCAAACAAATAAGCAATTATGAAAAGAGCAATCAAAAATAGCATCATCAAATTATATCATGTCTATCAAACAAATCCCGAGAACACAATGCACACAAATAACATAATCAATCATCATATTAGCACATCAATCAACTCATCACATTATTAATCTACCAAACAAGCATAATAGACTCATAACTCACGGTCGATTAGATCGACCTGCTTTGATACCACTAAATGTGACACCCTCTACCCCGCATATCATAACTCAATAATTGTAAATAATATAACATTTAATAATCAAACATGTTTAAAGAGTATCACATTTTTAACAAACATAATCAACGAAAATTACAAAGAAATAAATTTCAAAGTTTTCAAAGTAATTTTAAATAACAATAACATCCTAATCTAATCTTATCTACACCCCGATGTCACATGTCCTATCAGAGCATAGCCCATGTAGAAGCCTAAGCTTCACCACCAACATCCTCAGCCTCATGCTGATAATCACCTGTATAACGGTCAGAGAAGAACAACACAAAGAAAAAGGGAGTGAGAAAATATCTCACTCGGTCCACAGTGTAGGAATATACACTAGATATCCAAACACAAACAAAACATGTATAACATAGATTAATAACAATATTACATCTCACTCAATCAAGGCATATCAATTTGTCATATAACATTAAAATGCACATGTATGGACACGGACTACATTTTATCATGCATGTGGCGTCAGTCACTTATCACGTAGTATATTGCCGCTAGCAATACACAAAGAGTAGTCTAGGAGTACATGTCGGGACACACCCTCTGCGCACTTTCACTAGAAGGACATACTATCAGAGTCTTGTCGGGATAGCTAAGCCGCGCAAGATACATCCCATGCACACAATGGGCGAGACTGGGACTTCCAAACCGAGCCATCCCCAAGGACTGATCCCCAAAGCTTTTACACTAGGGGGCCTTCTCTGGCGGCGTATTCCACATCGTACCCTTATCACTTTATGCAAATGATGCATGTCAAACAAGACTCTATGCATTCTCATATCACTTTATCACTTTCCATGGTCATTTCTCTTTATCACATTTCATATCTCATTGTCACATTATCACATTATCTATTTCATGGTTAATCATATCTCATGGTCATTTCACATCATATTTCATCATCACATCATATCCCATTATCATGACATCATATCACATTATCATCACATCATATCATCAGAAACATCATATTCACATTATCACATCATATTCACAACTTTCACAATCATAATCCCAACACAGTTTCTATTCATACACACATATTAACCAAGCAATTGGAACATACAAACAATATGACATATAACAAACACAGGATTGGGGGCCAATCCCACTACCCAGCATACAATCCCACACCCAGAGCGAGGTTTCTCACTCCCCCCCTTACCTGGATAAGCAGAAATTGAGACTATAGCACAACTACCTCCCCAAGGCTCCTTCTGTCTAAACAGGGACCGGAGCTAAAACTAGGACAGAACCTCCTCCTCTGGATTTCCCTTGGTCTTCAAAGAGAAGAAAAGGGAAAGAAGAGAGCATAAGAGAATAGAGAATGAGAATGAGAAGTGTTTCTTGGGATGGTTTGCAATGGAGAAGTGAAGGCCTATTTATAGCCTCCAAAACACATTAAAAAATGTAAAATAATGGAGAAAAAGATAGACAAAACTAAGTGGAATGAATTAGTGGAATGAATTATTGAAGTTGGTGGGATGAATTAGTGGAATGAATTAGTGGAAAGAATTATTGGAGTTGGTGGGATGAATTAGTGGAGTTGGTGCTATGTTCTTTTCCGCACCGATTTTGGCCACCGATTCGGACCTTCTAGACGGCCGAATTTGATAATTACTTCTTCATGAAAGTTGTAGCCTTGGATGTTATCTTGGCAGTCGTTTTGGAATCACCCAAAAAGGATTTCTATAACTCCCGATATTACTGTTTTAGTGAACAGGGGTCAAGCTGCCAGCGTGAGTTAAAGCTGTTGCGGTTTTTAGAATATTTCACACGGTAGATGAAGGAATTGGAAAATGTCTTATTCATGAAAGTTATAGGATTTTCTCTTAGCTTTCCATTGCCACAAATTTTGGTATCATTTGTGTGACACCCTCTACCCCATTATTAATATACAACAAATGTAACAATAAAATATTTCTTTTCTTCTTGGGTAAATAAAATCTTTCATAGTTTAATAACATCTTTCATGTATAAAATAATTGTTTCAAATCTCGTAAGGTAGAAGATTCACATTCGTAACTCATCAATCATAAAAAGTCAAATATAAGTATTAAACTTAAGAAATCATATAAAGGAGAATATATATTAATTCCAGTAAAGGTGGCAGTGCCTCCTAGTTAGGAATTATTATATCACTTTCAAATCATGTAATAAAATAGTATGACAAAGATGTACATTTTGGTCTTTTCTCAATAACGTTCAAAATTACAAAAGAAGATAAAATTAAAGCTTTTAAAATAATAACATATTAGACTAAGCTAGCTAAGCCCCGATGTCACATCCTATCAGAGCATGCCCAACTGAAGCCTTAAGCCTCATTACCAACATTCTCATGATGCTGATCATCTGCAACACAATTTAAAACATATACAAAACAACAAGGGAGTGAGAAACATCTCACTCAGTTTCAGGTGCAGAAATAACTGCTAGATAGCACACACACACACAACATATATAAGTCACATGTAAACAATACACATAAATAGTCAATATAACATATATATACTCATTTATCATGCTTATGATGTCATGGACTCAACTCATAAATGCATGCATGTGGCGCCATACGGAAGATTCACAATTCATCGTTGGTGACCCTAAGGTACACCTGGTTACATCACTGGTGACCCTAAGGTACACCTTGTTAGCATGTTACATCGTGGGTGACCCTAAGGTACACCTTGTTAGTCGTGGGTGACCATAAGGTACACCTTGTTAGCATGTTACATCGTGGGTGACCATAAGGTACACCTTGTTAGTCGTGGGTATGCGGCCTCAGCGGCACACCTGGAGTAATATATGCATATGATGCATGTCATACATTTATAATCTCATTAACTCAACATTTAACTTATTACATAATTTCATTTAGTACATCATATCATTATTTGTCATAGTATCATAATCATAGTTTGTCTCAATAGTCCATTCTTAGGTCTCATGTCATTTGTCCATATTTCACATGGTCATGTCATCAATACTCCTCATAAGGTCCGCATAGGTATTCACAGAGAGCATTCTTTTTCATATTAAAACTCATTTATTATTAACATTAATTCCATATTCATTTATTACTTCAACAAAGAACAAAGTAGAATAAATAGAAAATCGGACAGAACAACGACACCTTCAACAAAAACAAAGTAAAGTAAATAGAAAATCAAACAGAACAACGGCACCTTCCACAAAAAATAGAGTAAATAGAAAATTAAACAGAACAACGGCAAGGGATTGAGATTACATAATTATTTATTATTTCCAACAAGGAATAAAGTAGAGTAACAGAAAATAAGACAGCACAACGGCAAGGGATTGGGGGTCAATCCGACAAATAAACTATCCAACAATTATCCCCACACCCTTGAGCGAGGTTCTCACTCCCCCCCTTACCTGGATAAGTAGGAGCTGGAACTTGGGCAGGGCCTCCTCCTCTAGATTCTCTCTTTCTTTCTTTCTCTCTCTCTCTCTCTCTCCTCTTTCTCTCTCTCCTCTTTCTCTCTCTAAGATTTCACCTTCTCACTCAGTATATAATTTTTTCACCCCTCAGCCTCCTATTTATAGGCAAACTGGTGTACCCAGAACGACCCGTATTGAATTCGGAACGGCCCGTTTCGGATCCTTCGAATTTGTGCAAATTTCTCAACTGGAACGGCCCGTTCCAAAATCGGAACGGCCTGTTCCCAAAAAGCAGAACGGCCCGTTCCAAAATCAGAATGGCCCGTTCTCAATCTCAGCAGAACGGCCCGTTCTCCCTCCGGAACGGCTCGTTCTCCTTGTTGGAACGGCCCGTTCTGGGCCCGTTCCCAACCTAAAATTTTAGCTTATTTTTAATGCTCAGAACGGCCCGTTCCACTTTCGGAACAGCCCGTTCCGAGTTACTCAAATGCCCCTAATACCTTTATAAAATTACGAAAATGTCCTCAGTAATTACAGAAATGCCATTACTAATAAAAATATCCTTTTAAAGAAATTGGGGTGTTACAATTCTCCCCTCCTTCAAGAAATTTCGTCCCCGAAATTTTTTTAATGGAAGACTCTTCGCTTCTTAACTTCTAATTCTTATGCAACTTCACTATCTTATCGATATACAACTCTATCAATTTCATCCAAGGATTTCTAAGGATAAGACAAGCAAATCTGGTAAGCCTATCCACTAAAACACAATTATAATCAATCTCTTAAACGTCTCAGACAAACCTACAATTAAAATCTATCCATTCACCATCTCACTTCCAAAATGAGAAGTCTAAATGCTACAAAATTTCTAAAGACTTCTTGCATACTAAACACGAGTATATGATTTCTTTTCTCTTCACCTTAGGTCACTACACTTCCGCTGCGCTACTCTGATACGTCTTAGTAGCTCCTAAATAAAAGAGTATTCTTATGTCCTTTCTCTAAAACCATCTTTCTTAATTCAAGATTACTAAGCATCCAAATTTATTCTCAAAACAACATCAATTTCTATTTAGAAAATTTTACTCATACTCCTACTAATCTTTTCCACTTGGTTTACTAGGAAAGGCTCTAACCCCTGAGCTTCTTTAATCTCATCACTAATTCACTAATTATTTTCAATCATAATCAATTCAATGTTCCTAAGGGTAATCTTACACATCCAGCATAAGTCTCTAAATTCTTCAATCAAATCCAATCCTTAAATAATCAAAAATAATATATCAGTGATCATCATAATCAAGGCATCTGCCACAATATTGGTTTAACTTTTGTGAGCCTTTCCACAACCTTTCCAAAGATCAAACACTTAAGCATAAGTTCACTAGGTACACATACCAGAGCTCTAATTTCACCATTCCATCTACATCTACAAGTCAAACTCTTATCTATCACCTTATCCTATAGTCTCATATCTTATCACCAAAAATGAATCAACTAATTGTGCTTTTCCAATTTCTTTCAAGGATCCAATTGTTACTCAAGTCATACCTAGTTTCACACTACTATGAGTATTCTCATAAGTCAAACTTAAATTCCTAATTTGAGTCCAAAGATCCATTTCTCTAATCATAAAGGAAGATAAATATAAAGGTTTCCTACTCAAAACATCGGTTACCATAATGGCTTTGGCCAAATAACCAATAAGATCAAAATCTTATTTCTTAAGGAATTCCAACTATCTCTTTTGGTCAATAGATATTTAAAGCTCTTTTGATCACTAAATACCTTAAGCTTAGAATCATATAGGTAATGTCTCCAAATCTTAGTATAAATATTAAAACCGCTAACTCCAGGTCATGGGTACGGTAATTCCTCTCATACATTTTAATTGCCTAGAATCATAAGCCACTACCTTTCCTCTTACATCTACAATGCATCCAAATTCATCTTATAAGTATTACTATATACACAAAAGGCTTACTAAAATCCAATAATATTAACACTATTCATTCTTGCCTTTAAGAGTTGAAACTACTCTCATACTTACTATCACACATAAAGGCAATACTCCTCCTAATAAATGTAGTTAAGGGCAATGTTATCTTAAAAATTCCTTCAATAAATCGCCAATAATAATAAGATAACCTCCTAAAACCTTTATACTTGCTAACTTGTTTAAATATCTCTCCACTTAAACACAACTTCTACTTAAGACAGATCCATGTTTACCTCAACTGAAATTTACAGGAACTAGAAAACTTATCTCATATAATAAAAGAATAATAATAAAATAAAATAAAATAGTAATACTTAGATAACTTAACATACAACCCCTAAGATCAATCTCACTAACCATACAACATTCATCATTTGATCCCTAAGGTCATCTATCCACATATCAACGTACATGCATATTAAATCATATTAGAATACCTAATTTAAACCTTCATATATACCATCCATAAGCATGTACATGAACAATCTTTACCACATAGCATCATATAACCTTAAACAACCTCTCAATTTACACGAAAACACCTCAAAACATTTTAACAAAGTCAATTCTTATCCTTGCATTGCCTACTAACCCGAAAACATTATTATACAGCCTAACTTCTCTTTTCAACAACTATCAAAGAAAACGACACATAGAGAGTTCTACTCATCCACGTAATCTCAACCTATCACTAAGTGAATAAGCTACAACTCTTAGTGAGACATGAGATTTTAAAAAAAATCATCTTCTTAGCTAAAGAAAACTTCAAAAATCACAACAAATATATTCAGTTACAACTATACCTCTGATTACCAAAGCAGCTATACTGGAGTTCTAGACCTCCGTTTTACCTGATTCCAATTCCATTAGAAAGATAACATCCAAGGCTACCACTTTCCTGAAGACTAACAAAAATTCTAATTTTGTCAGTATAGCACTTGTACTGTCACAACAAAACATCTCCTACACTAGACAACAATAGTGTATCAACATCTAAAACCACAAAATACCTCAATCCTTCCAAACTTACTTCTTTCCACCTGAAATTCATATCAAAGTTTCCCACTAATAATCTAAACCAGATAACTCACATATTCAGGCTTAGAAAATAAATTCACATGCAATCATCAAACTCTAGAAATTATCAACACTTTAATCTCTCCTTAAGAATACCAAAATTCCAATTCATACATCATCTTTGGATTCAATCGCTAAAACTATAGCTTTCAAAAATTTCCCCAATCGTAAACTCATCAATGTCTTACCCAAATCTAAGGCCTCAATAGTTCATACAATATTAGCATAATATCTCGTCTACTACTCACACATATGCTTGCAACACAAGTGATACCACTCAACCACTACTTCTTACATAAACAAGAAGTATCAAACAAATAAGCAATCATAAGAATGAAGAAGAGTAGTCATAATGGTATTAGCTAACACTATCATGACTATCATTCCTCTAATTAAAAAAAAATAACTTAACAATATCAAACTTTACAATATCAACACAAGGAGAACATCATCATCATCATTATCAAAGCAAAACATCATCAAAGCAAAGCATCACCAAAGTATACAACAAAAAAAAAACAATGTCAGAGTACACAACAGAATCTCGATAAGTCACGGCCGATTAGATCGACCTGCTCTGATACCACTAAATGTGACACCCTCTACCCCATTATTAATACACAACAAATGTAACAATAAAATATTTCTTTTCTTCTTGGGTAAATAAAATCTTTCATAGTTTAATAACATCTTTCATGTATAAAATAATTGTTTCAAATCTCGTAAGGTAGAAGATTCACATTCGTAACTCATCAATCATAAAAAGTCAAATATAAGTATTAAACTCAAGAAATCATATAAAGGAGAATATATATTAATTCCAGTAAAGGTGGCAGTGCCTCCTAGTTAGGAATTATTATATCACTTTCAAATCATGTAATAAAATAGTATGACAAAGATGTACATTTTGGTCTTTTCTCAATAACGTTCAAAATTACAAAAGAAGAGAAAATTAAAGCTTTTAAAATAATAACATATTAGACTAAGCTAGCTAAGCCCCGATGTCACATCCTATCAGAGCATGCCCAACTGAAGCCTTAAGCCTCATTACCAACATTCTCATGATATTGATCATCTGCAACACAATTTAAAACATATACAAAAACAACAAGGGAGTGAGAAACATCTCACTCAGTTTCAGGTGCAGAAATAACTGCTAGATAGCACACACACACATAACATATATAAGTCACATGTAAACAATACACATAAATAGTCAATATCACATATATATACTCATTTATCATGCTTATGATGTCATGGACTCAACTCATAAATGCATGCATGTGGCGCCATACGGAAGATTCACAATTCATCGTTGGTGACCCTAAGGTACACCTGGTTACATCACTGGTGACCCTAAGGTACACCTTGTTAGCATGTTACATCGTGGGTGACCCTAAGGTACACCTTGTTAGTCGTGGGTGACCATAAGGTACACCTTGTTAGCATGTTACATCGTGGGTGACCATAAGGTACACCTTGTTAGTCGTGGGTATGCGGCCTTAGCGGCACACCTGGAGTAATATATGCATATGATGCATGTCATACATTTATAATCTCATTAACTCAACATTTAACTTATTACATAATTTCATTTAGTACATCATATCATTATTTGTCATAGTATCATAATCATAGTTTGTCTCAATAGTCCATTCTTAGGTCTCATGTCATTTGTCCATATTTCACATGGTCATGTCATCAATACTCCTCATAAGGTCCGCATAGGTATTCACAGAGAGCATTCTTTTTCATATTAAAACTCATTTATTAACATTAATTCCATATTCATTTATTACTTCAACAAAGAACAAAGTAGAATAAATAGAAAATCGGACAGAACAACGACACCTTCAACAAAAACAAAGTAAAGTAAATAGAAAATCAAACAGAACAACGGCACCTTCCACAAAAAATAGAGTAAATAGAAAATTAAACAGAACAACGGCAAGGGATTGAGATTACATAATTATTTATTATTTCCAACAAGGAATAAAGTAGAGTAACAAAAAATAAGACAGCACAACGGCAAGGGATTGGGGGTCAATCCGACAAATAAACTATCCAACAATTATCCCCACACCCCTGAGCGAGGTTCTCACTCCCCCCTTACCTGGATAAGCAGGAGCTGGAACTTGGGCAGGGCCTCCTCCTCTGGATTCTCTCTTTCTTTCTTTCTCTCTCTCTCTCTCTCTCCTCTTTCTCTCTCTAAGATTTCACCTTCTCACTCAGTATATAATTTTTCACCCCTCAGCCTCCTATTTATAGGCAAACTAGTGTACCCGGAACGGCCCGTATTGAATTCGGAACGGCCCGTTCCGGATCCTTCGAATTTGTGCAAATTTCTCAAGTGGAACGGCCCGTTCCAAAATCGGAACGGCCCGTTCCCAAAAAGCAGAACGGCCCGTTCCAAAATCAGAACGGCCCATTCTCAATCTCAGCAGAACGACCCGTTCTCCCTCCGGAACGGCCCGTTCTCCTTGTTGGAACGGCCCGTTCTGGGCCCGTTCCCAACCTAAAATTTTAGCTTATTTTTAATGCTCAGAACGGCCCGTTCCACTTTCGGAACAGCCCGTTCCGAGTTAGTCAAATGCCCCTATTACCTTTATAAAATTACGAAAATGTCCTCAGTAATTACAGAAATGCCATTACTAATAAAAATATCCTTTTAAAGAAATTGGGGTGTTACAATTTGGACAACCATAGACCGAGTTATGCCCCAAAACCCAGGCTTGCCAGTCAGCCCAGCGAAAACGATATTAACAAAAAAAAACATTTACAACTATCTAATTAAGCCCATCAACACACATATCTTTCTAAAGCCTACAATTAATCATAAATGGAGTGTGAATTAGCTACAATTGAAGTAAAAGATAATCACCAAGTTATGACCAAATACCATGTAATAATAATGATAATAATAATAATAATAATAACCATTTTGAAAACTGGGGTGTTACAAGGATCACTAGATACACATATCCTACCCTTAAGAGCTCTTTTCATTTTAGGATTTTTTTTTAAAACTTCTTATCTAATTCTATTTTTATTTATCACAATAATTTATAAATTAAATTTATTTTAAAAATAAATATCAATAAATAAAAAATATACATAAAATTGTCTAAACATTCTCATTAAAAAAAATCCTAAAATATACAAGGGTGAATCTTTATCTTTTTACCTATCCTTTTAATTTTTAAATAAAATTTTAACATTTATCAAACAAAATTATCATTGGATAAAAATAAATTTGTATCAAAATATAAATTATTTATCATAAAATTCAAATGCAATCTATATTTTTTTTTTGGTAGTTGAAGATGCTAAAAAAAAAACAAAAGGAAAGAAAAACAACAAGCAACAAGAAAAACATAAACTAGACTCTCAGAAAACGCTCTCCAGCAGCATCCGCTTGAAGCATTGGAATAACATCCAGAGGAGGCTCCATAAAATTAGTTAATCTATCAGGACAGTTAAGGCCTAATTTTGCAAAATAGTCTGCACACTTGTTGCATTCTCTAAGGACATGAGATATAGAAACTGCCCAATCCTTGTCCAATAGTTTGTGAATTTCTTGCACTAAATTTGAATAATGATGCATATGAGACACCCCTCCTTGAATCCACTTTACTGCAACCAAAGAATCGGTTTGACAATAAACTCTTGATAAGCCCAATCTTTGAGCAATACGTAAGCCTTGTAGAATGCCTAACAACTCCACTCCAATAATATCAGAGCCATCCACATTTCCATAAAAACCATGAATCCAAACACCGTCCGAACTCCTCAACACACCCCCAAAACCAGCTTTATCTTCCATAACACTCCCATCCGTATTTAGAATGACGCAATTCTCGGAAGGAGCTGACCACCCCACCCATTTTGGCAAATTGCTATTCACCTCATGGTTTAAAAAAACATTAGTCATAGCCTCTGAAAATGATTTGGCAGCCAACGCTACTTGCCAAGCCTTTGTTTTACTGCCTTCAAACACCAATCGATTCCACCCCAACCAAATCTCCCAAATTGTAGATAAAAATAATGCGCCTCCCAACTTAATTCCATGATTGACCCACATCTTAAAATTATCTATCTGATAAAAAGTGTCACAACTTACAAATTGTAAAATTTTCCACACTTCTTGCACCTCATGACAGTCCCTGAAACAATGCATTACTGTCTCTTCCTGGCTGCCACACTGTCTACACTTATCATTTCCCATGATGTGCCGCTTAAATAGTAATGAGGAGGTGGGAATAGAATCATGCCAAGCTAACCAGAGAAAGAACTTGATATTCTCAGGTGCGTGAATCTTCCAAATCCATAGCCACTTGTCTTCACTTGGTTGTTGCTCGGGTTCAAATGTAAGCCAATTATATCCACTTTTTGCTGAGTAATTACCTGTTAAATCAGGTTGCCAAACAATGCAATCATGTAGTCCTTCAGACAAAAGAAAAGATTGTTTAAAAAGCACGTGATTGAAATCCTCTGAAAGAGATGTCCAAAGAGAACTCAAATTCCAACCCTCCTCATTCCAAACATCCCGAACTCTCATTTCCAAGTCATGTACATCTATCGCCCAAACTTTCTCACAAAGTGGGCCCTCCCCTGTCCAGTCCTCAAACTAGAAACTGACATCCCCATTCCCTAACTTCAACTTAAAACCCAGAAGGAGGACGTCACGGGCTTTTATAATGGAGTGTCAAACATAAGAGCCCTGCTTCCTCTGACACTTCAGAATAGAATCAGATAAAAAATACTTCTTTGACATAATTGAGACCCAGAACTTGTCATGACCTTGAAGCAGGTCCCAAACCAACTTCCCTAACAAGGACACATTTTTGAATCTAGAAATTCTGGTATTCAATCCTCCTTATCTTCGACGTCTAGTAATTTTTGTCCACCCCCCTCAAGGGAGTCCAGCGCCCTCGCTGGCACACCGGCCCGGGTCCCGGCTCTGATACCAAATGTAACACCCCAGCAACCCGCATGTGGATATTGTCCGCTTTGGCCGCAACCCTCACGGTTTTGCTTCTGGCAATGACACACATGCCACCCCAAAACGCGTCCACACAAGGAAGGTATCGACACCCATATATATGGCATGCTTCGTTCTCCTTCCTAACCGATGTGGGACTTCACAGGATCCCTTCCAAATGAAATCACGGCTCATTTGATCAAGTGTAGAACAAATATAATTAGGGAACGAATACAACTGCATGAAAAAAGTGGGTATAGAAGAAATGACAGCATTTGCCAAAGTGACTCTACCTGGCTTGGATAGTAATTTTCCTTTCTAAGTAGCTAACTTGGCACTAATCCTATCCAGAACTGGTTGGAAAACATCCCTCCTGGGCCTCCCATAAAATATGGGAAAACCAAGATATTTTCCTAAAGAAGTAGTGAACCAGATATTAGATATTCCTTGAAGTTTAGCTTTCTTGGCCGAAGTAATTGTCTTAGAAGCAAAAGCCCTTGATTTGTCAACGTTAATTTTCAAACCAGATTTAGTACAAAATTCATCAATAATAATCTGCATCAATCTAACTTGAGAATTACGAGCCTTAATAAAAAGAAGACAATCATCCGCGAAGAACAAATGGGATATGGAGGGGCCTTCTTTTGAAATGCAATCTATATGGTCAAAAATATTTATTTATTATAATTTTTTTTATTATATATGTAAAACATTTATTTTTATAAAATTTATTTTCAGATAAATTTATTTAATTTTTCTTTATATTTTTATTTTCTTTTTTTGGTAAATTATTCTTATTTTCTTTTTGTACAAGTATTTTTAGAAAAGTATATCTCATAAGATTATTCTCAATTTTATGAACATATTTTCTAAAAATGATGGGTTTTCAAATGGGATTTTTGAAGGAAAAGAAAAATTAATTGAGCTCCGGCAAGGACAGTTTCGTTATGCTTGTTGCGGCCATATTCTGTAATCTCGAATTGCAATCAGTATCGTTGTGCTCCAAAACCATTTTGTTGCGAACTGCATTGGCATTCCAGATCGATTATATTTAAAACCTTGTATAAAGAACTTATGTTCAGCTTTTCTAAAGTGGAAGAGACTTAAAAATTCTGATTTTCCCATTATAAAATAAAATGCATGCCTTCTTTCTGTTTAAAGTTGAAGTTACTAATCACAGATAACCTTCATAGTTCAGTGTCTAAAAACTGAACAGGCTTGATTAGATGTGTATGATTCAGCCTTCCTACAACCCTCTACTGAAAAACTTGAAAAGACAATTGTAAAGGTTACACTACCAATATGGGTGATGCTAATTAGTAATTATTGACATATGAATATATTTTAAACTTCTTTTTGTATGGACCAATTTGGTGGAGGCACAGACATGACAGCTAGAAATCAAAACCTAGACGTTTGTGCTTCTGTCACGGTAGCATTGTAACATAAGCGCTTGTTAGAAGGATCATAAACACTTACAATAATGAAAAGAGCTTTACTTGAATGCACAGCACACATCGTATCAATATTTAATTGAACCCAAAGACAATAAATTCTATAAAGCAACACATTGAAAAACTAATCAAAAAGCACATATTCACTAATAATAACTGCTGCATAAGACCCGAATCTAACACTATCATTCAAAGGAAATTAATTTCGCACGTAGCTGAAATCCTTGGACATGTTGATAAATCTTTAATCATTCGGAACTTAGTTTCCGAATCTGAAGATCTTCTCTGAATTGTCAGGTCATATAAAACTCTTGCATTCTGCATAATATATTTTGCAAATCCAACTTCATGTTGCCTTCCATCATAGTTTTTGAGAGAGCATCTTTTAAGTTGTGATGAAAGGCAGTTGGGAACAGATTGCGGATATACCCAACTTTTATCGCCACTATTTCTGGTGCCAGCATATTTCTGCAAAAACAGTCAACCATAAAACATAAAAGAAGAAAATTCACAAAAGAAAAAAAAAAATCATCTTCATACAGGCTCGACAAACCTTGTCAATTACAAGAATCTGAAGATTAGGGCATCGATGCAGCAATTTAATTAACCAACCTCAGTGAAAATGTAACACTAAGATAAGATCCAAGTAGGTTAAATGGAAAAAAGTTGTTGACTCGGAAAAACTGGAACGACCAATAATCTGATGATTAAAATAACTCCATCCCTGCATTCATCACAAGGGGAAAAATGGCATGTCATTTCCCAAATATGTGTTTCTAATTAAGAATGAAGAAAAACATATTACAAATTTTTCTCATTACTCATGATAGTACATACATACCACTTCAATGCGCAAAAACTCCGCCTTGCAAAATGGTGCGATAGGAATATAAAGACGGAAAGAAGAAATATCTGCTTTGATCAATTTTGGTAAAAAATTTATCTGTCTAGATTCATTGAAAAGCACAGAGCTCATGAGCAGATCCTCAAGAACTGGACATGAAGAAAGAACCTCAAAAAGAAATCCCGGTCCAGGGAAATAAACTCCTCTCAAGTGTAGTGTTTTAAGTGAAGGGAAACTAACAGAAGAAACAGTCTTCACAATTAACCCTTTTAAGTTGAGAACCACAAGGGTTGTGCTAGTGAGAATGCAACTGGGCAAGTTCCCCATGAAGAACAGCGAAAGGCTGAGACGCTCAACTTTGCGCTGTATAGCAGCCGTTACCCATACGTTGACAATATAAGTGTTACAAAGAGGAGACTTACACTCGAGATTAAAACTTTGGATGGGTTGTGACGCATCTCGCAGTAGCATAACTGTGTATACCGACTGAAGAAAACGGGAATAGGTATCTTCGTTTTGCAAATAGTTTTGGTCGTTGAAGTGAAGAGTGGGGACAGATAGCCATAGAGGCTTCCAGTTCTTAGCGAGAACACTTGTGGCAACAGCTTCTTTGGTTGGCAAGAAAGAGAGAATGTGACAGACAAGTTCGTCCGGAAGAGAGCTAATCCTATCTGCCATTGGAGACATTCTCGACACTCATGAATTGAATAATAAATAAATGGAAGCAGTGAAGATCCAGTCAAGTTATAGAGTCACTTAAGGGATGCATGCGTTTACAGCTACAGCTAGGGGAACGGAAATTAAAGTCGAGAATATGTCAGGTTTCGCATAGAGTCGGTTAAAGCATGATATTCGATCTCAACCTCTAAATTTTAAATTTTAATTTTTAATTAATAAATATTAAATTTTAAATTTTAATTTTTAAATTTTAAATTTTAGATTATAGATTTTAAATTTTAAATTTTAAATTTTAAATTTTAAATTTTAGATTTTAGATTTTAGATTTTAGATTTTAGATTTTAAATTTTAAATTTTAAATTTTAAATTTTAAATTTTAAATTTTAAATTTTAAATTTTAAATTTTAAATTTTAAATTTTAAATTTTAAATTTTAAATTTTAAATTTTAAATTTTAAATTTTAAATTTTAAATTTTAAATTTTAAATTTTAAATTTTAAATTTTAAATTTTAAATTTTAAATTTTAAATTTTAAATTTTAAATTTTAAATTTTAAATTTTAAATTTTAAATTTTAAATTTAGATTTTAAATTTTAGACTTTAGATTTTAAATTTTAAATTTTAAACTTTAAACTTTAAATTTATAATTTAAAATTTTAAACTTTAGATTTTAAAATTTAAATTTGTAAATTTTATTTTAAATTTGAAATTGAATTTTAAAATTTTAAATTTTAAATTTAAATTGTAAATTGTATATTTTAAATTTAAATGTTTAAAATTTAAATTTTAAATTTAAATTTTTAAAATTTAAAATTTAAATTTTAAAGTTAAATTTTAAATTTTAAAGTTTAAATTTTAAATTTTAAATTTTAAATATTAAGTTGTAAATTGTAAATTTCTCGACACTCATGAATTGAATAATAAATAAATGGAAGCAGCGAAGATCCAGTCAATTTATAGAGTCGGTTGAAGCATGAATTTAGGGAAGGGGGAAAGTTAAGAATTCGTAAAGGTTTAGAAAATTAATGCTCCCTCCCTTTTTTTTTATTGACTTTTAAGGTTACGTACAAAAATAAAAAAAATAATTGATATTTTAGATTTTTAAAATATATATTATTTATTTATTTTATATTTTTTAAGTGGTTTAAAAAAATAGATATATTAAAAAATAGATAAATACATTATTCAGTAAATATATATTAATTATCAAGGATAAAAATAAAAAAAATTAATAAGTTATTGATTTTAGAAAAGTGATAATAAAAAAATTAAAAAAATATTGCCAAAAAGACTAAAAAACGAAAGGAGTACTTAATAGAAAAAATATTAAATATATTTTTAATTTTAAATAATTATTATTTGTTTTTAATAATCATTAGGACCGATCTAATAATAATAATTTTAGAAATTTTTTAGTGCAATTACTCTTGCCAGAGGTAAATGTAGTTATGGTGACCATGATTGTTTTAGAGTGCAACATATGTTTTGTGTGAATTGATTATTGGATTTTATGTAACTTAATGTTAAATCTTGACTATGTACTTATCTATGAGGTTTTTCATGATTATCTATGAGGTTTTTCATGATGATGTATGATGTGTTTATGTGTGGACCATGTAATGGTTATGTGACGTGAATTTTAAGTCTAGGTTAAGTCGGGATAAAGTTTGGATGTGATTGTCTAGTCATGAGATGACATGTGTAATGCCTAATTTATAAAATATTAAGCATAATATTATATATATATATATATATATATATTATTATTTTATAGATTGTTAACACAAGTATATCCTTAATAATATTATAAGTAAAAATAAAGGAAGATTTTGTGAACTTGTTTATAAATAGTTAGCTTATAATTAAATTACATACTATTCTAAAAATATTTATAAAAACGTGCGTAATTAAAAATTACTTATTTCTCATATATATATATATCACAATATTTACATATTAGATTGATATAAGTTTCTTATAGGATTAATGTGGTTAGCGGTAACCACTATCGGTATAATCGTAGGGATTTTGGTTATCTTTTTAGATATTCTTAGTTTTACTGACCTTTTTATACTCCTCTTTTAGCACTTTTTGATTTTGGTTCTTTTTTCATTTAGGGTATCTCTATTCGAGGGAATTTGTGAATAATTTTCTATTTATTAAAATTTATTTCGAATTTCTTTATTGTTTCTTTTATTTTATATAATTATATTAGCATGTTGAGTAGAGGGTTTTCATTAAGCATAATTAGATAAGTACCCTTGAAAGCACAAATCATTTTGATTTTGTGTAATATAATATCTAACATCTTTTTTTATCATTTTTTATCATGATAGTTGTATAATTTGAGACATTTATATTGTATATGTCTAGATAATTATGGTTAAAATCGCATTTTAATTTCTTTATAAAAAATAATATTATAATTTAAAAGTTAATTTTATTTTACCTACACAAATTAACTTCATTACTTTTTATTAAGCAATACTATAATTGTGCATTTTTAAAATAAAATCAATGCAATTAATTCAATACTTATTTTACTCTATTATAATTTTTTTGTATATTTTATCCATTCAATTTGTTAGTTAAATATTTTATATCTTTCTCCTAAAATGATTATAACACTTGTTTATGCATTCACTAAAAAAATACACTTAGATAGTGTTAATATGGTATCATCATATTTCTATATATGTTTTATTAATATTTTATTATATAAATTTTAAAATAAATATGAATATAAGTATCATTCAATTAGTATAATTTAAAATATTATTATTTTTAGCAGCTAAAAATAATCTTATTGTCTTCTAACAATCATCTTAATTATTAATTAAACTTTAAGAAATTGATTCTTTAAAATGTTTAAAGATAATCTATTTTTTTTTCAATATTATATATTCACTATAATTAAGGTGAAATATTTGTTCTATTTAATGTAAATTTAGATATAAAAGAGTGTAAATTTTCACTCAAACTTTTTCAAAACAAAATGAATGTCTTGATTAATAATTAAAATTTTAAAAATTAATTTTTAACGTTTTTCAAGATAATGTTATAAAATAAAAAGGTTTAAATATAACTTGATATGGATAGTAATTTTTAATCTTTATATATTCATTATAATTAAAGAGAAATAATTTTTTATACTTAATCTTAATTTATATAAAAATATGTAACTTTTTCTTAAATTGTTCTCAAAATAAAATATATTATATCTTGGATGATTTACATAGTTAAAAGTCTGTTACGTTTTTTTTTTTCATTGTTGATCTTAATGTATTTTAATTTTATTTACTTGCAATGGATTGATTTGATTTATATTTTTTTAATTTCTCATTTGATAAAAATATGAATCAATGACAGATCTTATAAATTTATAAATTGTCAACTATTTTTTTCTTTTGAAATTTAAAGAGTCATCAAGGGATAAATTTAGTATTCTTATGATATGCACGAACAAAAATTTTCATATAAAAAAACATTAAAAAAATTATAGGTCAATTAAAAAAATCAAATAAATACCACCAATATATGTTGAAAGGTTTGATGGGGACTTTTAGGATAAAAAGTATTGTGAAAACTGTTCTTTTTATAGACATCAAAATATTTTTATTTTTTTAATAAAATATTGCATTTAGATTATCATATTAATGTCTTATATAATAATTATAGTAATTTTAACTTTTATTTTTTATAATATGTTGAATGTTTTGTTGATATAAATATTTTACAAAAAATTTAACTGAATAATTGATTTTAATCAAATGATAAGATTTTTTCATTATAATTACTTTAAAACCATAATAATTAACGGAATTAATATTTTATGATACCGTTACAATTTTTCATATTAATATCTTAATATATTATATAATAATAATAATTATTATTATTATTATATTTTTAACTCTATATAATATATGTCAAATATTTTGGTGGAGATTTTAAGTAAATAAAATACACGAAAAATTGCTTGTTTTATATACATCAAAATATTTATATTTTTTTACATAAATTTTGAAAGAAATAAGTTTTAAAATAATATTTTATTTTGTGAAAAAATTTAAATTATTTTTATTTTTAAAATTAATATTTTAAATTTTGTTCAAAAATTAAATTACTTTTATTAATATGAATTCTTCACTAAAAAGTTTATATTATTGTATATAAACCATAATATGTAACTTTCACATATATGATAAGAAACTCTTTTATATATAATTATTAGTGATATTATGTCTTTGATATTTATAAAATGGATAATTAATTAAAAAATATCTATTAATTTATTATACTTTTTGTAATGATTATGGATTTTTGGATAATATCATTATTTGTATTAATATCTTTTCATTATCTGTATTAAATATATTTTTTTATTTTCATAAAATATGTAACTTGAATTTTGAATTTGTTATTTGAGTTTCATTTTTTTTTACATATTTGTGTGCTTTAATTATTAACAATAAATAGTTATAAATTATCAGTAATAATATTTATTTATAATTATTAGTCATATATTGTGACTGGTATAAAAACTCGATAATTGATTACATATTTTTTCCTACAGAATGTTTTATGATGCTGTTAAAGTTTCCTATATTAAAGTGTTATATTATTATAATAATAATAATAATAATAATAATAATAATAATAATTTTAATTTTAATTCTATATAATATATTGAATATTTTGGTGGAAATGTTTAGGAGAAAAAAATACTGAAAAAATTTACACCAACACAAGGTTCTCACCAAAGTTTACAGCAACACAAGGGGTCCTAAACCTCCTCCCATATAAAGTTTTATAGGGTGTCATCCCGATACTGAAATGATAGTTATTATTATAAGTGAATCCTATTAAAAGTATGAAACTATCCCAATTATCCCTTTGTTCTAAAACACAAGCTTTAAGTAGGTCCTCTAATGATTGAATGTTGTCTTAGTCTGACTATCAGTTTGTGGATAATAAGCTAAACTTAAACTAAGCTTAGTTCCTAAGATTTGGTAAATCTGGGATCCCTATTAAAAATGGTATTAAAAGGTACACCATTTAATCTAACAATTTCATCAATGTAAATATTGGTTGATTTATCTAGGGAATACTTGATGTTAATAGGGAGAAGTGAACATATTTAGTCAATTTATCCACTGTAACGCCAAATGGAATCCAACATTCTTGCAATCTTAGGCAATTCTACCACAAAGTTCATAGAAGTATTATATCTCACTTCCACTCACAGTCACGTACGATCAAAAGTTGCAATTGAAGGCTTCTCATGCTCTATTTTGGCTTTCTAACACACTAGGCAGACATTATTTACAAACTCAACTATATCTCTAGCCCACCAAAATATATTCCTAAGGTCCTAGTATATTTCAGTGTTCCGAGGTGAAAATTAACTTTACTCCTATACTCTTATCCTATTATCATTCTTGAGTTTAGGATCACTAGATACACATATCCTATCCTTAAGAGCTCTTTTCATTTTAGGATTTTTTTTAAAAAAATTCTTATCTATTTCCATTTTTATTTATCACAATAATTTATAAATTAAATTTATTTAAAAAATAAATATCAATAAATAAAAAATATACATAAAATTGTCTAAACATTCTCATTAAAAAAAATCCTAAAATATACAAGGGTGAATCTTTATCTTTTTACCTATCCTTTTAATTTTTAAATAAAATTTTAACATTTGTCAAAAAAATTATCATTGGATAAAAATAAATTTGTATCAAAATATAAATTATTTATCATAAAATTCAAATGCAATCTATATGGTCAAAAATATTTATTTATTATAATTTTTTTTTATTATATATGTAAAACATTTATTTTTATAAAATTTATTTTCAGATAAATTTATTTAATTTTTTCTTTATATTTTTATTTTCTTTTTTTGGTAAATTATTCTTATTTTCTTTTTGTACAAGTATTTTTAGAAAAGTACTCATAAGATTATTCTCAATTTTAGGAACATATTTTCTAAAAATGATGGGTTTTCAAATGGGATTTTTGAAGGAAAAGAAAAATTAATTGAGCTCCGGCAAGAACAGTTTCGTTATGCCTGGTGCCGCCATATTCTGTATCTCGAATTGCAATCAGTATCGCTGTGCTCCAACACCATTTTGTTGCAGACTGCATTGGCATTGCAGGTCGATTATATTTAAAACCTTGTATAAAGAACTTAGGTTCAGCTTTTCCAAAGTGGAAGAGACTTAAAAATTCTGATTTTCCCATCATAAAATAAAATGCATGCCTTCTTTCTGTTTAAATTTGAAGTTACTAATCACAGATAACCTTCATAGTTCAGTGTCTAAAAACTTCATAGGCTTGATTACATGTGTATGATTCAGCCTTCCTACAACACTATAGTGAAAAACTTGTAAAGACAATTTGCAAAGGTTACACTACCAATGTGGGTGATGCTAATTATTGATATATGAATATATTTTAAACTTCTTTTTGTATGGACCAATTTGGTGGAGGCACAGACATGACAGCTAGAAATCAAAACCTAGACGTTTGTGTTTCTGTCACGGTAGCATTGTAACATAAGCGCTTGTTAGAAGGATCATAAACACTTACAATAATGAAAAGAGCTTTACTTGAATGCACAGCACACATCGTATCAATATTTAATTGAACCCAAAGACAACAAGTTCTATAAAGCAACACATTGAAAAACTAATCAAAAAGCACATATTCACTAATAATAACTGCTGCATAAGACCCGAATCTAACACTATCATTCAAAGGAAATTAAGTTCGCACGTAGCTGAAATCCTTGGACATGTTGATAAATCTTTAATCATTCGGAACTTAATTTCCAAATCTGAAGATCTACTCTGAATTGTCAGGTCATATAAAACTCTTGCGTTCTGCATAATATATTTTGCAAATCCAACTTCATGTTGCCTTCCATCATAGTTTTTGAGAGAGCATCTTTTAAGTTGTGATGAAAGGCAGTTGGGAACAGATTGCGGATATACCCAACTTTCTTCCCAACTATTTATGGTGCCAAAATATTTCTGCAAAAACAGTCAACCATAAAACATAAAAGAAGAAAATTGTCAGAAAAAAATATTAATCATCTTCATACAGGCTCCACAAACCTGGTCAATTACAAGAACTTGAAGATTAGGGCATCGATGCAGCAATTTAATTATCAAACCCCAGTTATAATTATACTCAAAGATAAGATCCAAGTAGGTTAAATGGGAAAAAGTGGTTTCGGAAAAACCGCAACAACCAGACCGATGAAGAAAAAAACTCCATCCCTGCATGCATTCATCGCAAGAGAAAACAATGGCATGTCATTTCCCAATTGTTTTTCTAAGAATGAAGTAAAACATATTACAAATTAATCTCATTACTCATTATAGTACATATATATACGTACCACTTCAATGCGCAAGAACTCCGCCTTGTAAAATTCTGCGATAGGAATAGTAAAATCACACTCAGAAATATCTGCTTTGATCAATTTTGGTAACGATTTTATCTGTCCACCCAAAGATTGTTTAGTTAAAAGCACAAAGCTCATGAGTAGATCCTCAAGAACTGGACATGAAGAAAGAACTTCAAAAAGAAATTTCCGTTCAAGGAAACGAACCCATCTCAAGTGTAGTGTTTTAAGTGAAGGTAAACTAACAGAAGAAACACTCTTCACAGTTAACCCTTTTAAGTTGAGAACCACAAGGTTTGTGCTAGTGAGAATGCAACTGGGCAAGTTCACCGTTGAGGACAGCGAGAGGCTGAGACACTCAACTTTGAGTTGTATAGCAGCCGTTACCCATGCGTTGACAATAAAAGTGTTACAAAGAGGAGACTCACACTCGAGATTAAAACTTTGGATGGGTTGTGACGCATCTCGCAGTAGCATAACTGTGTATACCAACTGAAGAAAACGGGAATAAGTATCTTTGTTTTGCAAATAGTTTTGGTCGTTGAAGTGAAGAGTGGGGAGAGAGAGCCATAGAGGCCTCCACCTCTTAGCGAGAACACTTGTGGCAACAGCTTCTTTGATCGGCAAGAGTAAGAGAATGTGGATGAGAAGAGTGTCCGGAAGACAGCTAATCCTATCTGACATTGGAAACATTCTCTACACTCATGAATTGAATAATAAATAAATGGAAGCAGTGAAGATCCTTTCAAGTTATAGAAGGGATGCATGCGTTTACAGCTAGGGGAACGGAAATCAAAGTGGAGAATATGTAAGGTTTCGCATAGAGTCGGTCAAAGCATGAAATTAGGGAAGGGGGAAAGTCGAGAGAATTCGTAAAGGCTTAGAAAATAGTTGATTGAAAAAATATTAAATATGTCTTTAAATCTGTACTGTCTCGGCTTTTTCCCGATAGGCAATGTCGGCCTATTGCCGAGAACATTCGAAGGGAGCAACTACTTTAGCCTTTACGCCTCATAGGCTCAAGGCTGGAAGGTAAGTGTGCCGTCCAGATCGCAATCCGACCTGGAAGACATAGTCGGTCACAATCCGACTCGACCTGCAAACTCGATTCCTCTTATTACCCGGCATTTACCCGACTTGACCCTCGGTATAGACCCAGTCGGTCGTAACCCGACTGGACCCTCAGTATGGAACCAGTCGGTCATAACCCGACTAGACTCAGCCCCGCTAACCCCGCGCCCTAGTGATAAGAACGGTTAGGAAAATCCCTTCATTCTCGGGGCCCAAGAAGCCCATGAACGACGTACCATAAAACCCAAAACCCTAGAGTTGAGAAGGCAGATTACACTCTTGAATGCTCTGGCTTTGAGGCTTGACCTAGGAAAAAACCCTAGTCCACCTTTTGGCCGGAACATTTTGGCGCCCACCGTGGGGCTACGGTGAAACTTTTCCTACGCCCCAAGAAACACAAAAAACCTACACTTTACCATGGCGAGAGGCGACAATAACAACAACAACTCGCAACCACCAACTATGGAAGAGATGATGGCCATGATCAATGGCTTAAGGGAGGAGAATGCGCGATCCAGGGAGAGAGAGGAGGCCATTCAACGAGAAAACGAGGAGATCAGGAGACGAGCGGATGAGATGCAGGCCAGAATAGCAGCTAGTACCAGGACGATGGAAGAAGACATCATGATGGAAGTCCCTAGGGATTTTCGACCCTTCTCGGAAGCCATAGAAGCCGAGATCATCCCCAAGGACCATCGGATACCCCAGGTGGAACCTTTCGATGGAACCCAGGATCCCAGTCAGCATCTGACGGACTTCCGAGCTCAAATGCTGATCTGTGGAGGGAGCATGGAAGTCCGTTGCAAATTGTTTATGGGGACTCTCAAAAAGGCGGCGCTCGATTGGTTCAGTGGTCTCCCTGACCGATCCATCACCGATTTTGATATTTTCAGTCGGCTTTTCATGGCCCAATTTGCCGCTAACAAGAAGAAGCCACCGATCACGTCGGACTTGTTCGACCTTAAACAGCAGCGGGAGGAGTCGTTGAAAGATTTTCTGCAAAGGTTCAATGAAGTCGCCCTGAGAATAGCATCCTTGGATGAGAGCATGGCGGTCATGACGGAGGAAGGACAGGTTAACAAAAGGGCTGCTGAGAGCCGAGAGGAGCCAGGAGGAAGTAATAAGGAGAGCAGCAAACATCTTCGACCGCGTTTGGACTGGAATAAGCGACGCGACCGCTATAACGTGAAGGAGGGCAATTACCGACAGGCCGATCGGGGAGGTCGTCCAAGGGGCGAGTGGACACGTACCAACGACGAGGAGAAGTTCACCCCACTCAACGTCCCTAGGAGGCAGGAGGCAGATACTCCATGATGTTAATAGCGCAACATTGTTCGAATTTCCAGCAGTGACGAAGCGCCAATTGGGTCCCTTCAAGACCGACTGGTGTGAGTTTCACAGGACTCACGGACACTCTACGAAAAATTGCTTCGTCCTAGGAAGGCAGATTGAACGCTTGATCAAGGAGGGATGCCTGAAAAAGTTCGTGGCGAGAAAACAGGAAGAAGGCTCGTCAGAGAGGCGACACCAGCGTACGCAGGACGACACAAGGAGGGATAGGCATAGAGAGAGAACTCCCCCCAAGGACACCCCAGCAAGCTCGTCGGAGATCCATCAGCAAGCAGTCCATGGGGATTTCAATACAGTGGCGGGAGGATTTGCAGGAGGAGGCGTCACCTTGGCCGCACGGAAAAGGTACACGCGCTCTGACTTGTCACTGTCAGAAACCCGCCAATCAACTCAGCCGAAAATTTCATTCTCGGATGCCGACTATGAAGGGGTAGCTCCTCACGAGGACGATCTTATCGTCATCTCAACCATAGTGATGGGTTATAATGTGAAGCGTGTCCTCGTCGACCAGGGAAGTTCGACCGACATCCTCTTTTGGGAAGCTTTTGTGGGAATGAAGATCCCCAACGACCGATTGGTGCCTTACGCGGGAACCCTGGTAGGATTCGCAGGAGATCAGGTCATAGCTAAGGGGTACGCCGATTTAGAAACAACATTCGGCCAAGGTTCACAGATGAAGACGGTGACTATTCGGTACTTAGTGGTGAATGCTCAGTCGTCCTACAACATACTCATCGGCAGGCCTACGCTGAACAAACTAGGGGCCATTGTGTTAACTGCGCATCTGAAAGTAAAGTATCCGTTGCCAAATGGAGAGGTCAGAATCCTCAGGGTGGACCAGGAGGTCGCCCGGAAGTGCTACTCGGACAGTTTGAAGGCGAGGAGACGTTTATACACCACACCGGATGAAAGACACATTCATTCCATCGAGCTGGACCCTAGGATGGGACAGTTTGATCAACGACCCGCCCCAGCAGAAGATCTCAAGGAGGTGGAGGTGATGGAAGGGAGAAACGTGAAGATAGGCACGTCTTTAACCCCTGAGGATGAAGAAAAGCTAATCAGGGTTCTAAAAAACAATGTGTCGGCATTCGCATGGCATTCTAGCAACATGCCCGACATTGATCCAGACTTCTTGTGCCACAAACTGGCTCTAAACCCTAGCGCGAAGGCGGTGATCCAGAAGAGAAGGAAGTTCGGCAAGGAAAAGAGAAGGGCGATCGCGAAAGAGACACAAAAGTTAGTGATGGCAGGACATGTCTGAGAAATCCAATACCCGACCTGGTTGGCGAACGTAGTCATGGTGCGCAAGAGTAGCGAGAAGTGGAGAATGTGTACGGACTTCACCGACCTTAATAAGGCTTGCCCGAAGGACTCGTACCCATTGCCAAACATAGACTGCCTGGTGGATGGGGCGTCGGGATACGAGTTGCTGAGCTTTATGGATGCCTATTCGGGGTACAACCAAATCCGAATGCATCCCGCAGACGAGGACAAGACCGCCTTCATAGCCGATCAAGCCAATTTCTGTTATAGGGTCATGCCATTTGGTCTAAAGAACGCGGGGGGCGACCTACCAACGACTGATGGACAAGGTCCTTGTGAATCAGCTAGGTCAGAACGTGGAAGCTTATGTGGACGACATGGTGGTGAAGTCGGAAAGCATCAATCGACATTTCGACGACTTGCAGGAGCTGTTTGACACTATCATCAAATACCAGCTCAAGTTGAATCCCGATAAATGCTCTTTTGGGGTCCAGGCAGGAAAGTTCCTCGGTTTCCTGCTGACTCATCGCGGCATTGAAGCAAACCCGGAAAAGTCCTCAGCCATCATCAACATGAGGGGTCCGTCCACGGTGAAGGAAGTCCAGCAACTAACGGGAAGAATGACGTCGTTATCTCAATTTTTGTCCAGGTCGGCCGATAAGGCGCTGCCACTCTTCCAATGTCTAAAGAAGAATGATCGTTTTGCCTGGACGACCGAGTGTGAAGAAGCTTTCACAGAACTCAAGAGATCACTGGCATCACCGTCGATCCTAACAAAACCACGAATGAACCTCCCTTTGTTGATCTACATATCGGCTTCCGATCGGGCGGTCAGTTCGGTTCACAAGCTCCTATCTACTTTGTAAGCAGGGTCCTACAGGGGGCAGAAGCAAGGTATCAAAAGATTGAGAAGTTGGCTCTTGCAATACTAGTTACAGCACGGAAGTTAAGACACTATTTTCAGAGCTACGAGGTGGTAATCCGAACTGATTATCCGATTCGACAGGTCCTGCAGAAACCCGATCTGGCTGGTAGAATGATGAAGTGGTCGGTCGAGCTATCAGAATTCTCCATCAAGTATGAGCCGAGAGGAGCAATCAAAGCTCAAGCACTAGCCGACTTCGTTATGGAATTGACCTCTCCCGCCGATGAGGGCGAGGTCGGAGAGACCCAGTGGATTCTATCAGTGGATGGAGCGTCAAACCTTGGAGGAAGTGGAGCAGGGATCGACTTGGAAGGACCGGGAGGAATTTTGTTAGAACAATCATTGCGCTTCGAATTCCGAGCAAGCAATAACCAGGCCGAGTACGAGGCATTGTTGGCCGGCATGGCATTGGCAAAGGAAATGGGGGCGACGAGTTTATCAGCACGAAGTGACTCTCAATTGATCACGGGGCAGGTAGCAGGCACTTTCCAGGCAAAGGACCCTCAACTGGCAAAGTACTTGGAAAAAGTCAAGCTCCTATCAGAAAATTTCCGGGAGTTCACACTTAACCACGTACCACGATAGCAAAATTCGAGGGCCGATCTGCTCTCCAAACTTGCTAGCACAAAGAAGCCGGGAGCCACCCGGTCGGTCATCCAAGAGACCTTAGCGCAACCAAGTATTAATGAACCACAAGGGAGTGTTCTTTTCATCCAAGAAGAGCTCGATTCATGGATGGGACCGTACATTGCATACTTGACTAGGGGGGAATTGCCAGAGGACAAGAAGGAGGCGTCACTGATACAGAGGGAGTCAGCCAGGTTCGTAGTTATCAATGAAAGATTGTATCGAAGAGGTTTCAGCTTTCCCCTTCTAAGGTGTTTGACCATGTCACAAGCGTAGAGAGTGATGGACGAGGTACATAGCGGAATGTGTGGAAGTCATATTGGAGGACGAGCTCTGGTATACAAAGTGGCGAGGGCAGGCTACTTTTGGCCGAGTCTGAGAAATGACTATGTCAATTGGGTTCAAAAATGTGATGGATGTCAAAGGCATGCAACTCTACACCACTCCCCAGCTGAACGACTCCACTCGATTTTGTCTCCTTGGCCATTCAACAAGTGGGGCATTGACATTCTCGGTCCATTTCCGATTGCAGTGAGACAGTTGAAGTTCTTGATAGTGGCTGTGGACTACTTCAGCAAATGGATTGATGCAGATCCTGTAGCGACCATTTCAGCGGAGAAGGTGAAGACATTTTTATGGAAGAACTTAGTATGCAGATATGGCGTTCCCCAGGTGCTCGTATCGGATAACGGGACACAATTCGCAAGTACGAGAGTCCGTGAATTCTGTCGCGAGATCGGCATCCGAATGACATTTACCTTCGTCGAACATCCCCAATCTAACGGCCAGGCGGAGTCGGCCAACAAGGTAATTCTCTCAGGACTAAAGAAGCGTGTCCAAGACTCAAGCGCTTCATGGGTGGAGGAGCTTCCCCGAGTGCTATGGTCATATCACACAATAGTTCATTCATCGACCCAAGACACTCCATTCAACTTAGTGTACGGAATAGACGCCATGATCTCGATTGAAATCGCGGAACCCTCAGTACGTACCACAATTTTTTTTGAAGAGGAATCAAACCAGGGAAGACGAGTTGACTTGGACTTGATCGCCGAAACAAGAGAGAGAGCAAGGATAAATCAAGTGGAAGCCCACAGAAGAGCAGCTTTCAAGTACAACACAAAGGTCGTTCCAAGAGACTTCGTCGTAGGAGACCTTGTTTTGAAACGTGCTCAGCTAACACAGATGAGGAACAAGTTATCACCTAAGTGGGTCGGCGCTTACAAAGTTGATGACGTAGTCGGCAATGGGGCCTACCGACTTAGGACCTTGGATGGAGGGATGATACCGAGAACTTGGAACGCGGCCAATTTACGTTTCTATTATAGCTAGTCTTTCTTTCTATTTTGTATTAGGTGCACTCTTTTCCTAACTCAGTATTTTTCCTCGTAAAAATAAGAGGGGTTTTTGCTGAGAAGGTTTTTAACGAGGCACCACAGTTCAATAATTCGTCTATTCAATGAATATCATTATTCCTCATATGATTTTTGATGTTTTATACAGAAGCAACTGAAACTCGTGATTGTCGGCAAAAGTCCGACTGGGCGAGTATAAATAGCTCGAAGACAAACTCGTAATTGTCGGCAAAAGTCTGACTGGGCGAGTATAAATAACTCGAAGACTGAAACTCGTGATTGTCGGCAAAAGTCTGACTGGGCGAGTATAAATAACTCGAAGACAAACTCGTGATTGTCGGCAAAAGTCCGACTGGGCGAGTATAAATAACTCGAAGACTGAAACTCGTGATTGTCGGCAAAAGTCTGACTGGGCGAGTATAAATAACTCGAAGACAAACTCGTGATTGTTTGCAAAAATCTGACTGGGCGAGTATAAATAACTCGAAGACTGAAACTCGTGATTGTCGGCAAAAGTCCGACTGGGCGAGTATAAATAACTCGAAGACAAACTCGTGATTGTCGGCAAAAGTCCGACTGGGCGAGTATAAATAACTCGAAGACTGAAACTGATCGTGATTGTCGGCAAAAGTCTGACTGGGCGAGTATAAATAACTCGAAGACTGAAACTCATGATTGTTGGTAAAAATCCGACTGGGCGAGTATAAATAACTCATTAGATGCTGTAACTTGATCATTTTTTCACCAAAATGATTCGGAATGGGGCGATCATCCCACATGACATTGAATTTTTAACTTGGATTATTTCTTAATGGTAGCACAGATCGGTGTATGGACGACCTTTTGCACTCCACATTCAAAACTTGGATTATTCTTTCATTAGTTATTGCCATCAGCATTTGGGCGATCCATTCATCAATTTTAATTTCTAACTTAGCAAAATTTTGCCACATTTTATGATCGGCACTTGGGCGATCCGGTCATCAATTTTAATTTCTAACTTAGCAAAATTTTGCCACATTTTATGATCAGCACTTGGGCGATCCGGTCATCAATTTTAATTTTTAACTTAGCAAAATTTTTTCCACATTTTATGATCGGTATTTGGGCGATTCGGTCACCAATTTTAATTTTTAACTTAGCAAATTTATTGCCATATTTTATGATTGGCATTTGGGCGATCCGGTCATCAATTTTAATTTCTAACTTAGCAAAATTTTGCCACATTTTATGATCGGCACTTGGGCGATCCGGTCATCAATTTTAATTTTTAACTTAGCAAAATTTTGCCACATTTTATGATCGGCATTTGGGCGATCCGGTCATTAATTTTAATTTTAAACTTAGCAAAATTTTGCCACATTTTATGATTGGCATTTGGGCAATTTGGTCACCAATTTTAATTTTTAACTTAGCAAATTTATTGCCATATTTTATGATTGGCATTTGGGCGATCCGGTCATCAATTTTAATTTCTAACTTAGCAAAATTTTGCCACATTTTATGATCGGAACTTGGGCGATCCAGTCATCAATTTTAATTTTTAACTTAGCAAAATTTTGCCACATTTTATGATCGCCATTTGGGCGATCCATACATCAATTTTAATTTTTAACTTAGCAAAATTTTGCCACATTTTATGATCGGCATTTGGGCGATTCGGTCATCAATTTTAATTTTTAACTTAGCAAATTTATTGCCATATTTTATGATTGGCATTTGGGCGATCCGGTCATCAATTTTAATTTCTAACTTAGCAAAATTTTGCCACATTTTATGATCGGCACTTGGGCGATCCGGTCATCAATTTTAATTTTTAACTTAGCAAAATTTTTCCACATTTTATGATCGGCATTTGGGCGATCCATACATCAATTTTAATTTTTAACTTAGCAAAATTTTGCCACATTTTATGATCGGCATTTGGGCGATTCGGTCACCAATTTTGATTTTTAACTTAGCAAATTTATTGCCATATTTTATGATTGGCATTTGGGCGATCCGGTCATCAATTTTAATTTCTAACTTAGCAAAATTTTGCCACATTTTAGCCAAACAAGCGCTTAAGCTCTAAACACGGAGTATGTATTCTAACTCTACTTACACACAAAGTCAAAAGAAAAGTACTTCATATCAAAACATAGTTGTTCGGTTTACAAGGATAATGCAAAAGGCCAAAAACACAAAAACAAACACAAGCGTGCAAGAGTACAAAATCAATCATCTTTCGGGGGGTCCACGAGCTCGCCATCCACGACTTCATTGAAGTAGCCGAGACTTCCAAGGTCGAGATCAGCATAGAGGAACTTCACTTGACCCGTGGCAGCATCAAAGCCCTGCATAAACTTTTACAGCGAATCCACTTTAACAGCTTGGAGATCAACCTGCAACTTCTCGACCTCCGCCTTCGCCAAGGCCAAGTCATTCTCAAAGACCTGAGCCGCATCGGCGCTCTTGTCTCGAGCAAGTCGAGCCTCCTCCAGAGCTATCTCAAGGGTTGCCTTCTCGGAAGCCCAAGCCTTCTTCTCTTCATCAAAGCCACGCCGACTTTCAAGTAAGTTGTCTCGCTCATTTGACACTCATTTGAAATCGGCTTTGCTTTTAACCAAGCTCTCCTCAAGGGACAAGATCTTTTTCCCCTGTAACTTAGTCTCGCGCACCAACCCACGGATCTTATCCTCGTTAACAAGTGAGAGGGCGGACAGACGATTCGTCAAGGACTCGATCCCCTTAGCAATCGAGAAAGCACTCATTTTTTCTAAGTCCCCACGATCTCCCTCCAGCAGGTCAGTCCCACGAATATGGGCGCTGTGATTGAACTTTTCATCCCAGAAGGAAGCCACGTCACCACGGTCGGCGTCGTGACTCACCGGATCCCAATTCTCACCGAGGCAAACACTGATAGTCCTCTCAGCTGATTGAACCTCCTCGTTGCCTTTATCCCCTTCAGACGCCATAGTAGTATCCAAATTAACCACCGAGATTGGCCTATCGGCTTCACGGTGACGCTTATACGAAGTTTCACCCACCTTTTTCGCCAAAGTCACAGGATTCTCAGCCACGCCAACCCTCTCGGTGACCGACTCGTTTACACCGACGACTTGGGAAGCTTTTTGTTGCTTCCATAACTTCATCATTTCCCGAGTACCCAAGCTGGCCATTCTTTCTGCAAAAAAGCACCCGACAATTAATAATAAAACAGAGACAAAAGTGGAATACACAATTTCAACATTCAAACAAGCGCAAGTACCTATATATATTTTCAACTCTTGGGGCCTATTTTCTAGATCTAGGAGTTTTGTGGTGTTGAAAAGAGTTTTCAAGTCTTCAAGTTTTTTAACATCCTCTCGGTCATTCTCTGGGAGTGACTCAGGATTTAGCCCACCAAAGGAGGTCGGATGCTGGTTCTAGAAAAGAGGATACCCCTCAAGTAAATCTTCGTGACCGGGCAAGCACCAAATGCGAAAAAATGACCTTTTAAAGTCCTTATAGGACGACTGAAAAAGAGACAACAACCCCCGCCCCGAGACACTACTAACGGACACCCAACTACTCCGTTTGGATATTCGGCCTTCAAAAAAATAAAAAAAATTTACTCGAGGTCGGCGTTATTCCGAGTCCAGAACACAGGATTTCAAAACCCCTGACAAAGGCCCAACTATTTGGGTGAAATTGAGTTGGGGCGACATTCAAGGTCCTAAGGACTCCTTTCTCGCACTCGGTCAAAGGCCACCTTACCTTAAGCTTCGAAATAAGGGTAACATAACAAAATGTAAAATGCTCAGAAGACGAACTTATGCACACGGGCTCACCATCTACGCAAGGTTCACAAGCAAGGATGTTATCAATACCACGGGCAACTACATGCTCACTATTGAAACTCTCCATAGCAGCCTAGGAGTTTATGCAAGAATGACATTTCAAGACATCATCTTTTACCCAATTGTAAACTTCCTTGTAATTTAGAAATGCCATGGATTCCTAAATACCTAGATACACTAAGCAACCAAAATGATGCACAAACAGCACAATAAATAGGCGTACCTAAGGTCACACAAACACCACTTTTCCTCTCTAAACACCACAAGTCCGCCACGAACCACCGGGAGGAAACGAAGAAAAAAGGGGGGAAATATCGCTGGAGAAAAGAATGCGAGCGGAATGAAAAGGCAAATGAGTTAGAAAAAATAAAGGCAGCCCCTACTTATAAGAGACCAAGGGACGCGCGTGGAGGAAACAACCAAGGGTCACAACGCGCGTAGAACGTTGCGACCTTTAACCTACAGGAAAAATGGGACCCACTGCATTAACTTTAATAACAGGCGCCGCCACGTGGCACAATCATCATTCGCACCCCTGCAACTCTGCAATAAATACACGTCCCTCCTCGAGTAAGGTGAAGAGACACGTCTTATCAGCTTCTAGGGAATCATGGTGCTACGCGATATCCTGCCTCGATTTTTTCCCGATAGGCAATGTCGGCCTATTGCCGAGAGCATTCGAAGGGAGCAGTTACTTTAGCCTTTTTCGCCTCATAGGCTCAAGGCTGGAAGGCAAGTGTACTGTCTCGGCTTTTTCCCGATAGGCAATGTCGGCCTATTGCCGAGAGCATTCGAAGGGAGCAACTACTTTAGCCTTTACGCCTCATAGGCTCAAGGCTGGAAGGCAAGTGTGCCGTCCAGGTCGTAATCCAACCTGGTCTTCTATTCGGCAATAGGGCGACCATGATCTTCCACTTGGCATTAACCCGACCAAAGGCTCAGCACAGACATAGTCGGTCACAATCCGACTCGACCTGCAAACTCGATTCCTCTTATTACCCGGCATTTACCCGACTGGACCCTCGGTATAGACCCAGTCGGTCGTAACCCGACTGGACCCTCAGTATGGAACCAGTCGGTCATAACCCGACTAGACTCAGCCCCGCTAACCCCGTGCCCTAGTGATAAGAACGATTAGGAAAATCCCTTCATTCTCGGGGCCCAAGAGGCCCATGAACGACGTACCATAAAACCCAAAACCCTAGAGTTGAGAAGGCAGATTACACTCTTGAATGCTCTGGCTTTGAGGCTTGACCTAGGAAAAAACCCTAGTCCACCTTTTGGCCGGAACAAAATCTAAACAATTTCTTTTAATAATCATTAGGGTCGGTCAAGTGATAATAATTTTAGAAACCTGCAATTGATTTTGCTAGACGTGACTGTAATTATGTTGAGCATGATTATTCTAGAGAGCATCATATATAACGACTCACCATGGCCGTCTCATTTCACGACACAACACTAATCACACATATAAATATATACTGAAGCCAGTAATATAATATATGTAAGAACATCTCATATATATATATATATATATATATATATATACAACTATGTTGCTTGTCTAGCAACTATCTACAAGTAACTACGCAAAATGTCTACCCACAACCGGGAGACTACAAAAGAACATCTAACTTCGAGCATCACTGGCTGCTCTAGTGCTCAACTCCAACATATCTCTGCTCTGTTCCCATACATAGTATGATCATTGCAGTCCAAACTACATGGAAACATGCAAGGGTAAGCTAGTGAAAAGAATCAACATATAATCAATTAAGCAACTTTCAACATAACAACACTATCATCATTCTCAACAGGGTCAACATACAACACGTGGCAACACACAACTCAATCACAGCTTCACAACACAACATATATATATATATATATATATATACAACTCATATCAACACCAATTCAACTCATCAACAACTTATGCGTCGTCAGACATTTCAACTCGGAGATCTCCTACAATATGGGTGAGCAGTCTAAGTGGCTACGTCTTACCGAACCGACACCACAAAACCTTTTTGGGCTTGCTAGGTAAAAAACAAATTTGGATATCAATCCACAACTTCACGATTTCTCAGATTTTCCAGTTAAACAAGGAAGTATAGTACTATGTCAGGATAGAACAACTGGATTTAGGCCTACCACGACATTAGCTAGCTTAACTAAGACACCTATGGGATTAGCCTACCGACTATCCTCCAAATACCACAACCCTCTGATACTCGGTTAGGAACTAAGTTCTCGACTTTGTACTTTACTCAAATTGGCCGCTTGTAATCGGTATAGCTCGACCTGGCCCCTATACCGTGGTCGCTTTATACACGTGTGCCTCGACGTTGCCAACACACGGGATCAACTAAGTCCTAGAGGAGAACAACACAACGGCCACTCTAAGGGACAACTTTCCAAGGAGGGTTTTTCAACAAATTGGGCTCTCAGAGCACCACAACTATCTCAATCCACACAATGGGATGAGCAACTTCGAAAACATCTATCCTAGTCCTAGTGATCAACAACATATCATTATCGCCACCCGCCGAAACGGACCTTGGCATTCGCGACGATGGTTGGACTCTTTTTAAAGGTTTGAAAAATGATGGATTGTTAGAACGACTTATTCTCAAATTGAGACCTCATCGAACTAACAATTTTATTAAATGATTCACCAATCCATGTTAATCCCAAGCGGGACCCTCCATGGATTAGTGGTTTTCGCAAAAAGAAGGGTTCTTGGAGTCGCCACCAATGTTTTACTCAAAACATTGGAAAAAGGGATAAGGCAATTGATTTTCGCAAATCAACCTTGGCCATTACAACCAGAGTTGGGTAAGGGAGTCGGTTACGTGCGGGGAAGGTGTTAGCACCCCACAACGCCCCTTTCGGGTTCCCTATGACGGATTATTTCATAAATAACAGTGTAAAATTACTAAATTACCCCTATTTATTAGAAACGATTATAAGCGGAATATTTACATGATGAAAATTCTAAATATGCAATGCAACAATCAGAAAGCAGTAAAAGGAAGGATTTTGAAAAAGAAACCTTTGAAGCGTGCTTTTATATATTTAAACAGACGTTAGGAGGCTTTTTGGCGCTCCTTCCCACTACACGCTTGCTCCCTCCTTCCCTAAAAATTAATTTTTACTATGGAAATCGAAAAGATTTCCCTTCGACTAGTTCGAATCTTCAAGCTAAATGCTCAGAACTCAAGAACTTCGTCGGATTGGCTCTCGGAGAGACTTCTAGGGCAGAACACTGCTCAAAAACCCCAGAATACTCAACAAGAGGGTCCAAAAGTATGGAAAAAGTGTCCCAATGTGTGGAATGACGTCCAAATGACGTCCTATATATAGGAGTGAGGCGCAGTACGGCCTCTGACATCAATACCCGTACTGAAGTTTTGAACTACAGTACGACCGTATTGAATTCAGTACGGCCGTACTGAAGTTCAAAAACTTCAGTACAGCCGTATTGGTTTCAGTACGGCCGTATTGTAGTTCAAATTGTTCAGTACGGCCGTACTGAACTTCTAGGAGGCCGTATTGAGCTCCAATCCTCCCACATCCTTATTTTAAGCTACTCTAAGACTTCTAAACCTATGAAGAATCATCCTAGGGTCTTCCAGGGTCTTCCAGGAGTCCTTTCGGCTGACTTTCCTTCGGTTGATAGACTATGGCCAAAGCCAAGGAATCCAAGAGGTGATATCATAAAAGAACCAAGAGGAATGGGATGATCTTCAAGACCTTTTCATATGTTTTGTACATAGTTTCTTTTGTATAGGTTATTTTTGCCTTTGTATTTGTAAGGCACTGTATTTCCCTTTTTAGTAGCTATTGTATATTGATTCTAGGGTAGGTTACTTGGACACTTTGATTCCATTTAACCTAACCTAGAAATACATTCTTTTCTTAGTTTTCTAGTAGGAGTGGCATTAGCAAATTAGAGAGTGTCCTTAGTAAGCTAGAGAGTGCTCCTAGCAATTTAGCCAAAGGTGGTCCTAGGCTAAATTTTTCATATTGGACTCATTTTACTCCTAATTTTTCATAGATTTGATTTAGCTAGGTTCCATTCCCATTGAATGAACCTAACTAAACCAAATTAACCATTTTCAAATCAAAAGGAGTAAATTAATTCCAAGAAGCCACCCACCTTAGAAGTGTGTTCACACTTGTGTTCACACTTGTGTGAACACTTGTGTTCACACTTGGACGAAATTCATGGAGTTTCTTAAGCTTGGAAGCTTGAAGCACAAGCTTCTCCTTGGCTAGCTTACCAAGCAAGCCAAGTGAGAAGCTTGCTCTCCAAGCCTCTTGACCTTGGACGGTTTATCTAGACTCAACCATAGTTCCTAGTGAACCATGGTCAAGACTAGCTTGCTCTCTAAGTTTCCTACTCCTATAAACTTGTAATTCTTTGATTGTAAAACACTTTTGACCAATTTGAGAAATGAAATCTGAATTTTCTCTCTAAATCAAGAGTCACAAAAACCGAAGAGAACTTTCTCTCCTAAGTTCTCTCCAAAGGTGCTTCAACCTTACCTTGGTTCCTTAAGCTTCTACCTCAAGCTAAGGAGTAACCGAGCCACTTCAAGGCTTCTTCTCCATTGAAGAACACTTCAAGGAGCTTCAAAGAGTCATTGGAGTCTTAACCTCAATAGCATTCACGGTCCTAAGCATGGAGCAAGTGAAGGAATCATCAATCTCCTCACCTAGTTCCATCATTTTTGGTATCTAGAGCCTAGTGCTCTTGAGGTTTTTGTTTCTAACTTTTCTTACTTGAATCCGTGTTGTCTATTCTTCCTTTTCTATGTCTTAAAATTTTGTTTGCTGCATGGATCTAGTTCTAATACAATTTTTGATGGATCCTATATGTCAAGTATGAAGTAAATGATTCATGTTTGCTTGTTCCTATTCTTATGAATCATTTTCGGTTTTGTGCTTTTAGGTACTCTTGAACTTGTGCATTTTTGTATTTGCTTGAGTCTTCTCCATTCATTCACATGTGTCCGTGATTGGACAACATACTTTGAGTTAGATTTTGTTTTTGAATCATATGTTTTGTCTAGAGTCATGTGTAGTCCTTTGAATGTCATTGATTCCTAGACTAGCTTGTTTTGACCTAGTTTTTGTGTTGTGTTGATTGAGTCCGAAATTTTTGTGTATTTTTTCTTATTGAATCTGTACCTCACCATATGTGCTTTTGTTTTACATGATTGAGTTCTTAATTTGCTATTAGTCCTAGCAAATTTCTTAGAGTTAGGTTTCTATTATGTCTTGTTAAAAGTTTTGTCAAAAAAATTCATAAACACTAATTCCTCTTAGGTTTTCCTTGAGTATGTTGTGTGGCTGAGACTTATTGAAATTTTTTTGAACATTAAAACAGAACCAAAACAGAGGTGTGAGTGTCTTAAATGCATTAGAAAAACAAGAGAAAGAGTGCTTAAAAATTTGACAAAAAATAGTACAAAATTGTGTAGCACTAATTGAAAATTGCATGTGAACACCTCTTGTTTTGTGTCAAATTTTTTGCTGCAGTTTTTCTACCTTAAAACCGAGACTCCTAAGTGATCAAAAGGCATTCAAAACTCCTGAACATTGAATGAAAAATAAGAGAAAAATATTTTGCTAAAAAGAAAAGAAAGAAAAAGCAAAAGAAAAAGCCAAAAGGAGTGAAAATTTTGCTTAAATTGCTCTCGGTTTTGATGAATTTTTGCTTACATTTTTAGTTGGTTCAGCCACCTATTTGTGTCTTGTTTTTGTTCATAATCTTAGCTTTTAATTTTGTAATCCATTCTAGTGCCTTTCCTAGGTTACTCATGTGTGTACTAGCTTCCAAATTTGCCTTAATTTTTGCTTGTCAATTTGTGGAACTCTTTCTAGTCTTGTCTCATTTTCTTCTACCACTTGGTGTAGCCATTCTAAATTGTTCATTTTCAGTTTTAGCACTAATATTCAGTCTTGAAGGTGGTTGAGTGCTTCTTGAAAGGTGTAGGAGGCCAAGGCAAAGGACATCCACTTGAAGGCTTTGGTGGTTGCTTAGGGAGTTTGTTCTCTCTTGGTGGCTAGGCTCTTGGAAACACCTAGAAGTGACTAACATCAAAGTTGCTTCTAAAGAGAGGAGTGAAACACCTTGTGAGGCTGCAATTGGTGGCTGATTTGGAGCAAGAAGAAGTTATACCATTTGTAAAAAAAATTTTTGTGAAAATTAGAGACTAATTTAGTGACGGAATTTTTGGTTCCAAAACTAGTTTTCCTCACAAAATCCGTTGCTAAATTTGTTTCTAAATTAGTGGCAATTTGTTTTCTTTGAAATTAAAGTACAGCCACTAAATTCATTTGATTGTGAATTTACATTTCATTTGGAGTGTGAATTTGCATTTCATTTGAAGAAAATTTGAATTTCATTTTCTTGTAATTTTTAATTTCCAAATTTTTTGTACAAGGCCTTTATTAAGGAGTGTCTTGGAGTGCCTTTGGTGTATCTCCATCTCTCCTTAAGAACTCTTAATAGCTAATCACGTGTAGTACTTGTGAGAGTGGTCCTTGAAGGTCTTTGGTGCCTTTCAAGCTCTCACTTAGGTTTAATTGCTTTCAACGTCTAGTTTAAGTTTTCAAGCAATTTATGTTTTAAGCAATTTATGTTTTCAGTCATTTAAGTTTTCAAGCAATTTAAGTTTTGTTGCTCTTTATGTTTTCAAGCATCTTATAAATTGTACACATAGGCACTTGCTTGTTATTTTTCCTTTAAGAAAAGTTCTTTGTGAAAAATTGTTTTGTGCAAGACAAAAGTACAAGGGGGTTTAGAGATTTTTACTTGAAGAGGCTTGGTTATTAAGTGGCTCTTTAGTAGCTCACCTCCCTCCAAAGTTCAATTTGTACTCTTAGACCTCTAAGTGCCAAGTCTAAAGCACTCCAAAACCTTATTTTCATAAAAACTATTTTTGTGTGGAAAATATCTCTTGAATTAAAATGTCTCAAAATTCCTCCAATAGTGAAAGTGATGGCTCTCCAAAAAGTCTTTCTTATATCACTAAAGAGCTCAAATCACTTAAACTATGGAAAAAGCAAGAATCCATTGAAAGAGAGAAGGAAAGAATTGAAAGAGAAGGACATCTTGCTTATCTTGAGGAAGAGTTGAGAATTTTAAAGCAAGAGGAAGAAAAATTGAAAGAAGATATGAGAAAACATAGGAAAAAGAGTAGGAGTTCACATTCACAATACACATCTCCTAATGAAAGCCTTAATGTAGGTAACCATTATCAACCTCCCCCAAGAAGAACTATTAAAACTAGGGAATCCAAGGTGGATCTCCCTCAATATTTTGGGAAGGATGATGTGGAGGCCTACCTTGATTGGGAGATGAAGGTAGAACAACTCTTTGCTTGCCATAGGGTAAGTGAAGAAAGAAAAGTCCCTCTTGCAACCCTTAGCTTTCAAGGGCATGCAATGTATTGGTGGACCTCTTTGGAAAGAGAAAGACGTCTCCACAATGATCCACCTATCCAATATTGGAATGATCTTAGGAGTGCATTGCGGAGGAGACACATTCCCTCTTACTATGGTAGGGAGCTTATGAATAAGCTCCAAAGGCTTCAACAAAGAGATATGTATGTAGAACTCTATAGACAACAAATGGAGCTTTTAATGATGAGGGCATGCATAAGAGAAGAGGAAGCCACTACAGTAGCCAGATTCTTAAGTGGTCTTAATTTAGAGATTAGAGACCAAGTGGAGCTACTACCCTACAGGGACCTAAATGACTTGGTCCAACTTTGTGTAAGGGTAGAACAACAAATGTTGAGAAAATCTTCTAAAAGAGAAAGCTCCCACTCTAGATCTCTTAGGAAAGACTACTTGGAGGAAGAAAAACCTTTTGAAAAGAAAATTATTTCAGAACCCTCCAAAGAATTGGCTAAAAGGAAAGAGAAAAATAAAGATAAGGATAGAGATCTCATCACTCCACACACTAGCACAAAGACTAGTGATATTAAATGTTTCAAGTGTCTAGGGAGAGGTCACATTGCTTCTCAATGTCCTACAAAGAAAGTTATGATCTTAAGGGGGCATGACACTTATAGTAGTCAAGAAGAGACTACTACCTCCTCTTCTAGTGAGAGTGAGGTTGAAACAAAGCTTCAGAGGTCCAAAGTGGAGCCAATTTATCCTTATGAAGGAGAGCTCCTAATGCTTAGGAGAATCCTTCATAATCAACCTAGTGGTACCCTATCACAACGAGAGAACATCTTTTATACAAGATGTAATGTTTTAAATAATGTTTGTTCTCTCATTGTTGATAGTGGTTCATGGTGCAACTGTTGTAGCACTAGGTTGGTTAAAAAGTTGAGTCTAATTACTATGCCACATCCTCAACCTTATCATTTGCAATGGCTTAATAAGGATGGTGACATAGTAGTTAACCAACAAGTGAAGGTCAAGTTTTCCATTGGGAAGTATGAGGACCAAGTTTTATGTGATATAGTACCAATGGAAGCTTGTCATATTTTGTTAGGAAGACCATGGCAATTTGAAAAGAAAACAGTACATGATGGTCTTACTAATGAAATTACCTTCACTCATAAGGAAAAGAAATTTGTGTTTTATCCTCTCTCACCTCAACAAGTGGCTGAGGATCAAACACAAATGAAAATAAAAAGAAAAAGTGAGAAAGTAGGGAAGAGTAAAGAGGAAGAAATATCCTCTAAGGGAGTTATGTCTAAAGAGAATTACTTTGTCAATAAAGAACCTATGAAAACTATTCTCTTTATTCATAAAGACCTTAACTCTTACCCTCACGCTGCCACTAGTCTTGAAGAAAAGATTCACAAATCCATTATTTTTAAAGAAAAAGAATCTCAACTTCAAGATTTTGTGAAGGAGAAGTGGACTTCTTTTAGTTCTACTTCTCATGCTACTTCCTTGGTGGTGCCCAAGGTAGATAGTCTTCCTACCTTAGTTGTGTCAATAATGCACCCAATTTATGGAATATATTATTTGTTGGATATAACATCTGAACCTTCAAGGTTCCTTGTGACAAATTCTTTTCATAACTATCCAACAAATAATATAATCCAAAATTGTTTAGGGAATTTCTTAGTAGTATTTTCCTTATTTTTTAGGAAAAGCCTAGCTTACCACATAGGGTACTTTAGGCAAGATATTTTAGTTTTTAGGATTAAGTCTTTAGTGTGCTATAGTTTTAGCTTTAGCACATTTTTAGGATTTAGAAATATACCTAGTCTATGTTTAGGAGAAGATCCTATTCATTATATTAGTAGGTCTAGTATCATAGATTTCTTTAGGTTTCATGAAAGGATTCCTTCTAGGATATTCCTTTCACATTTATTTGTTGAAAATATCACTTCTGATGAATTTCATTATATATTTGTAGGTATGGCCAATAATCATGAGGACCCTCGAGATTTGAGGTCAAATCCTTTTCAAGAGGGAGGGGATGATAGACTATGGCCAAGGCCAAGGAATCCAAGAGGTGATATCATAAAAGAACCAAGAGGAATGGGATGATCTTCAAGACCTTTTCATATGTTTTGTACATAGTTTCTTTTGTATAGGTTATTTTTGCCTTTGTATTTGTAAGGCACTGTATTTCCCTTTTTAGTAGCTATTGTATATTGATTCTAGGGTAGGTTACTTGGACACTTTGATTCCATTTAACCTAACCTAGAAATACATTCTTTTCTTAGTTTTCTAGTAGGAGTGGCATTAGCAAATTAGAGAGTGTCCTTAGTAAGCTAGAGAGTGCTCCTAGCAATTTAGCCAAAGGTGGTCCTAGGCTAAATTTTTCATATTGGACTCATTTTACTCCTAATTTTTCATAGATTTGATTTAGCTAGGTTCCATTCCCATTGAATGAACCTAACTAAACCAAATTAACCATTTTCAAATCAAAAGGAGTAAATTAATTCCAAGAAGCCACCCACCTTAGAAGTGTGTTCACACTTGTGTGAACACTTGTGTTCACACTTGGACGAAATTCATGGAGTTTCTTAAGCTTGGAAGCTTGAAGCACAAGCTTCTCCTTGGCTAGCTTACCAAGCAAGCCAAGTGAGAAGCTTGCTCTCCAAGCCTCTTGACCTTGGACGGTTTATCTAGACTCAACCATAGTTCCTAGTGAACCATGGTCAAGACTAGCTTGCTCTCTAAGTTTCCTACTCCTATAAACTTGTAATTCTTTGATTGTAAAACACTTTTGACCAATTTGAGAAATGAAATCTGAATTTTCTCTCTAAATCAAGAGTCACAAAAACCGAAGAGAACTTTCTCTCCTAAGTTCTCTCCAAAGGTGCTTCAACCTTACCTTGGTTCCTTAAGCTTCTACCTCAAGCTAAGGAGTAACCGAGCCACTTCAAGGCTTCTTCTCCATTGAAGAACACTTCAAGGAGCTTCAAAGAGTCATTGGAGTCTTAACCTCAATAGCATTCACGGTCCTAAGCATGGAGCAAGTGAAGGAATCATCAATCTCCTCACCTAGTTCCATCATCGGTCTTCGAGAGTCTTCGAGTTTTATTTCCGACCCGGACAATTTTAGGGGTCTACAGCTGCCCCCCCTTTACTTAGTCAAACGGCTTTTTGGTGTACCGGTTGACAAGTAAAGGAGTTGACCCAATTGTCCGGGGAATAAGCCATCCTTCCGACTTATAGTGTCTTCCGGTGGAAAATTGTTGAGTAGCCTCTCCAGGTTGAGTATTAGTCGTCGCCTCTCCAGGCTCGTGCATACCTCGGTGTTTCTGACAACCTCGGTAGCTGAGTACCGCCTCTCCAGGCTTTGCCTCCGTGTTTCTGACGACGTTAGCAGTTGCACACCTCCGTGTTTCTGACGACGTTGGTGGCTGAGTACCGCCTCTCCAGGCTCTGCCTCTGTGTTTCTGACGACATTGGCAGTTGCATACCTCCGTTGTTTCTGATGACGGGGTAGCTGAGTACCACCTCTCCAGGCTCTGTCTCGGTGTTTCTGACAACCTTGACAGTTGCATACCTCCGTTGTTTCTGACGACGGGGTAGCTGAGTACTGCCTCTCCAGGCTCTGCCTCGGTGTTTCTGACAACCTTGGCAGCTGAGTTTGCCCTCTCCAGGGTCTGCGGTTTGCCCTCCCCAGGGTTGCATACCTCCGTGTTTCTGACGATGGGGTAGCTGAGTACCGCCTCTCCAGGCTCTGTCTCGGTGTTTCTGACAACCTTGACAGCTGAGTTTGCCCTCTCCAGGGTCTGCGGTTTGCCCTCCCCAGGGTTGCGTACCTCCGTGCTTCTGATCACTTTGGTAGCGTGAGTTTTCTCTCTCCAGGGTCTGCGGTTTGCCCTCCCCAGGGTCTGCCTCCGTGTTTCTGACGACGTTGGCAGTGTGAGTTTGCCCTCTCCAGGGATTTGTGATGATTTTGTCTCCACTGTCCACGATGCTGCTTCGACGATTGTTTTTGATTTTTGTGCCACTGAGGGCTGGATAACGCAGGGATCCGTCTAGGGGATGTGCAGTTACTCATAGGTTCTTGTGTCCCAACTTTCCATTGCGTAGTTGGTGCCCACTGGGGAATTTCTGATTCCTTGGGGGTGCAGACACAAAGATGCTCTTTCTGATGTGAGCGGTGCCTTATGGTTGGCTGACGTCCTTTCGACGGTGGTGGAGTATCCCGGTTATCCTTATTCGGGTGACTCTTTTTGATTTTCTGGTTTTATTGCCTCTGCGTAGGCTGTTATCCGCTGGGGGATTCTATTGTGATGATTTTGTCTCCACAGTCCACGATGCTGCTTCGACGGTTGTTTTTGATTTTGATGCCGCTGAGGGCTGGATAACGCAGGGATCCGTCTAGGGGATGTGCAGTTACTCATAGGTTCTTGTGTCCCAACTTTCCATTGCGTAGTTGGTGCCCACTGGGGAATTTCTGATTCCTTAGGGATGCAGACACAAAGATGCTCTTTCCGAAGTGAGCGATGCCTTATGATTGGCTGACGTCCTTTCGACGTTGGTGGAGTATCCCGGTTATCCTTATTCGGGTGACTCTTTTGATTTTCTTGGTTTTGTTGCCTCTACGTAGGCTGTTATCCGCTGGGGGATTCTGTCGTTAATTTTGATTAGCCTCTTCTGTTAGGCGGATCATCTTGACGTTCAATGATTGGCTGAATGCCGAATTCCGCTTGGGGAATGATTATTGATCTTTTTTGGATTTTCTCTTTTTGAAGGAGTGCCTCTGAGTAGGCGAATTATCTTGATGTTTGGTGTTCGGCTGAGTGCCGGATTCCGCTTGGGGAATGGTTATTGATCTTTTCGGATTTTCTTTTTTTTGAAGGAGTGCCTCTGAGTAGGCGAATTATCTTGATGTTTGGTGTTCGGCTGAATGCCGGATTCCGCTTGGGGAATGGTTGTTGATGTTTTTGATTTTTTTCTTTTTTTTGAAGGAGTGCCTCTGAGTAGGCGAATGGGGATTGAAGATCTTATGTATCCCAGAGTATTATTTAGAAAGCCTCTTCAGGCTTAGCTTCACTCGTCGCTCGAGTTGGAAAGCTATCTTCCACTGAGGAAGTCAAAGTCCTTTGACTCGGATATTCTGTTCGGATGATCATGCTTCCATTAGGGAATCTTGCTGATCTTGCGCTGATAGCTTTCACTGGGAGTTCGGCCCAAGAGTGCAAGCTGAGATGTCTCTGGGGAGTATTATTTCGGCAAGCCTCTCCAGGCTCAGTTATTCTGTACGATTGGGGAGTATTATTTCGGCAAGCCTCTCCAGGCTCAGTTATTCTGTACGATTGGGGAGTATTATTTCGGCAAGCCTCTCCAGGCTCAGTTATTCTGTATGATGAGGGAGTATTATTTCGGCAAGCCTCTCTAGGCTCAGTTATTCTGTACGATGGGGGAGTATTATTTCGGCAAGCCTCTCCAGGCTCAGTTATTCTATATGATGAGGGAGTATTGTTTCGGCAAGCCTCTCCAGGCTCAGTTATTCTATATGATGAGGGAGTATTATTTCGGCAAGCCTCTCCAGGCTCAGTTATTCTGTATGATGCGGTTGATTTTCTGAATTTTTTGCCTTTTTTGTCATTTTTTGGCTTTTTCTGTTGACTGCTGTCATAAACAAGCAATTTTTTCTATTTTTCTATTTTATGCGATTGCCTCATGATAAGGTCTTTAAATGTGCAACTAAAGGCCAATACGGCTGTATCCATTTCAGTACGCCTGTATTGAGTTAAAAATTTGTTCATAACCCTAATTTTAGTACGGGCGTACTGAACATGGTACGGGCGCATTGTTTTTTCTGAAGTTTGATTTTTTTTTATTTTTGGTTTTTTCAATAAACAGAGAATAAGTGATCTTCCAGTACACCTATCATCTGTATGCATGTATGCGGTATGATGCACCTAATTCTATTTGATTTATTTTTTCAAAAGAATTAACCGATGCGTTTCTTTGCTTGGATTTCGCCATTCCTCTAGACGGGCTGTGCGCTGCCGATTTCTGTAACCGAGGAATGATGCGTGTTATATCGAGATTGGTGTCATCAACCAAGTGATCCTTCCCTTCCTTTAGAAGACATGTCAACCCTCCTATTGACCACTATATCTCCATGTTTCCACTAGATTATTCTAAAATCGTTTGGGACAAGAGAAAAGAAAGGAAAGATATTCTTTTTGTTCAAAAGTTTGTGTTTTAGAGGGGATTATTTATTGAAAATGGTTTTTGTAAGAATGGCTGGCCAAGGTAGGCTCATGTGTTTAGGCTTGTTTGATTAAACACTTATGAAGTTAAGAAAATCTTGTTTATTGACGTTGTGATCTGACAACTTAGATAGCTTCCCTTGAACCTTTCTTTTTGAATTCGGCTCAAGGTACCATCATGGATTTCTTTTGCTTTTTGATTGTCCTTATTTTTGCCTAAAACACCCCTTTGTGGTGTCTCAGCGGACCTTTGTTTTTGTTCATTTTTGCAACCCTAATTTTTGCCTAGGTCACCCTTTCGTGGGATTCCTAGCGGGTTCTTTGCTCTTATTTTTGCGCAGCCCCCTTTTTGGGTTTCCTGCCGAGCTTTTTTTTGTTTTTGTGATTTTTGTTTTTAAAGGATTTCTTTTTTATCCATGATGGCACTTGTCGAGGCCAAGGAAAGGTGCTCCAAGTTGTCACACACACTTCCACATAAAAATGATGCGGGTTTATTGTTATTAAGACGATTTTAACCTCATTTATGCTTATTCAAACAGGGTTAAAAATAATGCGGTCTAGAAATTTATTGCAAGCAAGAAAAGAAGCAATAAGAAATAATAAAGAATGATTTTATTATAATCATAGTGGAAACATGTGCCCTATCGAGGCTCGGGGGTCGGGCTGTCCCCGAGGAGTAATCTCTAATAGTCATCAGGTCTATACATCCCTATCGGAAGGAGAAAAACACTTGACGACGACGACCGGCCTTAACACTTGTGAACCGGCCTTCCTAAAGATCTGGCTTAAAGAACGTCGAGGAGGATCTTGGTTCCTCTTCATCCTTTGATCTTTAATAGGATTGTATCCTAACCCTTGTTTCCCCGGATTATTCTTGATAGTGGGTAGCTCGGGAATTCCTTGGGAATCCTTGCCAAGTCCTTGTCCGGGCAAGTATCCGTTCTTGGTGAGCATGTAGGCTACCTTATTCATTTCTCGGGGAAATGTTTCAACATTGGCAATCTCCAATGCTTGGAAGGCGGTCTCTAGAGCTTCCTCTGCTGCATCCACGTAAGGTATGGCAGATGGCTTGCTGATGAGTATGTCATCTTCAGCTTGTACGGTCACCAGCTTGTCATCCACTATGAATTTGACTTTCTGGTGGAGCGTAGAGGGAACAGCTTTCGCATCATGAATCCAAGGTCGGCCGAGGAGACAGCTGTATGCGGGAGTAATGTCCATCACTTGAAATTCGACATTGAAGATGGTGGGTCCAATTTGGATTGGAAGATTGATTTCTCCCACCACTTCTCTTTTAGAACCGTCGAAAGCTCGAACGATCATGTTGCTCGGGCGCATTTGGACTCCCTTGATTGCCATTTGATCGAACGTTCTTTTTGGCATCACATTCAAGGAAGATCCGTTATCCACCAAGACTTTAGCGATGTGATACTCCTTGCACTTTACCGAGATGTGCAAGGGCTTGTTGTGATTCGGTCCCTCAGCGGGGATCTCTTCATCGGTGAAAGAGAGGTGATCATTAGCCGTGATGTGACTAACAATCCCCTCAAATTTGTCTTGGGAGATAGTGTGCGACACGTATGCCTCGTTCAAGACTTTCAACAGAGCTTGCCGATGCGGTTCGGAGCATAGGATCAACGACAACAGAGTAATCTTTGATGGCATCTTATGAAGTTGATCCACGATGGAGTACTCGCTCTGTCGGATATATTTTAACAGCTCGCTAGTCTCCTGATGGGTTCCTTCTCCATGAAATGACGTAGAGATGAAGGAGAGGAAGCCTTGCCCTTGATCTAGGTTCAACAAGGAAGACAAAAGGGAGGTTTATGGTGACAAGGGTGGAAGTTAGACGTGAATATGGTGTTTGGGCGGAAGCTTTTTAGGTGATGGTGTTTGGTGATTTAGGTTGGCTCACTCCAAGGTAGGTGGAGGCCACTCTAGGGTTTCACTCTCCAAGGGTGGAGAATGAAGGAGGCTAGCCGAACTAACCTAGGGACTAAGGAAAGGATTTGAGGCAAAAATGCTCTCTCAAATTCATATAATCCAAAGTATTTACAAGTGGTGGGGTGTTGGGTATTTATAGGAGGGGAGGCATCTAGGGTTGCATTTGGAGTAGGCAAATGCATTCCAAATGAAATGCAAATGAACCCTAGATGCAACTTGGTGGCCAAGGATGGAATCTTTGGGTTTAGATTGGCTATATCTAGGTGCATGATAAGACCATGCAACCTTTGCCCTCCACTTGGGCCTAAGCCTTTCTAACACCAAAAATAGACCCAATAAGCACCAAAAATGTGTCACCCTCTAATTAACACCCTAGCCCAAAATTAAAAACCCTAATAATCTAGAGCATCCCATAATACAAGGGTAAAATGGGAAATACAAAAGAAAATAAATTCTAAGTCCTAAACACCCCAAAATACAAGGGTAAAATTGGAAATACAAGTAAAATAAATTGTATGACTAAAATACCCCAAAATACAAGGGTAAAATAGGAAATTAAAGACAAGGGCAAAATAGGAATAAAGAAATAAATGCTATAAAACCTAGGAGCTAAGGTCCAAAAATGGCCTTACTATCCCATTCCTCTTGCCTCCTTTAGTATATCACCTCTTGGTCTTCTCGACCTTAGTGTTATTCCATCATTCCCTCCCTCTTGAAAAGGATTTGACCTCAAATCAAGAGGTTCTTTATAGGGGACGTCATGACCAACAAAAACATAAAAGTAAGCATGAGAGGTAATAGTATATGATATAGATGGAAAGTGCATCCTAAGAGGAGTGCCACTAAAAATGCTAAAAAGATTTTCTAAACTAAAAAGACTAGACTCCCTAATGCTAAGGATAGGATCCTCCCCATGATGAAGTCTAGGTGTATAACTAAAACCTAAAAAGGTAAAAAGACTAAAACTATAGCACACTAATGCATTAGTCCTAAAAACTAGAACATCTTGCCTAAAGTACCCTATGTGGTAACCTAGGCATTTCCTAGAAAACAAAGAAAATACAACTAGAAAATTTCCTAAGCAATTTTGGATTATATTATTTGTTGGATAGTTATGAAAAGAATTTGTCACAAGGAACCTTGAAGGTTCATATGTTATATCCAACAAATAATATATTCCATAAATTGGGTGCATTATTGACACAACTAAGGTAGGAAAAGTCCTACACAAAGGAAGGCTATCTACCTTGGGCACCACCAAGGAAGTAGCACAAGAAGTGGAACTAAGTGAAGTCCATTTCTTCTTCACTAAATCTTGAAGTTGAGATTCTTTTTCTTTAAAAAGGGTTTGTTTTTGAATCTCCACTTCATGACTAGTGGCAACATGGGAGAAAGAGTTGAGGTCTTGATGAATAAAGAGAGTTTCTTTTAAATCATTTTCAATGGGAAAGTGACTCTCTTCAAGCATAAGCCCTTTGGAGGAAACATTATCCTCCTTACTCTTTTCTAAGAGTGTTTGTTGTTTTTCATTTTCTAACCACTCTTGAACTTTTTCTATGCTTTTCTTCATTTTTTCTTTCTTTTCTATTTTCTTTTCTTTTTCTTTTCTTCTAAGTTCTTCCTCTCTTTTTGTATTTTCCTCCTCATGCATACTCCTAGGGACTCTAACTTCTTTTCCTATTTGAGATCTAGTTGGAACAATCCTAGGTTTGGATCCACTAGTTTCTACCAACTTTGCAAGTAAATTTCTTATTTCCTCATTATTCTTTTCAAACTCTTTTTCTTTTTGTCTTAATTCTTCCTCTCTTTTTATATTGTTTTTTAGGTACTCCTTGAGTTTCCTAAGTTCATCCCTAACACTATACCTAGTACTACAAGAATTATGACCATGTGCACTAAAATGATCACTCATCTTTGATCAAGAAAAAGGTTTTCACAAATTGTTTTCAAAGGGGTTAGAAAAGTTTTCACAAAGAGTGAGTGATAAAAAATGGTTTTCACAAAAGGTTTTCAAAGTGCAAGATAGGTAGGAAAAGGCCTAAGTGTACAAAGTGAACTTTCAAGGGGAGGTGGACTACAAAGAATCACTTAATAACCAAGCCCTATCAAGTAAAAATCACTAAGCCTTTTCTACTTTTCTTACAAAACAATTTGGCACAACAATAAAGTGTGTGTGTGCACGTTACCCCTAGTAGGCAAATAGCAAGCCTTCTAAACGAATTTGAAGACAAAGATAAAAGCCTAAACAATTATACTACCAAAAGCTCTAAAACATGCAAAAGGAAAGCACTTAAAACATGTTCTAGTCGAGGTCCTAGGTGAAGGTTTTCAAATCACCTTCAACTACACGAACTAAAACCAAGTTGAAGAGGTTTAGAAATGGCCAAATTACAAACCAAAAGAATGAAACCAAGGCCAAAAACAAAGAGGCCGAAAATAGAAAATTAAGCAAAAATCAAGTAAAACAAAGATTCAAGTCTTCAAACTCCTCCAAATGGGTTCCTTCACAATGAACAAACGTGTTAGACCTCTCCAAGTGTTTGTTCACTCCTTTATGTGTGGTGTAAGTCCCTCCAAAGGCTAGGCTTGGATTCGGTTCACCCCTCCACTCAAATCCACCAAAGGTGTGAAAATTGACTAGAGTGGGTTTTGACCTACAATGAAATTAAAACCAACCCAAAGCAAGAGTCCAAGAAATAAAAACTGAAAAGCACAATTAAGAAAGGCTAAACTCAAAGAGAATTTAAGATGACAAAACAAAAGAGGCCAAGAAAGACAAGCAAAAAATTAAGACTCCATCAAAGAAAGGAAGCACACAAAGAGTAATCCTAGAAAGGCACTAGAATTAGGTTAGTGTTTAGTCCACTTGATTAAGTTCTTTTTGGTTTTTCAGTCCAGCCAAAGGAAAGTCCCAAAAATAAGGTCAAATTGTCATAAGTCCAACTCCCAAATGCATAGGTATTTGTCCAAGTCCACAAGTCTAGCAACAAGTCCTTTTTGGTCCAAGAATTTTTTTTTGTTCTAGTCTTTTTCTTTCTTTTCACGGCAATTTTTCTTTTATATGTCTTGGGTCCGAAATTTTTTTGTTAAATTAAGCCCAAATGTTGCTTAGGTTTTGCACTTGTGGATGGTCAAAAATTAGGTTAAACTTTAGGAGAGAAAGAGTAGGACAAGTGGCGTGAATTTAGAGGTCCTTAGGGAATATTTTTGAGTGGAATTGGTTTTGTTCTTTTTAGCACAAGTTGTTATACACCAAATTTCATCACACCTCTTAGATTCTTTTAGGGTTTCTTTTGGCATAGAAAGACAACCAAATCAAGTGAGAATGCAAGGGAGAGTGGGCGGTTATGCATGTGCAAGGAAATGTTTACACATGGAAATCACAAAATCACTTAGAACATGCTAGGACTAAATAGCATGCATGAATGACTCCTAGATGGTTCATATATGTCACGCCCACTATGTAATGCAAGATGGCATATTTTGTTGATGTGTTTCATGCAAAGTGTTTGGCACATACATAGAATTTATATGGACAAAATATAGGAAACATACAAAGACAAAACTTTAGGTGGATTCAAAAATCAAAAAGCATGTTCATGGCATTTTCATATGAGACTCAAGAAAAATGAAAAACATGGCAACCCTAAAAACATGGAAACCTAAAATTGCAAGGAAGGCTCACAAAGAACAAGGTGTGAACCCCAAAGCTATTCGGCCACACAAAGAAAACAAGAAGAAGGAAAGTGACCGAAAGCAAAAAGACTCAAAGGAGACACAAAAAGATTAGATGTTACCCTTGTAGAACCTTGGCTCTTGATACCACTTGATGGGTTCCTTGTCCATGAAATGACGTAGAGATGAAGGAGAGGAAGCCTTGCCCTTGATCTAGGTTCAACAAGGAAGACAAAAGGGAGGTTTATGGTGACAAGGGTGGAAGTTAGACGTGAATATGGTGTTTGGGCGGAAGCTTTTTAGGTGATGGTGTTTGGTGATTTAGGTTGGCTCACTCCAAGGTAGGTGGAGGCCACTCTAGGGTTTCACTCTCCAAGGGTGGAGAATGAAGGAGGCTAGCCGAACTAACCTAGGGACTAAGGAAAGGATTTGAGGCAAAAATGCTCTCTCAAATTCATATAATCCAAAGTATTTACAAGTGGTGGGGTGTTGGGTATTTATAGGAGGGGAGGCATCTAGGGTTGCATTTGGAGTAGGCAAATGCATTCCAAATGAAATGCAAATGAACCCTAGATGCAACTTGGTGGCCAAGGATGGAATCTTTGGGTTTAGATTGGCTATATCTAGGTGCATGATAAGACCATGCAACCTTTGCCCTCCACTTGGGCCTAAGCCTTTCTAACACCAAAAATAGACCCAATAAGCACCAAAAATGTGTCACCCTCTAATTAACACCCTAGCCCAAAATTAAAAACCCTAATAATCTAGAGCATCCCATAATACAAGGGTAAAATAGGAAATACAAAAGAAAATAAATTCTAAGTCCTAAACACCCCAAAATACAAGGGTAAAATTGGAAATACAAGTAAAATAAATTGTATGACTAAAATACCCCAAAATACAAGGGTAAAATAGGAAATTAAAGACAAGGGCAAAATAGGAATAAAGAAATAAATGCTATAAAACCTAGGAGCTAAGGTCCAAAAATGGCCTTACTATCCCATTCCTCTTGCCTCCTTTAGTATATCACCTCTTGGTCTTCTCGACCTTAGTGTTATTCCATCATCTCCTCCTCGGATTCTTTATTTTCCTCGGTTTTTTCTTTTTCTTTTTCTTTTTCTTTTCCTTTATTCTTGGGAGCTTTATCATGAAGATCTTCGGGAGTGTAGATCCTGCCACTCCTAGTCATGCCCCCAAGTCCAGCGATGTTAGAGATATCGCTGTCGGTAGAAGAATGGATGTCATATATCCATGGCACAGCCTTATTTGATTCGTAGGGAAAAGGTCTTGGAGCAGTGATCCTTAACGGTGTCGGACCTTCCCCTTTATTCGTCTTGATTACCAACAACGGAGTTGATGTGCGTTCGCTTAGCGCGGTTGTTGGCTTACACTTAATAACAAACGGCGTGCGATCCATTCTGAACATACGCATCGATTAATCCTTTCTTTTTATTAATGTTTATTAATGAATTACTAGGAGGGATGTATGAAATGCAAACCTAGATCCCTCCATGATCTTCGATAAGAATGCATGATATGAGATGATGGCGTTGAATATGCATGCATTGTGTTTATTCAACTAAGCATTATCATGTTTTCGGGATGCTCCTAAGATGATGCATGATATTGCTTGGTTTGGATAAATATCTTTTTTTGGATATTTTGTTTTTTTTTTGGGTGAAAAGGGAAACTACCTATATGAATGTGATGAAGGTAGATGTTAACACCATGTAATGGAAGATTCTTATTCCTATTTATTCTTATTTTAAAAAGGAATGTTGTATGTTTAAAGAATGCAATGTATGCTCAAACAATGTCACATAAACGATGCACAAACAATTCACTCATCCACGAACAGTCACGAGCGAATCACGAGGTAGGGGTATCCTGCAGAAAAGTGCATATTCAAGGAGGTTCTAACTGTTCTCACCGGTCTGAGGCCCCCAAGGTGCCCCCATTATAGGGACCCAATTCCTCTCGTCGTAAGTCGATGGAAAGCTCCAACGCACTGTCGGACTCGAGTTCATGGTTTTCACCTTGAGTGATGTTTTCCGACAACGGTCTACGGGCACCTATAGACCCATTCGACAACCGGCCGTACTAACATCCACTCCCTATGGCTTTCCACTCATGCCCCCGGGTATAGAGGGAACTGTTGTGTGCAAAGGTTTGTGTGCAGTTTTTATTTCAAACAATTGCGGAAATTTTAAACATACAACAGTTATTAAAGCCAAATAGGTAAAACATATTATCATACAAGCGAGGGGTAATGAAGTAATTTTAAACTATTATTTTAGAAATAATCCATCACTAAATGGGACTAACTCTCGAGGCTTCCCCAGTGGAGTCGCCATCTGTCGCCACCCGCTGAAACGGACCTTGGCATTCGCGACGATGGTTGGACTCTTTTTAAAGGTTTGAAAAATGATGGATTGTTAGAACGACTTATTCTCAAACTGAGACCTCATCGAACTAACAATTTTATTAAATGATTCACCAATCCATGTTAATCCCAAGCGGGACCCTCCATGGATTAGTGGTTTTCGCAAAAAGAAGGGTTCTTGGAGTCGCCACCAATGTTTTACTCAAAACATTGGAAAAAGGGATAAGGCAATTGATTTTCGCAAATCAACCTTGGCCATTACAACCAGAGTTGGGTAAGGGAGTCGGTTACGTGCGGGGAAGGTGTTAGCACCCCACAACGCCCCTTTCGGGTTCCCTATGACGGATTATTTCATAAATAACAGTGTAAAATTACTAAATTACCCCTATTTATTAGAAACGATTATAAGCGGAATATTTACATGATGAAAATTCTAAATATGCAATGCAACAATCAGAAAGCAGTAAAAGGAAGGATTTTGAAAAAGAAACCTTTGAAGCGTGCTTTTATATATTTAAACAGACGTTAGGAGGCTTTTTGGCGCTCCTTCCCACTACACGCTTGCTCCCTCCTTCCCTAAAAATTAATTTTTACTATGGAAATCGAAAAGATTTCCCTTCGACTAGTTCGAATCCTCAAGCTAAATGCTCAGAACTCAAGAACTTCGTCGGATCGGCTCTCGGAGAGACTTCTAGGGCAGAACACTGCTCAAAAACCCCAGAATACTCAACAAGAGGGTCCAAAAGTATGGAAAAAGTGTCCCAATGTGTGGAATGACGTCCAAATGACGTCCTATATATAAGAGTGAGGCGCAGTACGGCCTCTGACATCAATACGGCCCGTACTGAAGTTTTGAACTACAGTACGGCCGTATTGAATTCAGTACGGGCGTACTGAAGTTCAAAAACTTCAGTACGGCCGTATTGGTTTCAGTACGGCCGTATTGTAGTTCAAATTGTTCAGTACGGCCGTACTGAACTTCTAGGAGGCCGTATTGAGCTCCAATCCTCCCACATCCTTATTTTAAGCTACTCTAAGACTTCTAAACCTATGAAGAATCATCCTAGGGTCTTCCAGGGTCTTCCAGGAGTCCTTTCGGCTGACTTTCCTTCGGTCTTCGAGAGTCTTCGAGTCTTATTTCCGACCCGGACAATTTTAGGGGTCTACAATCATCATAGCTTAATCAGCTCACAACTCAACAAGACAACTCAGCTCAACAACTTAAACAACACACAACTTTTCAATTCATCATCTCAATCAACTTTCAACTTGAACAACACAATCAACTCACAAATTTAACAACACAGTTTATCAGCACAACAACTTATCTACATTGTTTAACAACACATCTTAGCAACTCAACAACTAATTTCCTCTTTAAGCAACACAATTATCACTATTTATATTTATCATACATCTCAATGTAACTATATAATTCCACAACATAATTATCAACATATAACCCATCAACATACAACACCTAAAGTCCCTTATCATACAATATTTCTACACTTATTCATTATCATTAAACAATAAGACAACTCAACCAACAAGCTTTAAACATATAAGACATTCACCAAGCAAACAACCAACTCATTCAGAAAAGAAATTTATCAAACTGAGTTCCCACGCTTAGCCTAGAAATCCATGCTTAACCTCAGCCTTCCAGAGGCACAACTCAACTCCCAAAGCCTAGAATCCCACGCTCAGCATGAACCTTCCAGAAACACAACTCACTCCCACGTTAAGCCTTGGATCCCGCACTTAGCCTCAGAGTTCTAGCAGCATTCAAAATTTCCAGACTAAGCCCCAGAATCCCAGGCTTAGCTTCCCAAACCCAAAAAATTCATACCAATACATGAACAGCTCAAATCTCCCAACCCTCTCACTCTATTAATTGATCAAGACACGCAACCCAAAATACTTCAAGAATTGACACCATACAACTAAGAAAATCCAAGAAGAACAACATGCATTCACAAAAGCTTAAGAAGATCATCAAATTTCAATCTTGCCTCAAGAACAACAAAATCCCCAATTTCTACACAAAACCCCTTCAAATCCATTCCACATTTTTCAGATTTCACAAATCTACCAACAATAATCTTCAATTCGTTTAATAGCACCACGTTTTAAAATCAAAACCCCAAAATCCAAGCTTCCCTTACATTGGAATGGAGTAAACGACGAACTCCGCACGTATTTGAGTTTGAAGATGAAGAATGGTTGATGGACAACCTTGGTGCTCACCACCTCAGCCTCGGAGAAAAGAAATCAGAAATCAAGGTTTAGAGACTTGAGAGAAAAATGAAAGTGAAGGAAGAAAGGGAAAATGAGAAAGAGAGGGTTTTGGGGGTTGTGGGTCTTACATCGTATGTTTTGAGTGAATTGTGTCAAACATAGGGTATCCAATGTCAAACGTCACCCTACATGCATGTGTTCAATTGCTTGTTTTTGATATTTAATGATGTGTTGAGGTATTTGACCAATTGAATGATATCTGTTAGTTAAATAAATATATTATGTTAATTGATTATTAAATTTTATGTAACTTAATGGTAAATCTTGATCATGTACTTATCTATGAAGTTCTTCATGATGATGTATGATGTGTTCATGTGTGGACCATGTGGTGGTCATGTGACATGAATTCTAAGTCAAGGCTAGGTCGGGATAAAGTTTGGATGTGATTGTCTTGCTGCGATATGACATAAATGTAATATGTGATGTGAACTTGTGATGATGAATACATATATATTATGTACCATGCATCGAGTCTTATGTGACAAACATCATATGCATAAACGTTTTTGTGAAGGCTATGATATGGAATACAATATCAGAGAGGGTCCCCCTTGTGTGAGTTTGGAGATTCATGACCTTTGGGTCGACAGTCGAGTTTGAAAGCCCTATTTTTGTCTATTCGTGTGCATAGATGCAACTTGCGCAAAATTGTTGTCCTGACATGTTTAATGTATCTCCTCCTAGTGTTGGATGTTGTACTAACTTGACACTACAGGGGCCACATGAATATGGACTAGTAAATATTGTGTCCATAAGACTAATTAATGTGAATCATGACTTTTTAATATGTTAAGCGAGTTTGAGTTGTGATTGTTATACCATGATGATCAAGTTATACAGACATATGTTGTTTTGTTATATATGGCCTCTTGACGAAATCTTACACTAATAGTTAGAGTTAAATATTTCTCACTCCTATTTGTTTGTCTTTGTGTTATTGTACATGTTTCGTAAGTGAGAGTCATCTTGGGGATGATGCTATAAAGATATGACTTAGGTCTTATGTGATGGTGATGTGTAGAATTTTGATAGAATGTGACATTAGAATAGTAGTTTAGGATTTTATGTTTTCTTAGTTGTTATGTTGAGCAGGTTTGATGTTAGATTCTTAGTTTTTTTTAATACACCTATTTTAGTACTTTTTAGTTTTGGTTATCTTTTTCATTTGTGGTATCTATATTTGAGGGGATTTGTGAATAATTTTTTATTTATTAAAGTTTATTTTGAATTTCTTTATTGTTTCTTTTATTTTATATAATTATGGTAGCATGTGGAGTAGAGGGTTTTACATTAAGCATAACTAGATAAGTACTCGTACGATGCATGGATCATTTTGATAACTCATATAATATAATATCTAACATTTTTTTGTCATGATAGTTGTCATATAAATTGAGACATCTATACTGTATATGTCTAGAAAATTATGATTAAAACCGTATTTTAACTTCTTTATAAAAATAATATTATAATTTAAAAGTTAATTTTATTTTACCAACACAAATTAACCTCATTACTTTTTATTAAACAATACAATAATTGTGCATTTTTTTTAAATAAAATTAATGCAATTTATTCAATACTTATTTTACTCTATTATAAATTTTTTGTATATTTTGTCCATTCAATTTGTTAGTTAAACATTTCATCTCTTTCTCCTAAAATGATTGTACACTTGCTTATGCATTCACTAAAAAAAACACTTAGATAATATTAATGTGGTATCATCATATTTCTATATATATTTTTATTAATATTTTATTATATAATTTTTAAAATAAATATGAATATAACTATCATTCAATTGATATAATTTTAAATATTATTATTTATGCAACTAAAAAATAATCTTATTTTCGTTTTTGACAATCATCTTAATTATTAATTAAACTTTAAGAAATTGATCCTTTAAAATGTTCAAAGATAATATAAATTTTTTGTAATATTATATATTCACTATAATTAAGGATAAATATTTGTTCTATTTAATGTAAATTTAGATATAAAAGTGCGTAAATTTTTACTTACATTTCTTCAAAAATAAAATGAATGTCTTAATAATTAAAATTTTAAAAATTAATTTTTAAAATTTTTAAAGCTAATGATATAAAAAAATTTTAAAAAAATAAAGATAATTTGATAAAGGTAGTAATTTTTAGTCTCTATATATTCACTATAACTAAAGAGAAATATTTTTTTTATACTTAATGTTAATTTAGATAAAAATATGTAAAAAAAATTTAAATTATTCTCAAAATGAATTATATTATATCTTGGATGATTTTCATAGTTAAAAAGTTTGTTACGTTTCCATATGTATGATAAGAAACTCTTCAATATATAAATATTATATGTACTACCCACATCGGTATCAGGGCCCACCTCGGTACCGGTGAAATTGGGCCACATCAGCTTACCAAGTCGGCCTACCATCCAATTGATAAGATAAACCGATAAGATCTCAATCTTGTCAAATCATAAACGATTCCACTATCAGTCGTGGAAAAAATCCTAATTTACATCAAGGTACGTGCATTATATATATGAGACTTACACACCCACAAAAATTAACTTTGGCATCGGAGTCTCTTTTGCAGGTACCCACCCCATCTCGGCACGACCGGCGTACCCAGGAGAAGAGGCTCATCGATCTCATCAGGGTGATCGCCCCTCAAGCTGATCTCAGGTGAGAACATTTGCGCCCACCGTCGGGCCGATCAAGAATTCTCTTATCGGCCAATCTTATGATTTTCACCCGAAGCCATAACAAGAGAGTGACAGACGAAGAAGAGAACGTATCCAGAATGGAAAAAGAAGCAATGCTACGACGATTGATCGAGGAGGTCGACCAACTGCGACAACAACACACCACGGACCTGGAGAACATACGCACCCAGTTTGTAGCCGATATGGCAGCGTTACAAGCAGAGAACGAGCACATACGTGACCAACCCCATCAACGTCCTCCAAACCCGCAACCTCAACCAAGCAACTACCATGAGGTGGAGCACCATTCAGTTTCTCCACGTCGATAGCGCACAGGACAATAACTCATCGTTCAACAACGCATTCTTCGCGCGCGCCGATGCAAAGATCAGACCACGAGGTCAGCAATGCGCTGACCCAGGCTCCAGCATATCGGACGAGCATCCGTCGTCATCCCTTTGTCGATGACATCATGGAAACACCCCTCCCTTTCGGGTGGAAGCCCTTGAACATTGACCGATACGACGACACCACCGACCTAGATAAGCATGTAGATCTCTATGTCACGCAACTGAACTTATACACTAATGACGATGCTATCTTGTGTAGGGTCTTCCCAACCTCATTGAAAGGCCCGACACTCGCCTGGTACACCCAATTTCCAGCAGGGTCGATCAATAATTTTGACACTCTGGTAAGACATTTCACAATGCAATACGCAACAAGCTGACCTCACCATGTCGCATCCCCTGCCTTAACCAACCTCAAGCAGGGCGATGACGAGCCGCTACAGAAATTCATGGAACGATTCGCCAACGTATCCATTCAAATCTACAACTTGAATCCTGAAGTCTCCCTACATGCAATGCTCATGGCACTAAAACCAAGCCCCTTCATCGACAGCCTATGTCGGTGACCTCCCCCTGACATGGATAAGTTGCGCGCTTGGGCCGCTAGATGCATCCAGATGGAGGAACATACTGAATTTCGCAACCAAATCTGTAGAAAGTCACAGGGAAAGCAAGACCAAGGTCACAAAGATAAGCTGAGAATCTCCAACAACAGCCAATTTAGGAAAGCACGACAAAATAAAAATGGGAAGTACAACTTCTACAGTCCCCTGAATGCACCTCGTGTCCATATACTAGAAGAAGCCAGCAATACCAATTTGATCACCTTGCCACCACCCGGGCACAACCCCAACAGTGTTAACAAGTCAAAACATTGTCGCTACCATAGAAACTACGGTCATACCACTGAGGAGTGCCAAACACTCAGAGACCGCATCGAGGAACTTGTCCAAGGAGGGCACCCAAGATAGTATGTCCAAAGGTCACAACCACACAGGGGTGGCTACCAAGGACACAGTAGAGGACGAGGACGAGGTCGTGGCTCTAATTCTCGAGTAGACCAACCCTCCGTGTCCCAGTAGAACATCGGCAGAACAGTGCAGGTCGAGGTAAGTCATGGAGCAGAAACCCCTCCTTTACGAGGAGTTATTAACACAATCGCAGGTGGATTCACTAGAGGAGGCCTAAGCAGCTTCGCGCGTAAGCGAAACCTACGGAGTATCAACAATGTCCACGCTGACACCTCAACTCTGCAGCGTAACATGCCACCTATCACTTTCACAAATGATGATTACATCGACATTTTCCCAAACCAAGATGATCCCATGGTCATCGCGGTTGAAGTATCCAACTAGAAGGTCCACAAGACATTAATCAACCAAGGAAGCTCAGCAGATGTCTTATATTGGCCAACATTTCTGAGGTTAGACATTCCCCATTCTCTTATCCAGTACAGAACCCCTAGTCAGTTTTGCAAGTGAACGAGTCCACATTCGTGGTTACATAGAGTTGTTGACAACCTTTGGAGCGCCTCCCAACTCAAAGATAACGATGGTCAGATACCTCCTCGTCGACCGCCAATACATCATACAACATCATTATAGGCAGGCCAACTTTGAACCAACTTGGATCTGTGGTGTCCACCCTGCATTTGACGATGAAGTTCCTGGGGACCAACGGATAAATAATCTCCATCAAGGCAAATCAGAGAACATCTCGGTAGTGCTATGATGAAAGCTTGAAAGCGTCACCACCAACAAAGGAGCGACGCCGAGGCAAATCTCCCATCGTGGCTCACATAGCTCAGGTCGAAATCACTGACCTCGATCCAAGGTCAGAATCCAATGATAATCGCCCAAGCCCTATTGACGATTTAGTTAACTTTCAAATCGGCAACCTACACTAGTACAAAAATTAGTTTTAAGATCGGTTATTAGAGAACCGATCTTAAAAGTAATGCGGTGGCAATTATGTAAATAAGATTATAACTTTTAAGATCGGTCACATTTTAACCGATCTTAAAAGTGCCACGGTGATGGAGGACCATCCTTGAAGACACATGTGGGCCCCATCACTAGGTCCATGGCTAGGAGAGTTGAAGAGGAGGAGGGAGTTCACACACCAAGGGACACTCTCCTCATGATCATAGAGTATTAGTGCTCTCCTAAGCCTCATTAATTTAGGATTTATTTTATTCCATTTTTACCCTTGTATTTTGGGGTATTTTAGTCTAGGATTTATTTTCTTTGTATTTCCCATTTTACCCTTGTATTATGGGGTGCCTTAGATGATTAGGGTTTTAATTTTGGGCTAGGGTGTTACATGAGGAGGTGACGCATTTTTTGGTGAGCATTGGACCTATTTTTGGTGTTAGAAAGGCTTAGGCCCAAGTGGAGGGCAAAGGTTGCATGGACTTATCATGCACCTAGAAATAGCCAATCTAACCCCTTAGATTCCATCCTTGGCCACCAAGTAGCATCTAGGGTTCATTTGGCATTGCATTTGGAGTGCATTTGCCTTGTGAATTTCGGCCATCCATTGCTCCAAATGCAACCCTAGATGCCTCCCCTCCTATAAATACCCAACACCCCACCACTTGTAAATACTTTGGATTATATGAATTTGAGAGAGCATTTCTTTGCCTCAAATCCTATCCTTAGTCCCTAGGTTAACTTCGGCTAGCCTCCTTCATTCTCCACCCTTGGAGAGTGAAACCCTAGAGTGGCCTCCACCTACCTTTGGAGTGAGCCAACCTTGAGCAACCAAACACCATTCACCTAAACACTTCCGCCACCCTAAACCTACTTCACGCCCATCTTCCTTTTCCCATCATAAGTCACCTTTTGTCTACCCTTTGGTGAGCCTAGATCAAGGGCAAGGTCTCCCCCCTTCACACTCTACATCAATCATGGAAGGAGGAAGCCATCACACGGGGTGGCATTTTTGTAAATAAAGTTACAACTTTTAAGATCGGTCATATTTTAGCTGATCTTAAAAGTACTTTTAAGATCGGCTAAAATATGACCAATCTTAAAAGTTATAACTTTATTTACAAAAAAGCCACTGTGGCATTTTTGTAAATAAATATAAAGAATTAAGAATCCATATAAATATTATATGACCTTGAGTCCACGATATATTAAAACTAGCCGTGATATTCTGAGGGGGTTGTAGAAAGATAGGCGATACTTTCTCCCTGATTGGTGTAATGTAAGAACATTGGTTTATAGAGTATTCCTGAAGTGGCGGTGCTGTATCCAAGCAATTGCTCTGTAATATCCGTAAGTTCACTTTCTCTCGCTTTATGCTGCATTTCACATACCATAACAACATTTTTTATATGCCCACCACTCGTTTGTGTTATTGCTTCTACCACTCTACTTGCATTTCTGAATAATCAAATCGTTAATCCCGCTTTGCTGCTGCTGAAATGGAACTGGCCTGATTTTAAATTGTGAATTGCAAATTGCGATGGAGAATTGAAAATGAAGCTGTTATAATATTGTGTCAATTGGAGATGTATTTTCCTCCTTCATTTTTTGACATTATGGTTCACTTAATCATCCACTTGGTCAGGGAGGTTAGGTTGTGTGGTCCTGTCTTTTTGAGGTGGATGTACCCAATTGAGTGATACATGAAGATATTGAAAGGGTATGTGAAGAACCAACACCATCTGGAAGCATCCATTATAGAAAGGTATATTGTAGACGAAGCTATTGAGTTTTGTACTGAATACATGGCCCAAGCTGAATCAATAGGCATTCCTAGGACTCATTTATATATTTTGAACAACACCGACGAGGTTCTTCCTTATTTGAATGCCCACAAGGACTTGGTGAAGAGAAACAATCGTCGAATGCCTGAAAAATTGGTGTTGAACGAGCATAATAAGACTTTTGTTGAGTGGTTCACAAAGAATGTTGGGACAAATTTAAATGTTTCTGAAACGTTACAACGCTTAGCTCAAGGGCCTAACTTTGATGTGTTTACTTTTTTTGGATATGACATTAATAATTACTCATTTCATACAAAGGCACAAGATGACAAAAGTACCATGCAAAATAGTGGGATTATGATAGTTTCTCAATCTATGCATTTCTCAACCAAAAATGATAAGAACCCTATCACAGCATCGATATCCTATTTTGGGGTTATTGAAGGAATATGGGAGGTTGATTACGGTCCATTCCGAGTACCTGTATTTAAGTGCAAGTGGGTTGATAGTAATAGTGGTGTCAAAATTGATGAATTTGGATTTACCTTGGTGGACCTTAATAAAGTTGGTCATAAGGAAGAGCCTTTCATATGGCTATCCAAGTAAAACAAGTATTCTATGTCACTGATCCATCTAATAATAAATGGTCTGTTGTTCTACAAGGTAAGAATAACAATGTATGTGACGAATTTCGAGATTCGACCGATATTATGGATACTCCTTCCTTCTCAATACATGTGGCACCAACTTTCAATGAAGATGATGATGTGGATGATGTGCATGTCACTTGTGATGATCATCAGGAAGGAATATGGGAGAATATTCCAACTTGATAATATTTCTAAAGTACGTTATTATAATTTATTTGAGTATTATTTGTCATCAATTCAATTTATACTAATGAATTATAATTTGTTTTTGTGTTAATAGGTAAATATGGATGAACAACAAGACTTTCTTTCAGGCTCTGCACAGTCTACATCCTCTACACAATCTGCAGCCAATAAGAATGTCAGAGGTCCCACTAAAATGAAATATGTTGCAACCAAACGTCTCAAGGAAGAAAGGATACATGTTGATATAGATGAGATCACTAGGCAACCTATAGGGGATTCAGCTGCCCAGTTTATGAGTACCATGGGGGTTCATGCTAGAACTAAGATTTCTATTTTAATCCCTAGTTGGGATGATGTAGAGGAGGTTGTCAAAAATCATATTTGGGTTGATATTACGATAAAGTTTTATTTACACTCAACATTTTCATTATTAAACATGATTAGAATATCAACATGTATTAACTCATTATTATCGTAAATGTAGGAAACTTGGGACATTCCCAACACAGAGAGGATGAGAAGGAAAATCCTCTCTATTGTGGCTGGGAGGTGGAGGGCATATAAGACCACCCTCACAAGCAAGCATACTTTTGGGGGAAAGAAAGGAGAATTTCCCGGTAATGAAAACCCCACTATAGATCAAGAGACGTGGGATGCATTTATAGATTCTAGAATGAGTGAGGAGTTTATGGTAAGTTAGAATTATATGCATTGTCATTTATGTAGTTGTGAGTATTCTTTTTTGCCCTTAATCTTATTATATGTTACTTTTGTTGAAGAAAAGAAAGAAGGCACAAGAGACTCAGGCAAAGAATGAAACATCTATTATTACGTCTCGTGGGGGTTATCAATTACTTAAGAAAAAGATCATGAAGGAGAAAGCTATGAAGCATCAGGCTAGCCAAGATGACATTGTTGTTAGTGATCCTCCGTCTCCACCCATGCGCCATGAATTATGGAAGTTTGCCCGCATAAAAAAAACGGGCGAGTTTACAACCGAGGCAGCAAAGGAGATTGTTAGCAAGATAATAAGTATAATTTTATTGTTCATATAATAGAAAGATGGTAAGTATGATAGTAAGATTGATAAAGGTTTATTAAATTATTTATGTGTCTTATGTTATAGGAGATATTAGAACAACAAGCCAAAGAAGGATCTTTTGTTTCCCATGGACGACAAGATATACTTATTGTTGCCATTGGGAAGCTTGAGCACACAGGTCGGGTTCGAGCAGCTGGTAAAGGCCATAACTTGCAAACTTACTTTGGACGATAATCAACTTCACACTCATCTACATTAGTGGATCAATTGGTGGAATTAAAGGTGTCTAAGGTTGTGGAAACTTTGAAAGAGGACATGCAAAGGCAAATGAAAGAGGAGATGCAAAGGCAGCTACACGAGTATATGCAATCATTTAGCCAACAATTTCAACAGACTACTTTTGTGACAAAACCAGTTGTTGAACATGTGAGTACAAAGGGATCATGTGCAGCTATTGATTCCTTTGCTACTGGCATTATCCCTAATACATCTAATCAATGTGAGTTATTAGTTGATGGATCACTAGATCCTGTGGGCATAGGGAGGATTCACATCTTGGGGTCCATTGTGCACCATCAAACCATGGAAGATGATATGGTTAGGGTTTCAGTGTTGCATGTTATACACCCAAAGGCTAGAGTTCCTGTGCCCACAGAAGAGGTTCAAACTATAGGACAAGCCCAAAATACCTTCCTTTAATGGCCTCGTAAGTTGGTGAAGGTTTTATCAATGAAGGTATGTTATTTAATTATTTAATTTTAATTTATTGTTATTTTATTATAACGTAGTATAATATTTTGTACTTTGTTGAATAGGATGTTGTTGCCCCACCAAAGGGCAAGCTTACCCCTTCTAGAAATCTACCTCCGATAAAGAGACTATGGATATTAGTTGCAAATATTGATGGAAGAGCATGGGCTAAAGGCCCAACCACTAGAGCTATAGCTAGGAGATTACTTGAAGACTTGTCAGCTTCAGAGCTTAGTGGGCCTAATGGGCTTGGTGGGCCTAGGGTGCTTCTCACCTGGACTACACTTGATTGAACACCCATGTTTTATAGCACATTCTTAGAATAGGAAGTTACTTTGTTTTGGTCTTATATTTTGACCATAGTTTAGGGTTTTTGCATTTTGGGCTTGTATTTGGGCTTCTTGGGCTTTGGGCTTTTGATACCCAATATTGGGCTCATTTTCTTTCTTGTAATTTTTCCTATTCATTGTATTTTCTTGACCATTGTATTTAGGTCAATAGATTAGGATTTAAGGAGGATTAGTAGTTTAATTGGATTAGGTTAAACTAGGTTTAATTTAGGATACATTTAAGTTACATTTTGAGTCACATGTTTTATGCCACCTTGGCTGAACATGAGTGACTCAAAATTAACCCTAAATGCATCTTAAATCACACCTAAATGCACCTAGCTTAATGTGAACCAGACATGACATGTGTGTGTTAAGTTTTGAATTCAAAATTTTTGAATTTTGAATTCAAAACTTGGCGCCACATGTGAAGCCTTCACATTGGCGCCAAGGCTCTTGAATCCGAATCCATTTAAACCCCTCCTTCACACATTTGTAAACACTTTGAGTTGAATGAAATTTGAGAGCAATATTTGCCAAGTTTCCCTTCAAAGTCACTGAAAATTCTCACCTCAAAACCCTAGGAGAGTTCATCTTTTTCCTTCTCTTTGAAGTGAGCAATCCATTGCTCCTTAAGCTTGGATACTTCCTTCCAAGCTTAACCTCATTCCTTCCGAAAATCCTCCTCCATTAAAGACTCCATTCCATTCGGTCTTAAGCTCCTTGAAGAAGATCCGAGCTAAGGTGTGTTGAGCTTAGGAGAGCTTGAAGCTTAAAGAGTTTTGATGATCACAACATGCAACAACTTGGAGAGCACAAAAACAAAGTTAAAGAAGAGTCAAAGAGAATGCTATGAACTGGAACTATGTAATAGAACTTAGGAAATGAATTTTTGTAATTGTGTGTGCTTTGTGCATTGAGCAAATCTTGTCTAGGATTAAGTAGGGAGTAGATGATGATGAGTTAAAAACATTGGAGAGTTATTTTGAGGCTTAAAATGAAATTTTAAGAACTAACTCAAAATAATCGATTATTGTTAAATATAATCGATTATTTCAGCAAATGGGCTAAGTGGCATGCCTTGCTGTAATAATCGATTATTTGCCAAAATAATCGATTATTTCAAAAACAACTCTCTGGAATAATCGATTATCCAGCTAAATAATCGATTAAATTGTTCTTGGTTAATTTCCAGAAATCTGAAGAACAAAATAATCGATTATTCTTTAAAATAATCGATTATCTGGGTTTGAACTTTTATAAATAGACTTGAACTCTTTTGAAACAAAAGACAATTGAGTAAGAACTGATAATCAACTTGTGAAAACGTTTTAGAGAGTTTGTGTGACATCTTGGAGAGTTTTCTTTGTGAAATCCAAGAGAAAAATGTTTGTGAAAAGCTTGTGAGGAAATCATCATCATCATCATACTCTTGAAAGAGGAAGACAAAGATTTGTTCAAGAATTCCAGGTGAATTCGTTCCATTTTAATTCTTTGTGAATCTTTGTGGAAAATCTTGAGAAGGGGTTCTCAAGTGGTGAAGTTTCTTGTAGTGGGATCTACAAGGGTTGCTTTCTTGGGGTCAAGAAAGTGGTTATCTTTTAGTAGTGAAGTATATGCATGTGTGTTTGCTTGTAAACCTTCTTGCTTAAAGATAGTGGAAAAATCTTAATCAGGTGGTGATTAAGGACTGGATGTAGGTCACATGTGGAGTGGCTGAACCAGTATAAAAGACTTGTGCAATCTTCTTCTACCCTATCTCTTATATGGTGTAATTCATTGGTGGAACTTTAAAGAAGATAAAACTTGATTAATAAGTGCATGTGAATCTTGATGGTTTGAATCTGTAATTGAACATTATTGCTGAACCTTACTGTGTTGAATCAAGTGAGCACATTGCATTCATATCATCATAACAAGTCTTTAGGAGGGCTTTATTTGAAAATTCTGTCATAGAAAAGTTTTGATTGAAATTAAGATCCAAAAACTCTGATAAATATTTAAAGGGTCATTAAATCCAATTCACCCCCCCTCTTGGATTGTGCCATTCTTTTCTATCAATTGGTATCTAGAGCAAGGTTCTTGAGAGTTATTCAAGATTTCAAAAATGGCCAACAACAACTTACCCTATAGTGAGGGTGTCTCTATACATAGACCTCCTGTTTTCAATGGTGAAAACTATGTCTATTGGAAGATTATGATGAGAATTTTCATTGAAGCTATTGATATTGCTGTATGGGATGCTATAGAAAATGGACCCTATATCCCTATGAAAAAGAATGATGATGGTGAGCTTGAAGAAAAACATTGGAGTGAGTGGAGTGATGAGGAAAAGAGAAGAGCCCAACATGACAAAAGAGCCAAAAACATCATAACATCTGCATTGTCTATTGATGAATTTTTCAGAATTTCACAATGCTTATCTACTAAAGAAATGTGGGACACTTTGCAAGTCACTCATGAAGGAACAAGTGATGTAAAAAGATCAAGAAAGCATACTCTCATTAGAGAATATGAGCTGTTTAGAATGCAAAATGGTGAATCTATTTCTGATTTTCAAAAGAGATTTACACACTTGATAAATCACCTTGTTGACCTTGGCAGGAAATTTGAGAAGGAAGAGCTCAATTTAAAAGTGCTGCAATGCTTGGACAGAACATGGCAAGCAAAGGTGACAGCCATTGAAGAATCAAAGGATTTGACCTCCTTAACACTAGCCACTCTCTTTGGGAAGTTGAGGGAGCATGAGCAAAAGCTGCATATATTTGATGAACATGAGCAGCAAGATAAGAAAGGTAAAGGAGTGTCATTGAAAGCCTTAAAATCTGCCAAAGGAAAAGAGGTGTGTGAAGATACAAGCTCTGATGATTCCGAAACCGAAAATTTCAATTTGCTGGTAAAGAAGTTCAGAAAGTTTATGAGAAGAAAGAAGAACTCTCCCTACAAATTCAACAAAAAATCAAACAAGAAAGAGGAAGCAAGCACATCCTCCTTCAATTGCTTTGAATGCGGAAAGCCGGGACACATGAAAGCTGAGTGTCCAAATACCTTAAAGAAGCAACAAGAGGAGAAGAAGTTTAAGAAAAATGCAAAAGGAAAAAGAGCTTATATTGCTTGGGAAGACAATGACTCAAGCATAACAAGTGAAGAATCCGAATGTGAGGAGAACAACTTGTGTTTAATGGCTGGAACTACACAAGACACAATTGTAAGTGACTCTGACCTTGAATCAAATCCGGATTATGACCAGCTCCAAGAAGCTTTTATTCAAATTCATGAAGAGGCTGTCAAATTAGGTGCCTCAAATTCAAAATTGAAAAACAAGCTGAAATGGTATGAAAATGCTTTAATTAAAGCTGAACAAGAACTTGAAGATTTGAAGCATGAGCATGAAAATCTTCAAACTATGTTTAACTTTAGTGAAGCTCATTCCTCAAAAGATGTTTGTGAACATTGCAAAGTTTTTGAAAAAGAAAATGCTGATTTGAAATCCACACTTGCAAGGTTCACAAAGGGAAATGCAAATTTGAATATTCTTTTGGGAAAGCAAAGAAACACTTTTGATAGGAGTGGACTTGGCTTTAATCCAAGTACAAGCATACCAATTGTGTCAAAGAAAGTAGCTTTTGTGAAAAGTCAAAATTTTAGAAAACTCAGAAAGCAACTTTTCTAGACAAGCAACTTGTTTTTATTGTTGTAAAAGGGGTCATACAATTAGGAACTGCTATTCAAGAAAATATGGAATTCCAAGTGGAAAAATGATTTGGGTTGAGAAGAGTCAAAGGTTGAGAACTAACCAACAAGGACCCTCCACATGGGTACCTAAATTTTTCCTCTAAATTTGTGTTGTAGGAATGCTTGAGGGCCAAAAATTTACTGTGGTATCTTGATAGTGGCTGCTCAAGGCACATGACCGGGGATCCCTCCAAATTCTCAAGTCTGAAATTGAAGAATGAAGGGTATGTTACCTATGGTGACAACAATAAAGGCAAAATTCTTGGCCATGGCAATGTTGGTAATTCCTCCTCTTAAACATTGATTGAAAATGTTTTGCTTATTGATGGCTTGAAACATAATTTGCTGAGTATTAGTCAATTGAGTGATAAAGGCTTTAAAATTGAATTTGATGACACATGTTGCTTGATTTGTGATAAAAAGAGTAAAGAAATCAGATTCATAGGAAAAATGATTGACAACATATATATGCTAGACTTAGAGCACTCTATATCAATGTCAAACACTAAATGTCTAATAACTCAAGAAGAAAATATATGGCTTTGGCATAGGAGAGCTGCACACATTCATATGGATCACTTGAATAAATTGAGTAGGAAAGAACTAGTGGTTGGTCTACCTAAACTCAAGTTTGGAAAAGACAAACTATGTGATGCTTGTCAAAAGGGCAAGCAAGTGAAGGCTAGCTTTAAAAGCAAAAATCAGATTTCAACATCTAGACCTTTGCAATTAATTCACATGGATTTGTTTGGTCCATCAAGAACAATGAGCTTAGGTGGAAACTACTATGGCTTAGTGATTGTTGATGACTACTCAAGATATACATGGGTTATGTTTCTTGCAAATAAAAATGATGCTTTTAATGCCTTTAGAAAATTTGCTAAGCTTGTTCAAAATGAGAAGTGTTCAAACATCACCTCTATAAGAAGTGATCATGGAGGTGAATTCCAAAACATCATGTTTCAAAAATTCTGTGAGGAACATGGTATAAACCATAATTTCTCAGCACCTAGGACACCTCAACAAAATGGGGTTGTTGAGAGAAAGAATAGGTCCTTAGAAGAACTTGCAAGAACAATGTTGAATGAAACAAACTTACCAAAATACTTTTGGGCTGATGCTATTAACACAGCTTGTCATGTGTTAAATAAAGTTTTGATTCGGCCTATTTTAAAGAAAACACCCTATGAAATCTATAAAGGAAAGAAGCCTAACATTTCCTATTTTAGAGTGTTTGGTTGCAAGTGCTATGTGCTGAACAATGGGAAAGAATAACTTGGGAAGTTTGATGCAAAGGCTGATGAAGCAATATTTCTAGGATACTCTACAAATAGTAAGTCTTATAGAATTTATAATAAGAGAACTCTAGTTGTAGAAGAATCTGTTCATGTAGTATTTGATGAATCAAATAAGCAAGAGACAAGGCAAACTGAAATTGAAGATTTAAATGAATTGCTTGATCAACCCCTATTGGAGAGTGAACCAAATGAAAAGTCTAAGGAGAGTGAATCACATGAGAAAGTAAAGGGAACATGTGAACAATTGCCAAAAGAGTGGAAGACTTCTAGAGACTTATCAATGGATAACATAATTGGAAATATTGGTAAGGGTGTTACTATTAGGAGTGCTATCAAAAATATTTGCAACACTATGGTATTTGTTTCACAAGTTGAACCTAAGAACATTGATGAAGCACTTAAAGATGAGCATTGGTTAATGACTATGCAAGAGGAACTAAATCAGTTTGGAAGAAATGAAGTATGGGATTTAGTGCCATTACCAAAAGATTATCCAATCATTGGAACCAAGTGGGTTTTCAGAAATAAGCTTGATGAATCTGGAATAATTCTTAGAAATAAGGCAAGACTAGTGGCTAAGGGGTATAATCAAGAAGAAGGAATTGACTATGATGAGACTTTTGCCCCTGTAGCAAGGATTGAAGCAATTAGACTACTTCTTGCTTATTCTACCATAAGGAATTTCAAGCTGTATCAAATGGACGTAAAAAGTGTTTTCCTCAATGGGCTGATACAAGAGGAAGTGTATGTGGAACAGCCACCTGGATTTGTGGATTTCAAAAATCCTAATCATGTGTACAAGCTCAAAAAGGCACTCTATGGCTTGAAGCAAGCTCCTAGATCTTGGTATGATAGGTTAAGCAAATTTCTAATTGAGAATGATTATGAAAGAGGAAAGGTGGATAATACATTGTTTGTCAAGAAGTTTAAAAATGATACAATGTATGTGCAGATATATGTGGATGATATTGTGTTTGGATCTACAAATACCTCTCTTTGTAAAGAATTTGCTAAAACCATGCAAGGAGAATTTGAGATGTCAATGATGGGAGAACTTACCTTCTTTTTGGGATTACAAGTCAAACAAATGCATGATGGAACTTTCATAAGTCAAAGTAAGTATTGCAATGAACTTTTGAAAAAGTTTGGTATGGAAGGGTGTAAGGAGGCTGCCACACCAATATCAAACAATTGCAATCTTGACTTAGATGAGAAAGGAATTGTTGTTGATAATTCAAAATATAGAGGTATCATAGGATCACTCTTGTACTTGACAGCAAGTAGGCCTGATATAATGTTTGTTGTGTGCCTATGTGCAAGATTCCAAGCAAATCCTAAAGAATCTCATATGAAAAGTGTAAAGAGAATCCTTAAGTATTTGAAAGGTACAACTACTGTTGGTTTGTGGTATCCAAAAGGAGTTTCATTAAGTCTAATTGGGTACTCAGATTCAGATTTTGCTGGGTGTAGGCTAGATAGAAAGAGCACAAGTGGAACTTGTCACTTGTTAAGTAGTGCACTTGTTTCATGGCATAGCAAAAAGCAAGCTTGTGTTGCTTTAAGTACAGCTGAGGCTGAGTATATAGCAGCTGGAAGTTGTTGTGCTCAAATTCTTTGGATGAAGCAACAACTAAGAGACTATGGAATTGAGTTGAACAAGATTCCTTTGAGGTGTGATAACACTAGTGCAATAAATTTGACCAAGAATCCAATTTTGCACTCTAGGACTAAGCATATTGAGATAAAACACCACTTTTTGAGAGATCATGTTCAAAGAAATGATTGTGCTGTGGAGTTTGTAGAGACAAGTAAACAACTTGCTGATATTTTTACAAAACCTCTACCTAGAGAAAGGTTCAATCAATTGAGAATTGAGTTGGGAATAATTAATGAATCAAGTTTGAATTGATTGTGTTGTGAGAATGAAAGTGAGAGATGTGTGAAAGATTATATTTGAAAGTGGCAAACAAGTCTTGGTAAAATTTGAGAAGTTAAAATTGTTCAGAGAAGTAAATCTTCACTGGAATAATCGATTATCTTAAGATATAATCGATTATCTTAAGTGATTTATGAAAACAATCGATTATCTTGGGAAATAATCGATTATCTGGAGCATGAAGAATTCTAAGAGTCTCTGAAATAATCGATTATTTGAGAAATAATCGATTATCTGGTAAGAAGGAACTCAAGAGTCACTGTAATAATCGATTATCTTGGGAAATAATTGATTATCTGAGTAGTGGAATCTGAAAGGCCACTGGAATAATCGATTATTCTGTAAATAATCGATTATCTGGAGTGAATAAGGAAAAACTACCTCTGTAATAATCGATTATCCTTAAAATAATCGATTATCCATATTAGATTTGGTTTTTAGGTGATTTTTCTGATGCAAATAATCGATTATTTGCATAAATAATCGATTATCTGGGCGTTTTTTTTTTTTTAAATTTCTTAAAACGGTTAACTCCGCGCCAAACCTTAAAACTACCCATTATCTTCATACCCAGAATGTGCTAGGGCTTTAAATCTCTTCTCAAAACCTCCCTTGTCTCATTCTCTCATTCTCTCATTTTCCCCCAAACCCTCAAAACCCTAACTCTCTCAAATCCTCCCAAATTTCTCTTCTTCTTCATCTTTCTCTAAAACCAACCATGGCATCTTTCTCCAAGAGACCCAAGAAGCTGGAAGTGAGGGGGAGCAAGCGTCCTCTTCCCTCAGAGCAACTAATTTCGAAGTGGTTTGCGGATGAAAAAGTGCAAGAATATTACTTCGAGTGGTACACTGGTCGGAGAATCATCCCTCCGAAGACCCTGAAACTTGATTGGTTCAAAAATGAGGGATTTAGCTTTCCAACCCTTCTGGAGTATCAGGAGTTGAAAGCTTTCCTGGAGATGGATGGACCCTACTATCCGGAGCTCATCAGGTTATTTCTCTGTTTTGCTTCCACTAATGATGGGGTTATGCAATCTGTGGTTAAGGGAAAGTTAATCAAGCTGGATGGACCTACACTGAAGGCGGCTGCGGGTCTGAGCGGAACTGGAGCAGAGAAACCCCAGCCATTCAACTTTGGAGATTTTGAGGAGCTGACCACTTTTCGGGACTGTCAGCGGAACCCGTCGAACACCAACTATGACAAATTTTTGGCGGGAGGTATGAAAAAGAACTCTCGCTTAATTTCCTTCATTATTGCTTGGATGCTGAAACCAAGGTTGGACAACCATGCTCAAATGTCTCGGGATGACATTTTATTAATGCATGTGATTAAGAAGAAAATTAAGATTGATTGGGTGTCTGTTGTGAATGACTGCATTTGGAAGGCAAGGAGAAAGGAAGACGGTCCGATTCCTTATGCTTTACTCTTGTCTAAAATTTTTTAAAATGCTGGAGTAGATTTAACAGGTGAAAGAAAGATTGTACTACACGCATCGAACAAGATTGAGAAGTCTTCTTTGCATCATATGGGGATGCTAAAGCAAGAAGACAAGTGGGTTTTTAAAGGAGATGTTCCTCCTACCCCGGAGCCAGCTACAGATGAGGACGGTGTGCCTTCTCATGATGAGGATCAGCCACCACAGGTGGAAGCTGAGCCTAGGGAAGCTGAGCCAGAGCTGAAGCCGTTCTCACCTTTTGAACAGATTATGATTAATAAAATTGATGCAGTGATGGACATGTCGAGGAGACATGAGTCTTTGTTTTCAGGTTTGCTGGACAGGTTTGATGATCTGGATCGCGAAGTTAGGCTGATCAAGACTCACCTTGGCATTCCTGAGGACGAAGAATGATTTTTTAACTAGTTTTCATTAGGATTTTTAATTCTATTTTGAGACAATTTAGTTCAATATGGTTGAAATAGTTTAAGTTTCTGAACACTTTTAATATTTTCTGTTGTTGAACAATTGCATCTTGATGAATTTGAAGTTTGTTTGTTAATGTGTTGGTTTGATTCTAATTCCCATGATTGATTTGGAATGCTGGTGCAGGGTATCATATGCTCTGTTTTTAATCATATGCTCTGTTTTTGTGAGCATATATGTTGATTTGTATGGTTAATTTCTGGTTCAAATTGGCATACTCTGTTTTTGAAATGATGCACATTCTTGCCTACTTTAATTTGGTCTGAATTGTGACCTATAATTCTTAACCTTGGCTTACTTTGTTTTTGATAATGCCAAAGGGGGAGAAATGGTATTGTATGGTAGTATGTGTGTTAGTTGTTTTTGTTTGCAGGTATTGTGCTTGTGTGTGTGTGTGTTGTACAGGTTTTGGTTCATGACACAAGCAGGCACAAAGTGCATTACGGGATGATTAGTGCATTACGGGATGATTCATTGTTCATGGGTTGTCATCATCAAAAAGGGGGAGATTGTTGAGCTTAGGAGAGCTTGAAGCTTAAAGAGTTTTGATGATCACAACATGCAACAACTTGGAGAGCACAAAAACAAAGTTAAAGAAGAGTCAAAGAGAATGCTATGAACTGGAACTATGTAATAGAACTTAGGAAATGAATTTTTGTAATTGTGTGTGCTTTGTGCATTGAGCAAATCTTGTCTAGGATTAAGTAGGGAGTAGATGATGATGAGTTAAAAACATTGGAGAGTTATTTTGAGGCTTAAAATGAAATTTTAAGAACTAACTCAAAATAATCGATTATTGTTAAATATAATCGATTATTTTAGCAAATGGGCTAAGTGGCATGCCTTGCTGTAATAATTGATTATTTGCCAAAATAATCGATTATTTCAGAAACAACTCTCTGGAATAATCGATTATCCAGCTAAATAATCGATTAAATTGTTCTTGGTTGATTTCCAGAAATCTGAAGAACAAAATAATCGATTATTCTTTAAAATAATCGATTATCTGGGTTTGAACTTTTATAAATAGACTTGAACTCTTTTGAAACAAAAGACAATTGAGTAAGAACTGATAATCAACTTGTGAAAACGTTTTAGAGAGTTTGTGTGACATCTTGGAGAGTTTTCTTTGTGAAATCCAGGAGAAAAACGTTTGTGAAAAGCTTGTGAGGAAATCATCATCATCATCATACTCTTGAAAGAGGAAGACAAAGATTTGTTCAAGAATTCCAGGTGAATTCGTTCCATTTTAATTCTTTGTGAATCTTTGTGGAAAATCTTGAGAAGGGGTTCTCAAGTGGTGAAGTTTCTTGTAGTGGGATCTACAAGGGTTGCTTTCTTGGGGTCAAGAAAGTGGTTATCTTTTAGTAGTGAAGTATATGCATGTGTGTTTGCTTGTAAACCTTCTTGCTTAAAGATAGTGGAAAAATCTTAATCAGGTGGTGATTAAGGACTGGATGTAGGTCACATGTGGAGTGGCTGAACCAGTATAAAAGACTTGTGCAATCTTCTTCTACCCTATCTCTTATATTGTGTAATTCATTGGTGGAACTTTAAAGAAGATAAAACTTGATTAATAAGTGCATGTGAAGCTTGATGGTTTGAATCTGTAATTGAACATTATTGTTGAACCTTACTGTGTTGAATCAAGTGAGCACATTGCATTCATATCATCATAACAAGTCTTTAGGAGGGCTTTATTTGAAAATTCTGTCATAGAAAAGTTTTGATTGAAATTAAGATCCAAAAACTCTGATAAATATTTAAAGGGTCATTAAATCCAATTCCCCCCCCCCCCTCTTGGATTGTGCCATTCTTTTCTATCAAGGTGAAGCTAAGGAGAAGAATCACATTCACTCCTCCTACCTTCTCCATCATTTTTTGTATCAAGAGCAAGGTCTTCAAGGAGATAAATGTTCTTCATTTTTGTGTGTCCATGGTCTTGTTCTTTGTGTATTCTTGTGTCTTACTTGAGTTTTCTTTTCGGATTTATTTTGCTTTGAATATTTGTGTTCCATAGATCCATTGTTTGATTGTTTTTGATTTTCTTCCACAATCAATGTTTAGGACCTATTTGCTTGTGCTTATTTTTGCTTTTGTTTGAGTCTCTCCATTCCTTGCATGTGTCCGTGATTGGACCTCATTCATTGCAATAGAATTTTTGTTTTGAATCTTTGTTTTGTCTTAGAAGTTTGTGTTTAGTCCTTATATGTTGCAAATTCCTTGAATAACATGTTTAATCTAGTTTTCTTTTGAATTATGTGTCTACCTTTTGGTCTCGGTTTGTGTAATCTTTTGCCTACCTACATGTGCTTTTTATTTTACCTTATTGAGTTCATAATTTGCTATTAGTTCTAGCAAATTTCTTTAGAGTTAGGATTCCATTGTGTACTTAAGTTTTCAAATCACTTTCTATTGAAAATTCTTGAAAAACAAAATTGTGTTGCTTAAAATTTCAAGTGTTTAATCCTACTTCTAGTGCACTATTTCTTTGGATTCAAATTTTGAAATATTAGAAGCTGAAAAAAAGAGGAAAATACGAGCATATTGTATCAAAATAGTTAAAAGAAAAGTGAACAAAAGAATCCAATACAAAACCTAAAAACTAGTGCACTAGTTTCACCAATTTTTCACTTGAATTTTGACCAACTTGTAGTCTCAGTTTCTATAGCATGGAATTGTGAAAAATTTTGAAAAAAAAAAGGCAAATATCTTCTCTGGAATCTTAATTTGAATTCAGAAAAATAAAGAATAAAAAAATATATATAAAGCATTTTGAAGAGGAAAAGCCGAGAAGAGTAAAAATAAGAAATACACTTGATTCCATGTACTACTAATTTGTGTGTACTTATTCAAATTCCTTCAAAAAAAATTTGTGTTGTTAATCTACTCTAGTACCTATCTAGGAACCTTCCTAACTGAGTTCTAGCCTTCTTTGGAGTCTTATTTTTTCAGCTTTCTTTGTTGAACATCTTTGAGTCTTGTCATATACACATTACTCTTCAATTTTTTGGTATAAGCTTTTAAAATTGTGCTTTTTTTGCTTGTCTTGTTTTCTTTCATTAAACTTTCTGTGCTGGAAGTGGCCTCAAATCTTTTCTTAAGGATCAAGCATTGAATCAACAAAGAGTAGGAAAAGTTTTGGACATTAAGACTACAAAATTTGACCTAATTTAGTGACCAAACTTTTCCTAAACCACCTTCACAAGAGTGACCATTCCTTTCACCTTGTGAGCAACCTACATTAACCATTTTTGTTGTGTTCATTGTGCAGGTCTAGGAGAAACTTAATTCAAGGGTTAGTGGCGGATTGAAACACTTGAACAAGTGTTAGAAACATTGGACAACAAATCCGTCACTAATTTGGACACAAAATCCGCCATTATTTGCTTTCTAGTTTAGTTTAAATTTTGCCAATTCTCTTGTATTTTTAAATCAATTTGAAAAGCTTGGAGGGAGTATTAAGAAGCTGGTCAGGTATATCTAATCCCTTGGTAGTCTACTCACGTGTAGTACTAGTAGAAGTGGCTTGGAAATTTCATATGTTTCAAGCTTCCACTTAGGGCAAACCGACTAGTTGCTTTACTTGCTTCCTTTTAAGTTGTGTGATCTTAATTGTGTTATACTTTACTACCTTAATTCGTCTAGACTTGTGTTGTTTTAATTGTTCACGCTTAGTTAGCTTCATAGACAAATTGTGAAAAGCATACAAAAAATTTTGTGAAAAGTTTTGGGGAATTAAAAATACCACAAAGGAGTTTAGTGATTTCCACTTGAAAAGGATTGGTTATTAAGTGGCTCTTAGTAGCTCACCTCCCTTGATAGTGCAACTTGTACACTTAGACTTCCAAGTGCTATTTTTGTTCCTAGAAAATACCAAAAACATTTTATCTCTTTTGCATAGCATATAAACTTCTTATTGCCTAATGATGAGTCATATTTCTCATAGTGATAGTGATGTTGAATCTCCTAAAAGTTTTAATCAAATTGTTAAGGAGGTTGAAGCACTAAAACTATGGAGACAACAAGAGGTACTTCAAAAAGAAAGAGAAAAGATTGAAAGAGAAGTACAACTTGTTGCTCTTGAGGAAGAGATCAACAAAATTAAGCAACAAGAAGAAAAACTTTTAAAAAAATTGAGAAAAGAAAAAGTCAAAAATGTTCTTCAAAAAGTTTAATCAAGAGTTCCAATGACTCTCTAATCCAAGAGAATGAGGGTAGTAGGAATATTGATGCTTATTACCAACCCAAGCCTAGAAGAGTCATTAGGGAACCCAAAGTGAGGGAATCAAGGGTTGATCTCCCTTACTTTCATGGTAAAGAGGATGTGGATGCCTACTTAGATTGGGAGATGAAAGTGGAGCAAATCTTCACTTGTCATCAAGTAGGTGAGGAAAGAAAAGTTCTCTTGGCCACCTTAGCTTTCCAAGGACAAGCTATGTATTGGTGGACATCCTTGGAGAGAGAGAGAAGACTTCACAATGACCCTCCTATTACTTATTGGAATGAATTGAGGAGTGCTATGAGAAGAAGGCACATACCTTCTTATTATAGTAGGGAGCTTATGGATAAGCTCCAAAGACTCCAACAAAAGAACATGAGTGTGGAGGAGTATAGACAGAAAATGGAGTTGTATCTCATGAGGGCTGGGATAAGGGAAGAAGAAAGATTGACCATTGCTAGATTTCTAAGTGGTCTTAATTTTGATATAAGAGATAGGGTTGAGTTACTCCCTTATAGGGACCTTGATGATTTGGTCCAACTTTGTATAAGGGTGGAACAACAAAATTTGAGGAAAAATTCTTTCAAAGGAAAAACTCAAACTAGCTCATATATCAAGAAGGATTACAAGAGGGAGGGTCAATATGATTCCTCTAAGAAATTTAGCAAGGGTCTAGAAAAAGAAAAGGAAAATGAAAAGGATAAAAATAAAAATATTGTCACTTCTAGTAGTAAGACTAGTGACATCAAATGCTTTAAATGTCTTGGGAGAGGCCACATAGCTTCTCAATGCCCAACTAAAAAGGTGATGATTTTGAGAGGGCAAGACATTTATAGTAGTGTTGATGAATCTAGTTCTACCACTTCAAGTGATAGTGAAACAAGTGAGGAAGACCATCCAATTGAAAGAGCATATCCTTTTGATGGTCAACTTTTGATGATTAGAAGGCTTCTAGGAAGCCAACCTCATGAGTCTCACCTTTCACAAAGAGAGAATATTTTTCACACAAGGTGTAAAATTCTTGATAAAGCTTGTTCTCTCATTGTGGATAGTGGGTCTTGTTGTAATTGTTGTAGCACAAGGTTGGTGGAGAAGCTTGATCTTACTTCAATTCCCCATCCGAAACCATATCAACTTCATTGGCTTAATGAAGATGGGGATATCATTGTAGATAAACAAGTGAAAGTCAAGTTCTCTATTGGTAACTATGAAGATCATGTGGTTTGTGACATAGTTCCAATGGAAGCTTGCCATATTTTGTTGGGAAGGCCATGGCAATTTGATAAGAAAACCATGCATAACGGCCTTACCAATGAAATTACTTTCACCCATAAAGAAAAGAAGTTTGTACTTCATCCTTTGTCTCCTTCACAAGTGATAGAGGATCAAGTACAAATGAAAATGAAAAGAGAAGAAGAAAAAAAAAACTTGATAAAAAAAAGAAGCATAAATCTTCAAAGAAGAAGAAGGAAGAGAAACCTCTTCCAATAGAAGGAATTCAACAAGAAACTTTAAAACAAACTCTATTTGTTGAAAAGCCTTCTTACATTCTTCTTTGTAGAGGTATGCTTAATTGTCATAATTTAAGTATTGAACCTAGTTCTTTACCTCTTGAAGTTTCTCAATTGTTAAAAGAATTTGATGATATATTCCCTAGTGATGGTCCAAAGGGCCTTCCTCCTTTTAGGGGTATAGAACATCAAATTAATTTTGTGCCTGGGGCTAGTTTACCCAATAGACCAGCTTATAGGACAAATCCCCAAGAAACTAAGGAGATAGAGAACCAAGTTCAAGAATTATTGAATAAGGGGTGTGTGCAAAAGAGTTTGAGTCCCTGTGCTGTGCCTGTATTCTTAGTGCCCAAGAAATATGGAAAATGGAGAATGTGTAGTGATTGTAGGGCTATTAACAATATCACAATCAAGTATAGGCACCCAATCCCTAGACTTGATGATATGCTTGATGAATTACATGGTGCTACTATTTTTTCTAAAATTGATCTTAAAAGTGGTTATCACCAAATAAGAATCAAAGAGGGTGATGAGTGAAAAACTGCTTTTAAGACCAAATTTGGATTGTATGAGTGGCTTGTTATGCCTTTTGGTTTAACTAATGCACCAAGTACATTCATGAGGCTTATGAATCATGTCTTGAGAGAGTCTATAGGTAAATTTGTTGTTGTTTATTTTGATGATATTTTAATCTATAGTAGGTCTCAAGATGATCACATAGGACATCTTAGAGAAGTTTTGATGATCCTTAGGCAAAACCACTTGTTTGCAAATATTGAAAAATGTACTTTTTGTGTGGATCATGTGGTTTTCCTAGGGTTCATTGTGAGTAAAGAAGGGGTTCGTGTGGACCCCGAGAAAATCAAAGCCATTCAAGAGTGGCCCAAACCAAAGAATGTTAGTGAAGTTAGGAGTTTTCATGGACTTGCAAGTTTTTATAGAATATTTATTCCTAACTTCTCTAGCATTGCTTCACCATTGAATGAGCTTGTTAAAAAAGATGTTTTATTCGAATGGACTTCAAAGCATGACCAAGCATTTCAACTTCTTAAGGACCAACTTACAAATGCACCCATACTAGCTTTGCCAAATTTTGAAAAGACTTTTGAGCTAGAATGTGATGCATCTGGAGTTGGCATAGGGGCTGTGTTATTGCAAGGAGGACACCCCATTGCATATTTTAGTGAAAAACTAAAAGGTGCCTCCCTCAATTACCCCACCTATGATAAGGAGTTATATGCCTTGGTTAGGGCTTTACAAACTTGGGAACACTATTTAGTGTCCAAAGAGTTTGTCATCCATAGTGACCATGAGTCACTTAAATATTTAAGAGGTCAAGGTAAGTTAAATAAGAGGCATGCCAAATGGCTAGAATTCCTTGAACAATTTCCATATATTATTAAATTCAAGAAAGGAAAATCAAATGTTGTAGATGATGCATTATCTAGAAGGCATACCTTGCTTATGTCTCTAGGTACTCAAATTCTTGGATTTGATAATATTAGGGAATTGTATGAGAAAGATCTTGACTTTGGTGTTAATTATGAAAAATGCCGACAAAAAGCTTTTGATGGTTTCTATATGGTTGAGGGGTATTTGTACAAAGAAGGAAGGTTATGTATACCCCAAGGATCCATTAGGAAACTATTAATTAAAAAGAGTCATGAAGGTGGGCTTATGTGCTAAAAGAAAAATTTTATTGGCCCCATATGCGAAAGGATGTCCAAAGGCATTGTTTTAGATGTTTGGCTTGTTTACAAGCCAAGTCTAAAGTGATGCCTCATGGTACATACACACCTTTGCCTGTTGCTTCTTCCCCTTGGGTAGATATTAGCATGGACTTTGTGCTAGGTTTACCTAGAACCCAAAGGGGAATGGATTCTATCTTTGTGGTTGTGGACCGTTTCAGTAAAATGGCTCATTTCATTCCATGCCACAAAGTAGATGATGCAAGCAATATTACAAAACTCTTCTTTAGAGATGTGGTTAAACTCCATGGACTTCCTAGGACAATAGTTTCGGATAGAGATACAAAGTTCCTAAGCCATTTTTGGCGTGTCTTATGTTCAAGACTAGGAACTAAACTCCTCTTTTCAACTACTTGTCATCCTCAAACAGATGGACAAACTGAGGTAGTGAATAGATCTCTATCTACTATGCTTAGGGCAGTCCTAAAGGGCAATCACAAATCTTGGGATGAGTATTTGCCTCACATTGAATTTGTCTATAATAGGGTAGTCCACAAAACTACCAATACTTCTCCTTTTGAAGTTGTGTATGGGTTTAATCCTTTAACTCCTTTAGACTTGATTCTTCTTCCTAATGTTGAACATTTCATTCATAAGGAAGGGGCTTCAAGAGCTGAGTTTGTTAAGAAAATTCATGAAAGGATTAAAACTCATATCCAACTCCAAAATGAGAAGTATGCTCAACAAGGAAATAAAGGCAAAAGACCTATGATCTTCGAGGAAGGTGATTCGGTTTGGCTTCATTTAAGAAAAGAACGTTTTCCAAAACAAAGGAAGTCCAAACTCAGTCCTAGAGGAGATGGTCCCTTTCAGGTCTTACAGCGTATCAATGATAACGCTTATAGACTTGATTTACCCTCTGATTATGGAGTAAGCCCTACTTTTAATGTTAGTGATCTAAAACCTTTTGTAGGTGCTAGTGATGATGAGGAAGAGTCTTCAGATTCGAGGACGAATCCATCTCAAGAGGGAGGGAATGATGGAAAAGCATGGGTTAAAGGCCCAACCACTAGAGCTATGGCCAGGAGATTACTTGAAGACTTGTTAGCTTCAAAGCTTAGTGGGCCCAATGGGCTTGGTGGGCCTAGGGTGCTTCTCACTTGGACTACACTTGATTGAACACCATGTTTTATAGCACATTCTTAGAATAGGAAGTTACTTTGTTTTGGTCTTGTATTTTGACCATAGTTTAGGGTTTTTGCATTTTGGGCTTGTATTTGGGCTTCTTGGCTTTGGGCTTTTAATACCCAATATTTGGCTCATTTTCTTTCTTGTAATTTTTCCTATTCATTGTATTTTCTTGACCATTGTATTTAGGTCAATAGATTAGGATTTAAGGAGGATTAGTAGTTTAATTGGATTAGGTTAAACTAGGTTTAATTTATGATACATTTAAGTTACATTTTGAGTCACATGTTTTACGCCACCTTGGCTGAACATGAGTGACTCAAAATTAACCCTAAATGCATCTTAAATCACACCTAAATGCACCTAGCCTAATGTGAACCGGACATGACATGTGTGTGTTAAGTTTTGAATTCAAAATTTTTGAATTTTTAATTCAAAACTTGGCGCCACATGTGAAGCCTTCACATTGGCGCCAAGGCTCTTGAATCTGGATCCATTTAAACCCCTCCTTCACACATTTGTAAACACTTTGAGTTGAATGAAATTTGAGAGCAATATTTGCCAAGTTTCCCTTCAAAGTCACCGAAAATTCTCACCTCAAAACCCTAGGAGAGTTCATCTTTTTCCTTCTCTTTGAAGTGAGCAATCCATTGCTCCTTAAGCTTGGATACTTCCTTCCAAGCTTAACCTCATTCCTTCCGAAAATCTTCCTCCATTAAAGACTCCATTCCATTCGTTCTTAAGCTCCTTGAAGAAGATCCGAGCTAAGGTGAAGCTAAGGAGAAGAATCACATTCACTCCTCCTACCTTCTCCATCAAATATGGAAGATGATGATCAACCCAAACAGATCCCTTGGGATCCTAAAGTGTTTGGCATACCTAGTAAAGTACCCATGTATATAAGTCAGAGTGACATATTAGAGATTACAATTGTGGATATTGTAACTATTTGAATTAGTTTTAATTTTGTTTTGTTGCTTTTATCTAAGTTTATTTCTAACCTTGTAGATTTATCCATAAGTTGAGTGTGGATAAAGGGAATGATAACATTTATGGATTTTTGGAACCCGAAGCAATCCAAAAAAGTGGGAACAAAGCAGATGAAATAGAAGCTTGCATCCAGAATTCGATGTTTGACTCAAATAAAAATATTTACTTGGCCCCTTACTTTTATGAGTAAGTCTACTTGTATATAATTGATTATAAAAATTTTTAAAATGTATTCTCTATTACTAATTATTTCTCAATACAGTGCTCATTGGCAACTTATAATTATCTGTCCTATGGAGAATAGATCTTTATGCTTTTGTTCAATGTATAAACCTCCTCCTGCAAACATCAAACAGTTATTAGATAAGTAAGTTGTTTAAAAAAACTACTTTGATTTATTGATTATCATTACATTTTATTTTAAACTATAATAATAATATCATTTTATTCTAGGACCATGGAAGGATATCATATACTTAGGGGTTCAAAGTCGAAAAAGAAAATGCAGTGGTTATTTGTTAAAGTAAGAAATTTTTATTCTAATAATGATATTTTTCTAAGGTATTTTGTTTTGAATTACCATTGTTATTAAAATTAATTATTATATTGTTTTTGTAGTCTCATAAACAAATAGGAAATTATGAATGTGGATACTATGTAATGGAGGCAATGCATACTATTGTTAATTCACAAATAGTATCTGGGTGGACTGAAGTAAGTTTTACAATTTTGAAAGTTTTTATTTTAAATTTTCATTTTGTCATGTTTTATGAATACTTCTAATTGTTCTAATTTTTCTTTATAGATATTTATAGATCGATCACCATTGTCATCAGAAGACATCAACATCATTAGGGAGCAATGGGCTACATTTTTCATTGAAACACTAAATAGTTAGGACTTATTCTTTATGAAATACTTATTATGTATACATTATTGTATTGAATATGTTTCCGAAAAGTTCTCTTGTATTTTGTATGTAATCTGGTCCATTGAAAATATATCATTTTCCTGGTATTAATTTGCAGGTTTTGTTCAGAAACCTTCTCAAAACAAACTAATCATTTTAAAAAAAATTCACAACTTTTAAGATCGGTTATGGTAATAGCCAATCTTAAAAACTGGACTTTTAAGATCGGCTATCCCAATGACCGATCTTACAATTTAGACTTTTAAGATAGGCTATTACCATGACCGATCTTAAAAGTCTAGCTTTTAAGATCGGCTATTAGCATGATCAATCTTAAAAGTCCAGCTTTTAAGATCGGCTATTATCGTGACTGATCTTAAAAGTTGGACTTTTAAGATCGGCTATTGGAGTGGCTGATCTTAAAAGCTGGACTTTTAAGATCGGCTATTGACGACCGATCTTAAAATGTCTAACTTTTAAGATCATCTCTTTTAAGATCGGTCAAAGAACCGATCTTAAAACTCAAAAATGACCGATCTTAAAAGTGTTTTTTCCACTAGTGCTACCAGGGCAATGCACAAAGATAAGCCAACGGCTACACCCTGAACTAAAAAAATAGCTTATGGCTGATATCTTTAAAAATGCCAACCTTTTCGCATGGTTGAGCGTCGACATGCCAGGTATAGATCCCAATCTTATCTCCCACAGGTTGGCGATCCATAAAGAAGTTAAGCCAGTGGCCCAGAGAAAAAGAAAAGTGGGAGGAGAAAGACGACAGGCTATCGCAACCGAGACTCAAAAACTGATGAACGCCAGCCTCATTCGAGAAGTCTGATACACCATATGGCTGGCCAATGTAATACTCGTCAAGAAGATCCTAGGGAAGTGGCGCATGTGCATCGACTACACGGACTTGAATAAAGCTTGCCCAAAGGACGCGTACCCCCTACCGAGCATTGACAAGTTGGTCGACGGAGCCTCTGGCTATGCCCTCCTCAGTTTCCTGGATGCGTACTCTGGATACAATCAGATCATGATGTACCCAACAGACGAGGAGCACACAATTTTCATCATCGATCAGGTTAACTTCTACTACCGCGTGATGCCCTTCGGCCTCAAGAATGCGGGAGCCACTTACTAGAGGTTGATGTACAAGGTCTTCCGCCAACAAATTGGGAGGAACATGGAGGTTTATGTAGATGTCATGGTCGTGAAAACCACATCGGCCGAAGCTCATGCCGCTGACTTGGCTGAGGTGTTCAACTAGATACGGAAGCACAATATGCACTTAAACCCTGAGAAGTACGTCTTCAGAGTCCAGGGAGGTAAGTTTCTCAGCTTTATGATCACCAACAAGGGAACTGAGATCAACCCGGAGAAGTGCGAGTCCATCATACAGATGCGAAGCCCCCAGACTATTAAGGACGTTCAAAGGTTGGCGGGCAGGTTAGTCTCTCTCTCACGCTTCACACCCAGGTTGGCAGAAAAGGCAGGACCCATCTTCACCCTGCTGCGAAAGTCGAAGAACTTCGAGTGGACAAACCAGTGTGAAGAAGCTTTCAAAAACTTCAAAAGCTTCCTCGCCACCCCACCAGTCTTCCAAAGGTCAGACCATTGTTCTGACCTCCTACTCTACTTGGCTGTAGCAGAAGAAGCCATCAGTGTAGTAATAGTGCAAGAGCGCCACAAAGAACAAATCCCCATATACTTCATCAGTCGAGTCCTCTAGGACACAGAAAAATGATACTAGATGATTGAAAAGCTAGCCTTGGCACTAGTCACGTGTACTCGGTGTCTCCGACCTTACTTCCAAAGCCATCAGGTCATCATAAAGATAGACTACCCAATTAAGCAGATACTAAGAAAACCAGAGCTCGCGGGATGCATGATCGCATGGTCAGTAGAGCTGACCGAATTCGGCATCAGATACGAAGCCCGAGGATGGTGGAAGTGAGTAGAAGTGGTTGATGTTCTTCTTCACTCTCCACCTTAAATCCCTTTCTTCTCTTAAGGTTGACACGCCAATGAAGAGAGAAACACCTTGAAGAAGCTTCAATGATGGAGAAGCAACAAGGAGGTTCGGTAGCTTCTTCAAGAAGCTAGAAGATTGAGGCACTAAGGCACAAAGGTTGGAAACCTTTATGAAGGAACCTAGGGGAGAAAGTTCTCCATGAATTTCTAAGGCTTAGGAAGAGATAATTTGAGAGAAAATTCTAATTATTATTCATCCAAAGTGAGGGAAAAGGTTAGAGTTACAAATATATAGAAGGAGGTAGCTTAGGGAGCAAGCTAACTTTAACCATGGTTCAAGTGAACCATGATTAAGTTGCTTGACCGTCCAAGCTAGTTAAGAAGCTTGTGGAGCAAGCTTCTCACTTAGCTTGCTTGGGAAGCAAGCTAAGGAGAAGCTTGTAGCACAAGCTTCTCAAGGCTTCCAAGTGTGAGAAGCAATTTGGCCAAAGGTAAAAGCTAAGGCAAGCTAGGCGGCCTTGGTTCCATTTTGCTCCTTGAATTAATTTCAAAAATGTTTGGTTTGGTCTAGTTAGGTCCATCCAAAGATGATGAGACCTAGCTATATCAAACCTATGAAAAATTAGGAGAAAAATGAGTCCAATATGTAAAATTTTGCCTAGGCCCAATTCTGGCCCAATTACTAGTCACACCCTCAAGCATTGCTAAATGCCACCCCACTTCTACTACTGAAAAAATAGAAAATAAGTGTACTTCAAAATTAGGTTAAATGGAGTCAAAGTCTCCAAGTAACCTTCCCTAGAAACAATATACAATGATCAATAAAATGAAATAAAGTGCCTCATAAATACAAAGGCAAAAATAAGCCTATACAAGAAACTACTATATTTACAAACATAAAAAAAGGTCTTCAAAATCACCCCATTCCTATTGGTTCCTTTAATGTATCACCTCTTGGATTCCTTGACCTTGGCATATTTCCATCAGAGTACCTCTTAAAGCCCAATGCCTAGCAGATTTCGTGGCCGAGCTCACCCCAACCTCTATAGAAGAAAACCCAATCTGGACCCTGCACGTCGACAAATCCTCCAACACTAAAGGCAGAGGTGCAGGAATCATCCTTGAAGGCCCTAACCAAGTCATCATCGAACAGTCCCTTAAGTTTGGGTTCAAAATCACCAATAACCAGGCAAAATATGAAGCACTATTGGCAGGATTGAGGTTAGCACAGGACATCAGAGCACAAAGGGTGAGTTGCAACAATGACTCAAAACTCATGGTGGAACAACTCAACAGAGCCTACCATACTAAGATACTACCACGTAGTGTCCTAGTGGATGTCATCCTTCGAGGAATTTACAATACGCCACGTGCCCTGGGAGCAGAATGTCAGGGCCGATCTCCTGTCCAAGCTCGCCAGCACGAAGTGCCCCAGACAACATCGAACCATCATCCAAGAGACCCTTAACTCCCCTAGCCTAAATGCCAAGGTCGTCAACACCAATGACGTTGAAGATAAGGAGTGGATGACTGACATCTGGAACTACTTAAAGGAGGGGGTACTACCCGAGGACAAGGACACAACTCGGAAGATGAGGGTAAAATCATCTCAATTTGTCATTATTACGGGCGAACTTTTCAGGAGAAGCATTTCGGCTCCTCTGCTCAAATGCCTAACCAAGTCTCAGGCTAGCTACGTCATCGAAGAAATTCACCAAGGCATATGCGGCATGCACTCTGGCGCACACTCCATGGTAGCCAGAGTAATCTGAGCTGGGTACTACTAGCCCACGCTAAAGTTAGACTGCAAAGACTACGTACAAAGGTACAAGGTGTGCTAGCAGTTCAGCAACGCGCATCGACAGCCACTGGAGGTCCTCCACCAAATGGCGTCCCTATGGCCCTTTGCCTAGTGGGGAATGGACATCCTCGGACCATTCTCCCCCACTAAAGGCCAACTAAAGTTCCTCCTCGTCGTCATCGATTACTTTGCCAAGTGGATTGAGGCAAGCCCGCTCGCCAAGATCACCACCGAGAACGCACAAAAATTCACGTGAAAGAACATCATTTGCCGATTTGGCCTCCCGAACTCTCTCGTTATCAACAATGGAAGACAGTTCACTACCCAAAACATTGAAAACTTCCTCCAAGAGCTCGGCATAAAACACCTGGCCACCTTTGCAGAACATCCACAAACCAATGGTCAAGCTAAGGCCGCCAAAAAATTCATACTTCGAGAACTAAAGAAACAGTTGGGGAGTGCTAAGGGACAGTGCGTTGACGAGCTCCCAAGCATCCTCTAGGCATACCATTGCACCTCGCAGTCGAAGAATCAAGAAACACCTTATAGGATGACCTATGGGTCGGACGCCATGATCCTAGTTGAAGTTGGCGAGATATCTCACCGGTGGTACACCTTCAATAACGAGCAGAATATCCAGGAGATGACAACCAACCTCGACATGATAGATGAACTCAGGGAGGAAGCTCAGATTAGAGAGGAAGCCTGCAAACTCTAGGCCTCTAGCTAGAAGATACAACACGAGGGTCCGACCCCGATCTTCCCGGGTTGGGGACCTAGTATGGCGACTGCAAGGTGAAGCGAGGAAGAACCCGACAGAAGGAAAACTTGTGCCCAACTAGGAAGACCCTTTTCGAGTAACTGATGACCTAGACAACGGGGCGTACCGATTAGAAGAACTCGGTGGCAAAGCCATCCCGAGAACATGGAATGTCACGCACCTCAAGTTCTATTTTAGCTAAATTGTAAAACGAAAGTGTTGTACTCTTTTCCCTACTTGATCTTTCTTCCCAAAAAACAGAAAAATGGGTTTTGGCTGAGAGGGTTTTAACGAGGCACACCCTTTGAATCAATAAGAACAACTCCTTTTCTCCATATATTCTTAAACTGAATCATTTAGCCCATATTTAGCCAAGGTCAAATTCGAACCTTGGTGCAATTTTTATGTAGCCGAAGATCGAATTTGAACCTTGGTACAATTTATAGTTAGCCAAGGTCGAATTCGAACCTTGGTACAATTTATACTTAGCCAAGGTCGAATTCAAACCTTGGTGCAATTTATACGTGGCCAAGGTCAAATTCGAACCTTGGTACAATTTATAGTTAGCCAAGGTCGAATTCAAACCTTGGTACAATTTATACTTAGCCAAGGTCAAATTCAAACCTTGGTGCAATTTACACGTAGCCAAGGTCGAATTCGAACCTTGGTACAATTTATAGTTAGCCAAGGTCAAATTTGAAACTTGGTGCAATTTATACATAGCCAAGGTCGAATTCGAACCTTAATACAGTTTATATTTAGCCAAGGTCAAATTCAAACCTTGGTACAATTTATACTTAGCCAAGGTCGATTTCGAACCTTGATACAAATTGTACCCAAGGACGAACTTGAACCTTGGTACGATTCATACTTAGCCCAGGTCAAGTTTGAACCTTGGTGCAAATTATAACAACGCATGACAAAATCAAAAGCAAAGTAAGATTCATTTGAACATAAATAAATATTCATTACAAGGTCTAAAGATACATAAACAATAAAAACCATGAAAAATCCTAGTTTAAACAGTGGTGTCTTCACTCAAACTGTGACACCCTCTACCCCAGCATTAATACACAATAAATGCAAACAATAATTTTTTTCTTTTTGAGTAAATAAAATCTTTCATAGTTGATAACATCTTTCATGGATAAAACAAATGTCCCAAATATTATTAGTTAGAAGGTTCACATTCGTAACTCATAAACCATAAAAAGTCAACATGTAAGTATCAAAACTCAAGAATCATGGAAAAAAGAATAAAAGAAATATAGATTAATTCCAGTAAAGGTGAAAGTGCCTCCTAGTTAGGAATTAATTTATAACTTCCAAATCATGTAATAAAAATATAACAAAGATACACACTTTGGCCTTTCATCAAGAACATTCAAAATTACAATTCTCAACATACACTTTCCTTGGATTCAATCGCTGCAACTATAGACTTCATCTATGTTATACCTTCGCTAGAAATTACAAAAGAAAAGAAACTAAGGTTTTTAAAACAATAATATCCTAAACTAAGCCTAGTTATGCCCCGATGTTACATATCCTATTGGAGCATGCCCAACTGAAACCTTAAGTCTCATCACCAATATCCTCATGATGATGATCACCTGCAACATAATTTAAACATGTACAAGAATAACAAGGGAGTGAGAAATATCTCACTCAGTTCCAAGTGCAGAAATAAAGGTTAGATAGCACACACACACAACAAATATAAGTCACATGTAAACAATACACATACACAATCAATATCACATGCACACTTATTTATAATGCAATGATGTCATGGACTTGATTCATAAATGCATGCATGTGGCGCCATACGGAAGTTTCATGTTTCTCATCATTTCATCACTTAGCTTGTTACATCACTGGTATGCGGCCTAAGCGGAACACCTGGAATAAGTCATTTTATCACATAGCTTGTTACACCACTGGTGACCCTAAGGTATACCTTGTTAGCTTGTTACATCACTGGTGACCCTAAGGTACACCTTGTTAGCTGGTTACATCACTAGTGACCCTAAGGTACACCTAGTTAGCTGGTTACATCACTGGTGACCCTAAGGTACACCTAAAATATCTTAGTACATCATTGGTATACGGCCTAAGCGGCACACTTGGAGTTATATATGTATATGATGCATGTCATACATTCACTATTTCATTAACTCAACATTTCACTTATTACCTCATAAGGTTCGCACAGGAATTCACGAAGCACTTTAGTTCATATTAAAATTTATCTATTCTCAAAATTAATCACATAATTATTCATCATTTCTAACAAGGAACACAACAGAGTAATCAGAAAGTAAAATAGAACACATTCATACTTTTCACGTTCCTAGAAACATGCATCAAGCAAGGGATTGGGGGCCAATCCGACTACCCAACAATTATTCCCACATTCCCGAGCGAGGTTTCTCACTCCCCCCTTACCTCGATAAGCAGGAGCTGAAACTAGAGTAGAATCTTGCTAATCTCCTCCTCTGGATTCCCCTTGGTCTTTAGAAGGTTTAGAAGAAGAAGAAGTCAGAAGTGAATAGTATGATTTCAAAACAAGCCTGAGCCTCCTATTTATAAGCATTCAAGGGTGGCCGGAACAGCCTATTCTCAAACCAGAATGGCCCGTTCTGGACCCATCCTTTATATGCAAAATTTACAACTAGAACGGTCTGTTCTCAAAACCAGAACAACCTGTTCTCAAAATCAGAACAGCCCATTCTGGGGTTAATTTTAACACATATTGACCATAATTGGAGCGGCCCGTTTCTAACTTGGATTTTAGGCCATTTTATTTGTCTGGAATGGCCCATTCCACTTTTTGGAACACCCGTTCTGCTTATGGGAACGACCCGTTCCACTTTTTGGAACGGCCCGATCTAGCCTAAAAAAAACAAAATTTCATATAAAAATTTAATTTTTTTTATAAATATTTAAATTTTTAAAAAGATCTCTAAAATGTTCTATAAAATCCCCTTGATAATTATAATTAACTATGTAGAAAATTCGGGATGTTACACGAACTCTCGAGATCATCCTCATTCACTAATTGGCCACCCCGAACGTCCTTATTAGTGTCCATCAAGGAGAAATCGACACCCGGGGCAAGCAGTTTGGCCTGACAAGCTATCTTCACAAAGCCTTTCTTGTGTTCAACAAGGACAACCCGCTCGGTATCCCGGAGTTCATCTTCCAACTTCTTCTTTGAAGAGGTAAGTGCCTCAACATCAGACTTCAAAGCGCTTATCTCCTCAGCTCTGCCCACTAGGAGAACCTCATCGCACAAACCCTTCTCCTTGGCCGCCCGAAGTGTAGACTTCAAGGCCTCGTTCTCCTGCTCAAGTGATCGGGCTCGACCAGAAGCGGCCTCCGCCTCGCCCTTTGCAGCCTTGACAACCTCCAGAAGCTCACTAACCTTAGTAGCATATGCCTCATTAGCCTTCACCGCCACTTCCAGGGATTTTTGTGCTTCCAGTGATCTATTATGGCAATAGATCATTGCATGAATACCTCGACTGAATCCAAACCGCTAATCAGACCTACCTTCTCTATAATGGCCTTGTCGGCCTTGAAAGCTGGATTCTCCTGGTAGAACCCCTTAGCAGTAAGGTTGGGGTTTCACAGCGATGCCACATCAGGCGACATGCTGACGTGATCCACGAGAAGCAAAAGGGCGAGTAACATCAAACCTCTGATATAGACATCTCGACCTCAATCCAACACACCTTGGGGTCAACGAAGTAGCCGGTAGAGGAAGCACAGACGATCCCCCTGGCTTAGGAACCCTGCGAGCCACCACTTCGGCATTTGTAACAGAAGGCGCCACCTACAGTGATCAAAAAATGCATAAGGTAACTTAGAAAATTAAATCACACTTTACAATGCGAAGTCAGCCTAGTACCTACTTCTCTGGGATAACCTTAGGAATAAGCTCCCTAGCCGGAGACTTCACGCAGGAGCTCACAGTCAAGTCTATGGTCGCCGGCTGCTCAGGGGCGGTCGCGGTCACCTCCTCCATTACTGGGCCAGAAGAAGCCTCGCCCGCCTCCTTTAGAGCTCTCTTCCTCTTGTGACGAGGTTTGATATTGGTGGTCCCCTCCTCGACATTATCATCGACCTCGAGCTCGTCAACATTGAATTTTGCCTTCAACTTGTGCCACTTGCTTTTCCCCATTAACTCTGCAAAACAAATAGCACAAAAGGAATAATTAGGGCGACAACGCTCACTCAACATGCACAATGAAGCAATGGGAAGACAAAATACTCATTCTCTAAACCCTTTTCTTTGATCGTCAAATCGGCTAGAGCTAAGACAAGTTTGCAGTCCAACGGGCGTGGAAACTCCTCCAGATTTGAGATGTCGTCTTTGTCAGAATGCAACAGACGAAGATAGCTCAACCCATTGAACTTCACTGGGCTCCTCTACCAAAAGAAAGGGAACCTCGGCTCCCCCTCGTGATGGAAGACCTCGTCGGTCCTCGGGTCAGAATTCACAGGCCGGATCCAAACGAACTCCTTCTTAAAATTTTTATAAGATTGGGAGTATAGTTGGAACAACCCCCAACTTTACTCTCATTGAGGGATACACAACCCAAAGGAGGTTTGCCCAACTTAAGTTGGTAGAAATGTAGAAAAATAGACAATGACGCACCCATTCCCAAGGCCGAGCACAACACTTGGAAGGCTTGCAAAAATCCCTAACTGTTGGGATGCAACTAGAAAAGGGCCACATTGAAAAACTTAAGAAAACCACACTCAAACTCGGTGAATGACAAGCAAACACTGAGGTCTCTAAAAAAGCAACGATACATGTAAAAGAATAGAGTATTTACAGTACCCGCCATATACACACACTCACTGGGTTGGTAAGGCTCAACCCGGATGAGCTTGGAAACGCCCGACTTGCAGATTGTTAACGACTTCAACAGAGCGTTCACCTCGAGAAAGGTTCTAAGCTTGCTCTCAAATTCCCCCACATCCCCCCTAACCCACTCATAACCCGGAACGGAGATAGTGGGGTGTGAATCCTTGGGGTTGTTTCCCCCTCCTCTTTTTCTCATCACTGGCAGCTGACAATGCATCCCCTTGCACCTTGGCCTTTCCTTTGGCCTTCCCAGAATTAATCCCAGGGGGAACAGAACCCCGCTCTCCCTCACCGACCATCACTCGAAAAACGACTAGAAAAAAGGGATGAGGGAAATGAAGGAAGGAAATACCTGATATTCCCAAGAGGACGAACCTAAAAAACTCGCAAACGGCGACGACAGACGGCAATGTACCAACGAAGATAACAACAAAGAGAAGAAAGTCACTCAACTCACAAACGTAGCAATGGGAAGACAAGTTTGAAAGGCCATAAAGAATAAAGAGGGAAGTAGTGTTTAAAACGAAAACGACAAAAAAGGGCAGGAGCATTTAATAGAGGGTGATAATGACAGGGTGCGTGTCCCATCATTATGAGTCGTCACCCCTTATTACAGCTGCTTCCGTTCGAGAAACGAGGCGATGCTTGCAACACGTGGCCCTTGGCCCAACAAGTAGAAATGAAGGGTCATGACCCTCAAAAACCACCTCGGCACTAACTCCTCGGCTAATAGCACTCGGAGATCAGGGGGCTAGTGTACTACCCACATCGGTATCAGGGCCCACATCGGTACCAGTGAAATCGGGCCACATCAGCTTACCAAGTCGACCTACCATCCAATTGATAAGATAAACCAATAAGATCTCAGCCTCGTCAAATCATAACCGATTCCACTATCAGTCGTGGAGAAAACCTTAATTTACATCAAGGTACGTGCATTATATATACGAGACTTACATGCCCATAAAAACTAACTTTAGCATCAGAGTCTCTTTTGTAGGTACCCATCCCATCTCGGCACGACCGACGTAGAAGAGGCTCATCGATCTCATCAGAGTGATCACACCCCTCAGGCCGATCTCAAGTGAGAACATTATTATGCCTTTGGTATTTACACAATGGATAATTGATTACGGATTTTTGTATTAAGTTATTGTACTTTTTATAACTGATTATGAATTTTTAGATAAATTGATTAAAAACTAGAACTAAATATTAACAATAAATTTGTTTGTTTTAATTATTAAAGGCTTACATATGTTTTTAATCCCTTAAATTTAGGATAAATTTATTTTTGATTTCTCAAATTTAAAATTATTGTTTTTAGTCTCTGTAATTGAATTTTTTTTAATTATATAGTCTTTATATTCAAATCTTGTTAAGAAATTTATCAAATATTATTACATAAAATCTACCTATTGGTATATATGTTAGTGAAAATATCACATTAAATCTAATTGATATTGCATAATCATCTTAATTTGTCACTTTTAGATATTGGTGATCTGAGAGGTTAAAACAAAATTTTTGAAAATTATAAAGACTAAAAATAACAATTTTAAATTTGAGAAACTAAAAACAAATTTATCTTACATTTAAGGGACTAAAAACATATTTAAGTCATTATTAAAATATTAAAAATATATAGATATTAACAATTTGATATCTTTTCATTATATGTACTAAATATTTTTTTTATTTTCATAAAATATGTAACTTTTGAATTTTGAATATTTTATTTAAGTTTTCATAATATTTTTTTTGATATATTTATTTGTTTTAATTATTAATACCAAATAATTATAAATTCTTAGTAACAATATTTATTTATAATTATTAGTCATATTATGACTTTGGTATAAAAAATCGATAATTCATTACAGAATTTTTCCTACTGAATGTTTTATGATGCTGTTAAAGTTTCCTATATTAACGTGTTATATAATAATAATAATAATAATAATAATAATAATAATAATAATAATAATAATAATTTTAATTCTATATAATATATTGAATATTTTGGTGGAAGTGTTTAGGAGAAAAAAATACTGAAAAAAATTTCCTCTTTATATACATGAACATATTTTTATTTTATTTAACTTGAATTTTGAAGTAAATATGTTTTAAATGAATATTTTGTATTTTTGGAAAATTTTAAAATCAGTTTTATTTACATGAATTTTTTAAAAATATTTTTTAAGAATATACTTTTGGAGAATAATTTGATTTAAAAAAATATGTTTTAAGAAATTCATTTGATTAATGTTATGGATTTCAATTATTTTAATTTGGTTGTTTTTGTGGATTTTTTGTTTTGAGAAATAGCTAATTCTTTTATTTGTTGACATAAAATTTATAATTATTTTTATTAAATTTTACTCATTTATTTTGTCCAATTTATCACTTACATTATAATTTTTTTAATTAATTATAAAGGTGTAATTTATTATGTTTTTATTAATTATTGTAGTATTAATTATTTTTATATATTTATTTGTTTTTAATTATTTCTAATATCAATATATATATATATATATATATATATATATATATATATATATATATATTGTACTATCCACACCGCGAAGCCGAGCTCGAGCTCGGCATCACAATGCAGATTGACATCGGACACGCGCTAGGCAACATCGGCCAAGACAAGGCCCGCTATCTAAATAGGTCATGACTGATCTCAGGCCCAAGGACCAATAAAACTCTAATTCACACAAAGGTACGTGCATTACTTATACGAGACTCATACATCCACAAACATTAATTTTAGCATCGGAGTCTCTTTTGCAGGTACCACCCCCACCTTGGAGCAGCAAGCGTACTCACAGAAGGAGGCTCACTAATCTTGCCTAGAAGATCGTCTCTACGACCGATCACAGATAAGAACACACACACACATATATATATATATAATGTAAAAGGAGATTTGGAGGGAAGAAGAAATTGCAGAATTTCTTCCTTTTATTTTTATATTATTAACAGATAAATCTATTTTGAGAATTTAATTTTAGGATTCAATTGTTTGACCATGTTACTTCTTAAACTCACTTCTTGAGGGAATGCAAACGAGAAGACATCTTTAGGTAAATGACCAATTCTTAACCTTAAATTCACTAAGCAGTTCACTACAACTTATGATATTTTAAATATAAGCTTTTGATCTTAAATGACAATCAACATTGCCTTAAAATTAACTATGTACACCAAAGTGACTTTAATTAATTATTTCAAATCATCTATATGTTTTCGAATTTATGAAATTTTAAATTTAAATTAATTAAATATTTATGAAACCTATTTTCACTGATTACTATATTTATAATACGATTACATAGTTTTTTTTTCTAAAAAAAATTGTTGCTAGCAAGAACTTTACATCATAAATCATATTTAATTGATTTAAGAATTAATTAACTAGTTATATATTCAACAAACAATATTTAACTTATAAAAATAAAATTTAGATACAATACTATAGTATAGTCAGTATTATTCTCAAATTTGAATTAAAATTTCATTTCTTTAATATATATTTATGTTTAATGAAAATCTTAATAATACTCATATACATTATTGAGATATAACTCCAATTATAATTAGAGAGTAACGTCAATATATAGTATTGAAGAGTTGGAACACAATAACAAAACATCATAACTTCCTTTTGTAACATAAAAATGAATAGTAACGAAAAAAGAAGTGTTTGTCTGGGAAAAAAGACAAAGATGGAACAGAGAACAGGATCCAACATCAGAACTTGCTTGTGTAACATAGAAACGAATAGTAATGGAAAAAAAAAAGATAGAGATGTAACAGAGAACAGGGTCAAACATCAGAACTTGCTTTTGTAACATAAAAATGGATAATAATGAGAGAGAAAAAAAAGTGTTTGAAACAACATGGATTAACTTTAGAAACTTAGAAATGGAGGCTATGTTATAAGAGCACGTTTACAAGAGTTGGAACAATAACAAAACATCAGAACTTACTTTTGTAACGTAAAATTGGATAGTAATGACAAAAAAAAAGTGTTTGGTTGAAAAAAGAAGACAAAGATATAACAAAGAACAGATCAGGTAAGGTGCTGATTCTATTATTTCTATCACCCATGATTTAGAAACTAATGAACCTATGAGTTTCTTAAAACAGTAGCGTTGCTGCACAACATTATCTAACGAAACTCGATCGTTAGTTGTATGTTTACTGCTCATTATGTTTGCACGGGAGTCGATGCGTTTGCCATGGGAAAACGAGGGTTTGATTTCTTCCTAGTACTCAGAATTATTAAGCTAGATTGGTGTTCAAACCCTACTTTGATTCTCTTAAAGATCGTTAATTGAATTGAGCACTAATTTGTTCTACAACTAAGACACTTTAATTTTGTTAATGTACAAGGTCCTCTCTGATTTTAAGTATGGAGATACAAGCTAAGTAATCCATAGTAGGTTATTATTTAGGCTTGCTATGTGATTTTTTACATATGTAATTGAGTACCTCTAGTACTTCCATATTATATATATTACTTATTGCTTGGCTGATAAAAAAATAAAGAATTATTAAGCTAGAATGATTCTAACAAGTTTCATCTTATTAGAAGAAAAAACTCTCCCAACATAAGTGTAAGTTAGTTTCTCAATGAAGTACTAATTGTTTTTTTTATTTATACTCTTTGAAATATTATGTAAAAAATAGTTATTCTATTTTATTGTTTCTCTTAAAAGAAGATTAATTATAATTTTATATATGTAAAATTAATTATTATTTATTTATTTATTATTATAATTGTAGTATTTTGTGATTAATTTTTTCTTAAAGTTATATTTTGCATCACGTTGAGGTTATTATTGTTTTATTTATTTATTATTAGAAGTACTTTTGTATCTTAATTTTATTTGCTAATATAAGTTTTTATTGATTAAAATACTGTTTTAGTCTATATAGTTTTATAAATATATAAGTCATTTTTGTCTCATGTCCAAGTGTTCTTTAATTTTCCTTTTTAAGAAAGCTCTCCAAGTATTTTTTAAACATCAAAACCTCTCTAGACTTCAACATCAAGTATTCCCTAAACAATAAAATCTCTTCAGACTTCAAGTTAAAACACATAGTTTAAGTTGAGTAAGTTAACAAAAAAACATCTTACAAACAAGACGTGATAATACATATTTTAAGTGTAGATTATGAATAAAGAATATTTTCATGATTTTGCTTCTTCTATTTTGTTCTTGTTCTTGTTCTTTAAGATGTTCAAACTTCTTTATATAAATAACTTTTGAAGATGACTGTTGCAAATCCTTGAACTGTAGTTGTTGACTTGTTTCATCTTGCTTCCTTGTAGAGTTAGGTGTCCATATTGATATAATAAATGTTTGTATTACATGTGTTTCACTAAATGGTCATTTTTTATCTGATCAGCAAAGTTAGTTATCACCTTTAGAATATAAAAGGAAAGGAATTGTTGTGTGTCTCAGTTGAGAATGACTTTTAGTTGATTTCACATATACTTCAAGATATCTCCTTTTCTTTTATGAAAAATGAAACTCATCCCTTTTATGTGTTGTGAGTACCAAGAAATTTTTATTCCTTTGATTTGTTGAGGAATAATATGAAAGCACATGATAGAAACCTAAAACATAATAAACTAAATAGGATATTCAAAGCATTGGTCTTAGATAGACAAAGTGTGCAATCTGAAAAACTATCATGCATTTCAACATTTAGTATTATCTTTGCCTACTATTGTTTTTGAACTTATTCTATTTTGAATCAAATGCAAATCCTTTATCCTTAGACGTGTTTTATGAACTATTATTTATTTCAAGTAAATATTTGTTCAGATGAGATTCCCTTACTTCATTACTTTTTATGAGAATGAGAATTACGGGGTAGAGGGTGCTCGTTGCAACACATATATGGCGACGACGTTAGTACATCACACATTCACCCGCTTCATCCCAACATCGCTATTTTTTGCAAGTTCTCATCTTTGATTTCTCTTTTTTGCATGTGAATCTTTCAACTAGAAAATTTGTTATATTATGTACGTTCTCGACAAAGAATAATATAAGATGTATCTTGCCTTTGTGATAAGTTGTAGAGTGTTGTAGTCGTCTTATGTGTGTATTGACTTTTCGTCTTGGTCACGAGAACATCACCACCTGTGAAGATCTTCTAGTGGTGGTTTTGGGTGGACTTAATGAACATTCTCATTATGTGTTTCCAATAAGATAGTCTTCTCCATTAAGGCGGGAAACCTTGTAAAAGAATTTCATTTGGGCAAGTATTGCCCTTTACTACTTCTCATCTTAGGATTTTTTCCTTCAACATTATTAGATACTCAACCCCAACAAAGGCTAAGCTATGATATATCAAACTGTAAAGAAAAGAAAGACATTAGAAGGGAGTTGAATAATATAACTACAAGAAAAATTAGGATTATCTACGGAAGAAATCCGTAGATAAGCATGAAAATCCAAAGATAAGTCTTAATTATCTACGGATTATCTACGACCAAAAATCCGTAGGTAATAAGGTCGTAGATAACGTTACCTACGGAAAATTTTTCGTAGGTAACGAAAATTTTTCCATAAGTAACGTTACCTACGAAAAAATTTTCGTAGATAACCCATGAAAGTTGTTATCTACGGATTTTTTCCATAGATAACGTTATCTACGAAAATTTTTCCGTAGATAACCCACGAAAGTTGTTATTTATGGATTTTATCCGTAGATAACCTTTGAAAAAATTTTGTTTAATTTTAATAAATTTATTAATGTAACAACCCTCATATTTGACCTCTCAAGGATGTTATTTCATGGCACTTCACTTTTCAACGTGTTTTGTCCTTACTACACATTTTCTAGGAAACTTCCCAGAAGGTCACCCATCCCTATATTACTTCAAGTCAAAGACGCTTAACTGTAGACTTCTGATGAGATAAGCTACCGAAAAATAGATGCATGTTGTCAGTATAAGTAGTACAAATTAATTCATTTAAGTCATCCTCAACTATACAATCTCATACTTATACTATTTTTGGATCCCTCTCATTTTGATGTGTCCAGACCGCTATAAAAATATATATAATAATTATATTACCAATAATAATAATTATATTATATTTAATTAATATTTATTTATATATATAACTTACTTGTATAATTAACAATCTACTTATTTTTATTTAAAATTAATATTATAATACAATTTATTTATTATAAATTTAAAAGTTTAAATAATAATTTATATATTTTAAAATGATAAGGGTTATAATAACACCGGTATGACTTTTACTAAGTATTACATTGCTCAATAACTTTATATTAAATGTGAATTTTGTAAATTCAACCGTTAGATTGAATTTTGTTAAAATTGAACAACAACTTGAAGGTAATCAAAGTGTTCATATTTTAGTATATTTTGAAATGTATATATCACGTCAATTTTGTTTTACAATAATAAAGTATCAAATCATCTTGAATTAATATAAAATTTTGTATATATGAGTTAAGAGTAAAAAACTTTCAATCTAACGGTTGAATTTATAAAATTCACATTTAATATAAAGTTATTGAGTAGTGTAATACTTAATAAAAATTACACAGTATTATTATAACCCTTCTCTTTTAAAATATTATTTTTATAAATTAAATTTTAACATTCTAAATAAATTATTAATTAACTTAATATATTTATTTATCTTAAATATATGATATAAAATTCAAAAAATGTATTTATTCTTGTTTTTTTCTAATTATCAACCATTAATAAAATATTAATTTAAAATCTTATCTAATTATATCATAATATTTTAATATCAAATTTAAAATCAAATATTAGTATGTTATTTTTTTATCATCATTAATTAATTTATAAAAATATTTGAAGTATTAATTAGTATGTTATTTTTTAAGTTGAGAAAGTTAATAAAGAAATCATCTTACAAACAAGATGTGATAATAAATATTTGAAGTATAGATTATGAATAAAGAATATGTTCATGATTTTGCTTCTTCTATTTTGTTCTTGTTCTTATTCTTTAAGATGTTCAAACTTCTTTATATAGGTGACTTTTGAGGACGACTATTACAAACCTTGAATTGTAGTTGTTGATTTGTTTCGTCTTGCTTCCTTGTAGAATTAGGTGTCCATTAGTGTAATGAATGTTTGTATTAAATATATTTCACCAAATGGTTATTTTTTATCTGATCAAGAAAGTTACTTATTATTACCTTAAAGGTATAAAAGGAAATGAATTGTTATATGTGTCAATTGAGAATGAATTTTAGTTGACTTCATATATTTCAAGATATCTTGCTTTTTTTTCTGATGAAAAATAAAACCTTATCCCTTTTGTGTGTTGTGAGTATTGAGAAATTTTTATTCCTTTGATTTGTTGATAAATAATATAAAAGCACATGATAGAAACCTAAAACATAGTAAATTAAATAGGATATTCAAAGTATTCGTCTTCGATAGACAAAGTGTTCAACCTGAAAAGCTATTATACATTTAATATCGTCTTTGCCTACTATTATTTTTGACATTTGATCTTTTTATGTCAAAAACATTCATTTATTAATATTAAAAAATAACTTTTTATGGATCCTAGATCGTCTTTTAATCTAATTGTTGGCATAGTGATTTAGGCACCATGGGCTCATATGACGTGGGACAATTTTAATTAGTATGTTAAACCCATATTTGACTACTGCCTTGTGCAAAAACTTTTCGGATCAACAACACTCATATTATTGCGCGTGAAGTTAGTCTCTTAGTAGATTGGTAGATATTCATGGTAGGATAAAAATAATTATTCCCTGCAACTCAATTTAATTGTAACTTTAACATTTAAAAATTTCTCAAAATAATTAATGTTGTTACTTTTCAATGAAATATTAATTATTTTTTCCTAATTAGCTCATTCATTAATTATTCAACTACAATTATTGAGAGAATGAGGTTATAATGCTATCATTTTCCTAATAAAATATTACTATTATTTTAATCAACACACACTTATCTCTTAGAAAATTGTGAACACTTGGATGACGAAAAAAATATTACAAAATGTAATACTAACATTCCTCTTTTAGATATTACTTATTTTAATTACCGTACACTTATCTCTTAAAAAATTGTGAACACATTCTTGTGGTTGTGGTCACTTAAAAAACTTTCTTGTTTGTTTCGTATGGCCGGTTTTTACACACACACATATATATATATATATATATATATAAACTTATGATTATATTAAATATTATACTATTTAATAATTATATTAATTATAAATTTTATAAATTCAATTATTAGATTGAAAGTTTATATATATATATATATATATATATATATTATTAAAATACTCTTTAATGTAAAATTTATATTTTTATGTTAAAAAAATTTCCTATTCTAGTGTACACATTATTTTTGATAATTTTAATCTTGATAAAAAAATTATGATAATAATTAGTAAAGATCATAAAAGTTTATTATTTAAAAGTTTTATCCATAAAAAAATTATGAAATTATAATAATTACGCATTCCTCCCACTAGCATGTGTGCATTTAAAGGGAGACCTCACAATGTCTTCTTTTTCAATAATATAAAAATACGTGACATATTTTGTGGGTGCAATGCTGCATGATCTTAGGTATGGACGTCCAATAATATAGTAGCATATTTTAACTTAGGAGAGAAAGAGGTACTCCATGCCTATGTAAAATTACTTGCGCTAATTATAATAGAATAGTTGATAATTATTATGTACAAAAAAATTTGTAATTCTTTTATAATTTCTATTTAACATTTTTTTTTATTTTTATTAGAAAAGTTAAAATAATCTCAAATAAACCGTACGCCAAAATAGAAAATTTTCATTATATACACGTATAGCTAGATAAAATAATAATAATAATAATAATAATAAATAGCGTATCCTTAGCCATCTCAAGTATACATAAATTCTTTCCAAAATGACGGTTTTTCGTTAATAAAATGGAAAATTCTATAGTACCGGTTATAATTGAGGGATACCAAAACAATCTAACGTTTTTATTTATTTATTTATTTTTTATTGTAGTTACTTATTTTCATTTTTATCTTAATTTAGTATTTTTAATAATTTGTTTTTATAAAATTTTCTAATCTTTATATATTTTTTTAATATTTTATCTTACTGTAGCATCTATTATAATTAAATAGTTTAATATTAATATTTTGTTAATACGTTTTAGTTTTTCTTTGATTTTAATTTTTTAAATTTATAGCATAAATTAGTTTTTTAGTTATGTTATTTATTATTTTTCTTTTTTTATTTTAATGTTTTTATGGTATTATTACAACCTTTTATTTTTAAATTTTGTAATTTTATCACATGTAAACAAAATTTGTTATGAGAATTAAAATTTTAATTATATTTTCTGAAATAGTCTTTTTATTAATTTTATACTAATTTCTAATTTGAAATTTCTGTTGCTTGGAATTTGTTGTTTGAGTTTATTTATCCACATAATTTGAGTTACTAAAACCCTTCCATTTTTATGCTACAGAATCAGCTCCTAATAAAATATGAAGCGCGAGGAACGCGAAACACATATATAAAAATATATAATAAAGACCACGAGGATCGCACAAATAATAACCTACACGAGCCGCGTAAATTCCGAACGAACCCCATTCGTGAGTGTCTTTGACACATCACTCTTCACTTCTATTTAGGTCTCAGCATTATTTAAACCCGGTCACGCTAACATAGATTGAGTCATTTATAGTTTAAACATTAAACACCAACCGTGTTTGTCGGTCCCCAACAACACTGCACCATGCTAGACATCCAAGGCTACCTTGTGCTGTTCTTGCTATGGTTCGTATCAATCATTTTGATCAAATCCATCTTAAAAAAATCGCAATGCTTGAGACTCCCCCCTGGCCCTCCAATTTCGTTTCCACTCGTTGGACACGCACCTTATCTCCGTTCTCTCCTTCACCAAGCACTCTACAAACTCTCCCTGCGCCATGGCCCTTTGATCCACGTGATGATCGGGTCCAAGCACGTGGTTGTGGCATCATCAGCGGAATCCGCGAAGCAGATCCTCAAAACCTCCGAAGAGGCCTTCTGCAATCGCCCGCTGATGATTGCGAGCGAGAGCCTCACGTACGGCGCCGCCGATTACTTTTTCATCCCGTACGGAACCTACTGGCGGTTTCTCAAGAAGCTCTGCATGACAGAGCTTCTTAGTGGGAAGACTCTCGAACACTTTGTGAGTATTCGAGAGAGTGAAATTGAGGCCTTCTTGAGGACCATTTTGCAGATTTCGACCGCCGGAAAGGCGGTCGAAATGCGGCCGGAGCTCATAAGGCACACAAACAACATCATCACGAGGATGATTATGGGTAAGAAGAGCAATGGTGGTGACGACGAGGTGGCGCAGCTGAGGAAGGTAGTGAGGGAGGTGGGAGAGTTGCTTGGGGCGTTTAATTTGGGGGATGTGTTTGGGTTCATGAGGCCTTTCGATCTGCAAGGGTTTGGGAAGAAGAACATGGACACGCACCACAGGGTGGATATGATGATGGAGAAGGTGTTGAAGGAGCATGAAGAGGCTAGGGCAAAGGAGGGTAAGCATAGTGATAGGAAGAAGGACCTTTTTGATATTTTGTTGGACCTTATTGAAGTTGAGGGCACGGACAATAAACTCACCAGAGAGAGTGCTAAAGCCTTTGCCCTGGTATGTGTTTTTTTTTTTTTTTTTTTTTTTTTAATTTATTTTTATTATTATTCTTTTTGTTTGCATTAAGGAATATTGGATTTCTATGAGACATTCACTACAAAAAATGTTCCATATAATAACATACAAAAAGTGTCACTATAGATATAATATACATAAATATATACCTATTTGACATATAGCTACATGTAATTTTAATGTTAATTTTGAATAAGATTTAACAACATATTTTGTGTTACTATAGTCTATACCTATACTTTTTAACAATATACTAACTTATATTATATTTATTGTGCGGGGAAAAGTAATTTTTAGTAACACCTATTGTGTCACGTGTGTATCACTATATGACAATTTTCTTGTAGTGATTTCTTCAAAATTACTTCAAGAAGATTTTTTTTCTTCCAAAAACTAAAATTCGTTTATACATAAATAATTTTGTAAAAGCTATCTCTTATTAATTTTTTGAAAAACTTACTTTTAACTCATGCATATAAATTAGTTTTAATTGATCGAAAAATTTATTATGATTTTTCTTCTTATGTTTCTCTTATATAAATGTTTATAGAGAAGTTTATCTAAATATGCATGTTTTTCTTTCGTAGCTAGCATAGTAAGGGTATCTCTAAAGGATTGAGGTAAATACCCAAATTGTCATTGGTAAATTTTAAAGATATTATCATATTCATTCTCGAAACTAATTAAGATTTTGTGAAATATGTCATAGGAAGGTCAAATTCACAATCATAACATTCAAAAACTCAAAAAAAAAATGTAACTAAAATGATAATATTGATGTATTCAAAGACAAAAATGACAAAAAAAAAAAAAAACATTAAATTTAAGAACTTATTTGATATTTTATGTACTTATTTGATAATTTCTTAATTTCAAGAATTAATGACACAAGAAAGTGATTGAAATCTGAAGAGAAAAATCATATTAATGTAAACATGTAACTCGATGATAAAAGGAAATACACTTAGAGTATCGTAATAACACTCAATTTTCTATTATTAGAGTTCATTTCATTTTAGGTATTAAAATATTAGTATATATTTATTTAACGTTTATCCTTTTGTACATTTTAATTTTTGAAGTAAAAAATTTATGTAGATAGAATTATTATTTAAATAGTTGAAATAAAAATATATTAAATTAAAGTTATGTGTATAAAAGAGTACGTAGGGTTGATTGTGGGGTTTAGCGCTTCATTCAAGAATTTTGTTTAGATCGAGTTGTTAGTTTGAAGACAAAAAAAAAAAAAAAAAAAAAAAAAAAAAAGCTGGCTAGATTGCTTAAAATAATAAAATGATGTCATTACATGAAAATATAAAATATTAAAGTTCGGAATTTATGTAGGTTGCTTCGTTGGATATGTTAATAACTTAATAAGCCTAAGTAAATATTGGGAACTATGCAGACAAAGATACACGAGATCAATGTTAATTAATTTAGGCTAATAATTAAATTGGGTCAGGAATATCATGCAAAATACAGAGGAGAGAGAACATCATTAACGGAAACTTATCCAACCATTAATTATAAAATATAACTAAAACCCTTAAATTCTCTCCATATAGATTCTCTCCATTTTATAAGCTTTATAATTTTAATAAAATATAATAAGAAAAAAAATCAGCCATGAGATCATCCCCAACATGATTAACCAAGTTTTACTTGTAGTTGTAATTATTCCCGTCTAAAATTTATGCAGCATAGCATTATTTCAACGATCAGAATCTGATTGTACCAAAAATAAGGAGTATTTTCACGTTAGTTCTAAATTATTTTTTATTTCTAAGATTGTTTTTAAATAAACTTTTAATTCAAAATAATAAATATATAAAATAATTTTATAATTATCTGTCGATTTAAATTAATAAAATAAAATATTAAATAATTTTAAAATTTTTTAAAAAATTTGTTAACTTAATTTATAAGTTAAAATTTTTAAATTTAACTATTAAATTATTAAAATTTATATAAAATATAAATTATTAAATAGAATAAATTTAGATAGACTTCAACGTCTCTCTTCCTTTACCTTTATATATATATATATATATATAACAAAACATAAATATAAAATAAAAAATAATAAAATTATAGAATATAAAATATAATATTATTAAATATACACTAATAACATGGTGTTAATTGGACAGGACATGTTCATAGCCGGCACAAACGGCCCCGCAAGCGTTCTGGAGTGGTCACTAGCGGAGCTGGTGAGGAACCCACACGTATTCAAGAAAGCAAGAGAAGAGATCGACGCAGTTGTGGGCAACACAAGGCTGGTGAAAGAATCAGACATTCCGAAGCTACCGTACCTGCAAGCAGTGGTGAAGGAAACCCTAAGGCTGCACCCACCCACCCCAATCTTCGCGAGGGAAGCCATGCGAGCGTGCCAAGTGGACGGCTACGACATTCCCGCCAACTCCACCATCATGATCAGCACGTGGGCCATAGGGAGAGACAAAAGCTACTGGGACAAGCCTCTCGAGTACAACCCCGAGAGGTTCTTGCTTGCTGACGACCCTGGCAAGGCCAGAATGGACGTCCGGGGACAGTACTACCAGCTGCTGCCCTTCGGCAGCGGCCGGAGAAGCTGCCCCGGCGCCTCGCTGGCCTTGCTCGTCATGCAGGCCACGCTCGCCAGCTTGGTCCAGTGCTTCGACTGGGTCGTCAACGACGGCAAGAGCCACGAGGTTGACATGACGGAGGAAGGGAGGGTCACTGTGTTCTTGGCCAACCCTCTCAAGTGCAGGCCTGTTCCACGTTTTACTCCCTTCGCTGCTGCTGCTGCTGCTTCAACATGAATGTCTTGTAGTGATTCATTGGTATCATAGACATTTACTTAATAATTTCTCGTGAGATATGTGGTTTCATGAGTTATGTTTTTTTCTGCGTTTTTTTTTAATTAAAAAATATATATATTTACTGTGTTTTTTTTAGTGCTTTGTGTAAACTTGGTGACAGGGCTGTTTAATTAATTACGAAAACAAGTGTTTACTTATTTCCTGTCCGTTTCTCCTAGGGAGCATATTTTGGGTGAAGACATTCTCCTCGAGGTCGAAAGAAAATAGCATTCTAATGTACGAAAAATTAGAAAGAAATGAGAATTATGTAGCTTGTCGGGGATATATCTTGAAACTCTTGCAAATAAGTCAGTTTTATACATAATGTATACATATATACATTCTTAAAAAAAACACTCATCACGCTGGATCTATTTTTTTTATTCTTTACAGACCCAATAAAGGTTAATTTATTTAATAGATAAATGGTATGCATCTAACACAGTTTGTAGAAATCTAAACATTTAATTAATTATGTCAACAAGTAAGGACCACAAGGAGATGAAAGACTTGGGACCGGACTTAATTAAACTTACATCAACGATCCAAATGACATTACGTAGGAGAGTGATGGAAACATTCCATTTTTTTTTCCTTCTATTTATTCGATCTATTCTTCAATAAATTTATTCAACCTGTTTACAGATGGCATGGATTTTGTGTATATTTAATGGTGGGAACAACTGACTACCAACAAACGACTTCTTGTAGATGATTTGCCTTGAGGAGGAACTCTATTCTTCAAAGTTTCCTAGCATTTGAGTTGTTGAGGTTTCTATATTTCACCACGGAGAAGAAATGCAATTAGGGAAGTATTGTAAACTAAATTTAGAGGCATGTAATAAAGCGGTATATTCATTACTAGAATTTATTTTTTTTTACATGGGACTTTTCACGTAGGTTGTGTAAAAATTCGTAAAAAACATGATAAATTCATTTTAGCAGATTTTTATCCCAAATAATTATTTTGTGGATAATGTTTTTGCGATTTTTAAACTTTCCTACAGATATTTTTTTTCAAGAATTTTTTTTGCAAAAACATCTTAGAAATTATTGTAAAAAGTTTCTTGTGAGTTCCTTATTTGTAGGTAATTTGAGAATTTGAAATTCTAAAAAGACATTGCAGTTAATTTTCATATGAATTTTGGTAAATTTCTTGTGAATTTCAAATTTGAAAGAAACTTCATAGGTGAATTTCTTAAGAATTAAAAAAACTATCAAATACATTTTTAGATTTTTTCAAATATTTCAATATATTTATATAAATTTATTATTTATTTGTTTTAGAAAATTTAATATAAATATTTTATTACTATTAGAATTTCTCTAATTACATGAGAATTTTCTTATAAATTTTGCATAAAATTTTTCTTATAAAAACACATTTTCAACAATTTTTTCTGCAAATTTTAATCCCCATGTAATTACTTTGTAGATAATGAGTTTTTATAGATTTTAAATCTGTAGAAAATATTCTGTGGATTTTCCTGTAAATTTTTTTCATCACAGAAAACGTTTTTACGAATACTTTTCCAAGAAAGTTTTCCACAGATCTAAAACTTGTAAAAACAAAACCCGCAGATAAATTTCCTGCAGATTTAAAAGCAATAGAAATTTTGAGGTAATTTTTCACGTGAATTTCAAACTTCGCGGGTATATTTCCTATGATTTTTATTAAATTCGTAAGAAATTTCACAAATAATTTTTCTGCAATTTTTTAAAAAAAATAACAATTATATTATTATATGTAATATATACATATAAATAAATTGATTACTATTATATATGATGTGAACAATAAAATTTTATTGTATTACTTAATATTTATATTATATTATATATTTTATACAATTCGAATTGTTCAATCAATTTTCTCTTTCATATAATTCATCTCTGTCTAAACTTACAGTAAATGATATCCAGTTAAGTTGAATGTAATTTTATGTTAAATATATTGGATCATTTAAACCAAAGTGTAATACGCTTCCTCCTTATAGGCCAAAATAAACATTGTACCACCTACAAAAAACAAAGTAAAAATATTAGTTCAAAAAGATAAATAATAAAATAAAACTAATATTTCTATAATGAAAACTAATATTTATGTCATCAAAATTTGTACAACACGCCATTAAATACCAAAGTAGCTCCAGATTATTATCTATGCTAAATTCAAATATTTTAAATTCCATACAGTGAAATGTTTCATATTGAATGCAAACTCTACGTTTTTTTTTTTAATGTTTATTATTCCCCAAAATAATCGATTCAAAAATTTGGATATGAATAGACATATTTTAGCTTTAGCTTTCACATTTTGTTTCAAATAACTCAAAATTTCTCATGAGCTTTACCTTACCATGTCCAGACTGGTCCGCATTTTAAAGCACCGGAAAGGTTCTACTAGCATGTAGATAAATATAATATTTAAAATTATATTCAATTATATTTAAAATAACTTTTAATTCACTGATAATATATTAAAAACAGAGAGGTAGAGAAGGGGAGCACAGTGTTGGAGAACCAATGTATTGAGAAGTATAATTCTCTTGTTTTCTTGTTGCATATGCATGTTATTTCCATAGAAGAAATCCCATATTGCTTGAATAACTTAAAGTGTTGAACCTTTATATATAAGAATGTTCTCAACTCTTCCAAAGGAACAAGCACAGGGTGTTAGAATTGTGCATATGAGAATGGATTTTATGAGCATGTTATAGTTTAAATTTGTTGATTTGCCTCTCCTATGCGTGTGAAAAATGAGAACTGAAAATATTTGATCATCCCTTACAACATTTTTTTTATTACAAAAAAGAAAGAGATAGCTTTGATATATAGCTGGCCTAAAGTGGAAGAGATAGTTCTCGTCTCTGAATATAAATACTATATTCTCGTCTAAATTCAACTCAAAGTCCTGATAAAATAAAAAAGTATTTCAATCAGATTTTTATGAGTTTTATTGACTACAATTATATGTTCCAGTATTTTGCAGTGTAGAAAAATTGAAATACGAATAAAGCATCAATTCCCTGTAAGCATGGACTGCATGGTCAACTTAGTTACCTGATCGAAATCCTTGTTAATGGTTTTTAGTAAATGATCAGATGGAATCATGAAAGGAGGACAAGGAAAACCATTTGAAGTGAAAAACTGCATTGAAACGTGCAGAAATTTTAGGAGAACATTAAAATTAGAAATATTAAACAAAGTACCGTGAAAAGATGGAGTATATATAAAAGGGATAGTTCCTAACCTCACTTGCAGCAAAAGCGAGTCCAAAGTAAACAGTTATACCAGAAGACTGAATGCTAAGGTTGAGAAACTTCACTACTATGATCATGGGACTGATGCTCTCACTCTCAGCTCCTAAGAAGCTCCCAAGGTTCTAATCCAGTTTCAAGCTTGCATCAACATAATTCATTTATTGGCTTGTGACAACAATTTATTGTCCCAACTTAATGTTTCAATAATGCATAATAAGGGGAAGGAGTGGAATAAAATACATTATATTGATCCAAAGAAAAAGATAAGTACCAACTTTCACATAATCAATTCTAACAGACTTGACATACCATTACAAGAAGAGGACTCATTAGTTCAGTTTGTGATGATACTATAAAATTTCAAGGCATATGCATCCAATTTCCAAACTCAATTAACAATAACAATCAAAAGGTAGAGAGCAGAAACCAACCTTTTACAGGGTTCCCTTTCAGAAAAATACCTTACTCACGCATCCCAGTGAAAAGCTACACATCGCAATCTAAAGCTTTTAAGTTTGCATACTAATAAGGTAAGCATGGGAGGAAAACAAATAAAAATAGTCCTAAATTAGTTATCGGGTTTTTTTTTTAATGTGTGCCTGAGATACACTTTAACAATTATTAAAATTCATTATTCAATATTTTTTTTAATATATTTATTATGTGAGAGAGTAAATAATAATAAATAACATTAACTCTCATATTTAAAACTAATTTGATGTCATTTTTAATTTTATCCTTCCTTTTTTTTTTCATTCCCAATCAAAATAATAATGAAACAGATTTTAACAATATTTCACTTAAAACATTAGATATTATTTTATTTTTTTAACTCTGTTATGTTTTTGTTGCTACTAGTTTAATAATATTTTATATTAATAAATAAAATATTATGTAATAATATTTAATAATTCTTTTAACAAGTAATCAGTTAATGATATAAACTCTTGACTTCACACCTACTCATTTGGTCACTCTATGTACATATGCCTCAACCTAGCTTCCATATCGTTCCACAAAAAATCTGAAGGAGACAACTTAGGACATTTTCTCATTCAGAAGCCAACAGCTCACTAAAGGGTTGTCAACTTTGGCCGCTTTAAGCACCATAACTTATATTCTATAGATAAATATTTTAATTTATAAAATATTTTATTCACTTCTAGTTTTTATGTATCTCAATTGAGACACGTATCATAATACCACATGTCTAAACAACTTCACCACTTACTCAACTCCAATCAATTATCAACTCAAAACATCACACATCATCCTAGATCAATGCATAGTGAACCATAATCATACAACATCATATTGTATAAAAGTAAGAAATACACTTCAAATATTTCCAACACTTAGACAAATAACCATCAATTTTTTGTCTAACAAACCATGCTTGACACCATTCTTCGCATGCCCGGTGCCATAATTGAGGCATAGAGCCTCTAACTCACCAATGCTTGGCGCCAAACCACCTATACCTGCATGAATGAGGTACAAGGCCTTTGTGTCAATCATGCTTGGTGTGGATAAACCCATGTTTGACCCCATTCAGGTACGCAGAGAGCCTTAGCTTAATTCATGCTCAACATCACTAAACTTATGCTCGACATCATTTAGACAGAGAGCCATAAACTTAATCATGCTCACTTGACATTACCAAGGTAGAGAGTTCCTCAAGCAATCACACCCAATGCATTTCATTACCCCATCTGGTGTGACTAAGGTAGAGAGCTCCTTATTGACTCACATCTGACGCTATTAATACTATAATCAACATAGTCAAGATAGATAACCCCTAACTTGATCCACGCTTGATGCCATGAAGAATTGCCCGATGCCATGATGATTTTTGCACATAGGAGAATCATCAAAATGACTCAAACATGCAAGTCACACCACCAACATGAAATAAAAAAAAATATATCATATATACATTATAAGAAACTCCAAACAAACTCAAAATAGTACATGCAATCATGGATTTCCAAGAATCATCCAATTTTCTTTAGAAAACCAGAGAACCTAAAAATTCAAGAAATTCAAAATCCCTTTTAATTCAATCCAAACAGCCAACAATTGATGCATGCAATTCATCAAACAAGTAGTGTAAAGCAACAATTCATCAGTCACTAACTTTCATTACCTCTAGTTTTGAAAATAAAAGACATGAGGAAGAAGGAAACGAACTCTGTACAATTCTTGACTTGAGATTCTCAACCCCAAAAGCTTGAATTTTAGACTCTATCAACTTTGATTAGTTGTAGGAAAGGTGTAGATGGAATTAGTGGAAATAAGGAAAGGAATAACTGTTTTGGCTCTATAGTCTTAATTTCTCTTTAACTTCTCTCTACTTTTCTTAAAGCATGAGCTTATGAGGTTCATGTCTTAAGAAAAATATTATATACACCCTTCTTTGAGTTAGGCCAAAAGACTCTAACTTAAAACTACCACACCAACCACTAAACTCTCAAGGATCTCTTGACCCTTAGAGTTCTCAAACAAAAATAATTACGACAAAATAATATTTAATCATATAATTAATTAAGAAGGTATAAATTAAATCATATATTATTACAATAACAAAAACCATTGATAGTTGACACAAGTGATAACAATTTGTATTTATTAACCAAGTTGTTTAAGATTCAAATCATGAACTTAAGTATGGAAATTAACAAACTATGTTGGAAGGAAAATATCACCTTGTATGTGCTCACGGTCTTCGACATATATTAGTCACTACTTCTGGTGAAACTTTGTACTAAGTGATTATCCAAAATGTAAAGGTATCTGACAGGGTTGTCCCAAGGATAAAGCTTTTAAAGTTCAAGCTTTAGCCCACTAATCAAAAATTATTTGCTATTACATTTTGTAAAGCAAAAAAGGCAATATATATTAGTAAAATGCACAACATATAACTCTTTCATTTTAAATGCAAAAGTTTATCTTAAATTTTGCTTTAGGCCTTTTATCATTAGTGAACTGACCTTGGTGTTGTATTCAAACGAACTGTTGACATTTCCAAATAGTGTGGTTTTAAACAATTCCAAATGTTTCAAAATAATAAATTGACCATTTTTGACAAGTTTTAGACAAAAAAGCATGGAAAATAAATAATATTAGTTTCTGCATGATACATGTATATGTAACTGTGGCTACATAGTATGTCTTCAACCCATCCTCATGGAGTGATAATACACAAAATTAAGGTTATGTATATTATACTCATAGAGAAGGAAACTGGTGCATTGTCTGGTTGGTTAAGGAAGGTGTCTCATTAGTTTGTAGTATATTTATTTCACCTACATGCCCCCTGATTTACTTTTATTTATTCATGATGATTTTTCTGAAACCTTCAACTCACACCTTATTGCAATGTTATTATTTCATTGCTATGCAATGAGTGTGAGTTTCAGAGTTTCACTATTTAAGTCCCTTCTAGTGTCTTTCTTTTTCCTACAACTTTCAACATTTTGGTACCCTTTCCAAGTGTCAAAGAGATGTCTCTAAATAATATGTTTGTGGTTGAATTATTTGATCTGTGGGGAATGAACTTCATGAACCCTTTCCATATATCCTTTATATATAAATATATTTTGGTTGTTGTGTATTATGCGTCTAAATAAGTGAAGGTTGTGGCTTTACCTACTAATGATGCTCGAAGTGTAGTTAAATTTTTAAAGAATTTTTCTTCTTAATTTGGGACACCCTCAGAAATAATAAGTGATAAAATGACGCATTTTTGTAATAAATTATTTTGATAATTTATTACAAAAATATGGTATAACTCATAAAGTAGTCATCTTTTATTACCCTCAAACTAGTGGCCAAGTAGAGATATCCAATATGGAGCTAAAAAGAACGTTTATGATGTGTTTGGATGAGAAATTTATATAGGGTAATTTATTTATTTGAAGAATTTCAAATTCTTTGAGGTGAAATGCTTTGTTTGGATGAGGAATTTACAAAGAATTTGAAATCCAAGCATTTGTGAAATTTCTTAAAATAGTAGAATTTCAAATTCTTCCAAAAATGGGAGAATTTGAAATTCCTCATATTTGTTTTTCTTATTTCACCTATATATTTTATCTTATCTCTTCATTCTTTTAATTATTAGATATTCAAAAATATTTTTAAAATTATTTAATACTATCTTATATTAATTTTTAAAATTTTTAAATATTATCTAATATTAATTTTTAAAATTTTTAAATATTTAAAAATGGATTAATATTTATTTTTATAAAATTTAATTTAAAAATCTCAACATATAAATATATTTTTAAAATCAATTTTACTATGATGGAATCAAATTATCATATTCAACCTAACAATTTAAAATTTAAGAAATTTGAATTGACTCATCCAAACAAAATATTTTAAGAATGATAGAAATTGAAATCAATAATTCAAATACTAAGAATTTAAAATTCCTTGAATTTGTAAAATTCCTCATCCAAACACACTATTAGGAAAAACTGTTGGTGTGTATAGAAAGGATTGGTCTACTAAATTAGATTATGCAATGTGGACTTACAGGACAACTTTCAAAACTCTCATTGGCATGTCTCCCTACAAACTAGTCTTTGAAAAAAAAATTGTCACTTACTTGTTGAATTGGAACACAAAGCTCTTTAAGATCTTAAATATCTTACCATTAATGTTAAGCTTGCATGTAGTAACAGACTCTCACAATGAGTTGGATGAGATTCGAATTGGAGGATATGAAAATTCCAAGTTGTACAAAAGAAGACAAAAAAAATGGCAAGATAATCGCATCAAGCTCAGGAAATTTAAATTGGGGGAGAAAGTTCTCTGTTATAATTCCCACCTACAGTTATTTCCAGGTAAATTGTAGTCTAGAAAGATTGAGCCTTTTACATTGGTGCAAATATTTCCCTATGGGGTACTAGAGTTGTCCATGAAAGATAGGACAACATTTAAAATAAACAAAAACAGAGTCAAACACTATGAGGATAGCCTATTATAGGTTAACTATGTAGTTGACTTTAAAGGGACAAATGAACTAATCATTGTACTATCGTACTTGAGACCTTAAACAAGCGTTGCTGAAGAGGCAACCTGGAAAAAAAAACCGAGAAAGAAGCAAGGTTATGCTCCCAGTTAGCACTACCATGCATATCAAGTGACTATTGGCCTAGCACGATTGTGCTTAACACATGCATGGTCGTGCTTCATAAGGGAAAATAATTTTTAAAAGGGTCACAAGCTATAGGTTGCAAATGAAGCTCCCCATATAACTTCACACTACTAGAAGGATTGTATTCTAAGTCGGTTATTTTGCCATATCTACATCGGTTTTAAAACCGACTTAGATAAGGCCGTCGTAGATGAATGATCATATCTAAGTCGGTTACGTAAAAACTGACTTAGATGTACTTATACATCTAAGTCGGTTTTTAAAACCGACTTAGATGTACTTATACATTTAAGTCAGTTTTTACAAAACTGTCTTAGATGTGCACATACATCTAAGTCGGTTTTTATAAAAACTAACTTAGATGTATATATACACATCTAAGACGGTTTTTATTCAAAACCGACTTAGATGTGCATATATACATCTAAGTCAGTTGATGCTTAGAACCGCTGTAGATTGTCTAACATCTATAGAATGTCTAACATCTAGATGGCACCAATAAGGAAGATTAAAAAATATTGATCTCTTCTTCCACAAGTTTTTCTCATTTGACTTCTTTTGAGTTTTTCCAAAGATAACATTTATGTCCTTCACCAAATCATAAACTTGTTCACCAGTTAAGGGTGTCGGTGCAATTTCATGTTCTTGACACCCATTGAAAGCTTTTTTCAATCTCCGATATGGGTGATAAGGTTTGAGAAATTTTCGATGCCTAGTGTAAACAGTTTTCTTTCCATTCTTCAGTTGTAGGTAGCTTGTTTGTTGTTCACATATAGGACATGCGTGATGTCCTTTAACACTATACCCGCTCAAGTTCCCATACGCTGGAAAATCATTAATAGTACAAAATATCATTGCACGCAACTTGAAAGTTTGTTGTCGATACCCATCAAACACGTCAACCCCTTCTTCCCACAACATTTTCAAGTCCTCAATCAATGGACTTAGGTAAACATCTATGTCATTTCCCGGCTGTTTTGGGCCGGCAATCATCATACATAATATCACATATTTTCTCTTCATGCACAACGAAGGAGGTAAATTGTAAAGTGAAAGGAGAACAGGCCATGAACTGTGGTTGGTGCTTAAGTTACCAAAAGGATTCATTCCATCTGTCGCAAGACCAAGCCTTAGGTTTCTTGCCTCACTACCAAAATCTGGAAACAAAGCATCAATTTTTTTCCATTGTGGAGAATCAGCCGGATGGCGAAGCAAGCCATCACAATTTCTCTTGTTTGCATGCCATGTAAGGTTCACTGCATCATTTTCATTAGCAAATAATCGCTTGAACCTTGGAATGATTGGAAGATACCATAACACCTTTGCTGGAGGCCCCTTATTTGCTATATCTTCATCATTATTACCACCACCATCCTTTACTTTATATCGTGATACCCCACAGCGGGGACACTTGTGCTCTGCTTCAAACTCTTTCCTGTACAATATACAATCATTAGGACATGCATGTATTTTCTTGTATTGTAAACCCATGGGACACAAAACCTTCTTCGCCTCATAGTGACGGTCTGGCAAAGTGTTGTCTTTTGGAAGCATTTGCTTCAACAACTGAAGCAACTCTGTGAAACTTTTATCACTCCAACCATTTCTTGCCTTTAAATTCATCAATCTTAACACGGCTGATAATCGCGTGAAGGTTATACAGTCAGGAAACAAAGGTGTCTCTGAGTCACTTTTTAAATCATCATACACATGTGAATGTGCTTGCTGAAAAGACTCTTGTCCCACATCACGAATCATGTCCTCTATTTGGTCATCCATTACTTCATCATCTTGCTGAGTTTGAGACACTGTTTGTATCTCTTTATGTTCACCATGCCATATCCATGTTGTATAACTCGTTAGAAAACCATCACAGATAAGATGGTCCCGTATTTCATCAATTGTACGTCGCCTCCCATTTAAACAGTTAACACAAGGACAATAAAACTTCCCACTCAAATCTGATTGATTTCGTTGAGCAAATTCCAAAAATTGTTCAACCCCATTTTGATACTCATTGGTGATTCTTTTAGAATTCATCCAACTACGATCCATTCTACATCACAAATGCATGATATAGTTAATATGCCACATCTAACATTTATTTAATATGCCAAGATCAATCCCTAAAATACACCTTGTTCAACACTATAGAAAAGGGGTATACAGACTTTTGCCTGTCATGGCCACAATTATTTGATAGGTCTATAGAAAAGGAGATACTAACCACTCCTTTATTTTAAGGATCTTTTAATAATGTCAATATATGTCATTATTAGATGACACAAAATATACACTACAAAGTGATGTCAATATATGTCATTATTTGCGGAATATATAAGAGTATATATCTGGCCACGACAAAGAGTCACTTACACGTAACGCATATTGGATGCTTTACACCATGACAAAGCCACTACTTTATTTCCTTTTCCTTTTTATATTTTTTCTTATAAACAAATCCTGCATTCATCAACTAATATACTACTTTCACTCTTTATATGAGAAATAATTTATAATATACCTTTTATAAATAAAAAAATTGTGTAAAATATCCTGTCATTTATTTCTTGTAAAAAATAGAAAAATAGGACAACATCTTATTTTGATTTTGCAGAATGTTTTTTAATATATATTTGAATAATATATTAATTTAATGTACGTTAATGAAGTACTAAATAATTACAAATGAATATGAAATTTTAAATGCACTTACCAAAAACTACTCTCATATTTGCCTTCAAAAAATTATCTCCACGTTGGAAAATATTTATTTCTATTATGGAAAAGATTTGGCAAATTATTGTTATGTTTTTTCTGGAAATAAATATTTGAAATTAAAGAAACAGATTATTGTGTGTGTCAAGACTTTATTATCGAGTGGTATGGACGTGGAGCTTTTGCTACATGTGGAAACGCCCACGAAGAGAGACAGTGAGGGGATATAAGATGTTTTTGGTCAGGGCTAAAAAATTATGACAAAATTGGGTTTAAATTTATTAAAGCTGCTATATATCTAAATGTGAAAAACAGAAAGTGACAAGTGTAATTACCGTGTGGTTGGATTTGTACCAATCTCCAATGAGAACAGTGTAATCTCTAGAGAGATCAGGGAAGGGTACTGAAATTCTTGGTCTGCTGAGAATCCTGATTAACATTAACAACATAGAATCAGAAACAAGACCAAGATTATATACTAGAAAAAATAACGGGAGAGAAAGATAGGAGAGAAGGAGGTATTGTAAAATTCAAAGTCAATTGAGATTCATCTAATGATACAATTCAATATGTAGCTAAACTGTATCAGATTATGGGATTTATATCATGTATCACAAGATTTTAATAACTTAGGCTCTGTCGATAAAAGTTAAACTGCATTTATAAAGTTTTTTTTTATATATATAAATCAGGCACCTGGTCCTGGTACACAATGCAAATTTAATAATCATAACAACATTTATTTGATATGCTTGAAAAATAATTATACTGTATATAATGATAAAAAGAACTTTTTCAGTCTTTACCAGATTAATGTATGAACTTTCATATTTACCTTAGCTATTCGCTTTCGGAGGTAGTCATCAAATATAACATCTTTGACAAGTTCATAATCACCATCACCCTAATGGATAAAAACTTGTCATAGGAGGAACAAAAGAACTTTTTAGAAATTAAATAAAATGAACACAGTGAGCAAACTCACCTTTGATCGATATGGCATATTGAAAACAATACCCTCAGCTATTCCATAAGGATTTCCATCGGTATATACCTAGTGTTACAATTGCAGACTTAGTGATTGAAATAGTAACTCAAAAAATAAGAGAATAAACAGGCATCAAATAAAAACTCATCAAATAAAAACTCATCTAATTCTTTAACAAGTAAATACATGAGATCATTCAACTGATATCAAAAAATAAGTGAATTATTTTTTTGTTGTTTATATTCAGAATTGGAGCGAGTAACCTCTAATTACAATCCCTAACTTGCATTTTTATCTTTTGGATAATATGTTGTCAGTTTATCTCAGACTCACAGCTACAGATTCCTGTACATAAATTTTTCTTTTTTTGTGAATGATAACTTACATCTTCAAGTTTCATAGTTTAACAGTTCAGCTAACTTCATGTGTTGGAAGGCTATGTGTTTGTTGGTGTCTCTATATTGAAAGCCACCACATCCATAGTAACAACTTTTAGTGATAGAGATGAATGAACCCATTTAAGTGTTAAGAGAGAAATAGTTATATGGAGATCTTGCATGAATATTAGTCTTCTAAATACAGGTCAAATATTTTGATGAAGACTGTTTTATAATCAATTATTAGATGATTTATTCTTATAAGTTGTGTATTGCTTAAACTTGCTACATATGTTATGATAATATAGAATTTTATTCTTACCAAGGACGACCACTCCATTGGAAGATATATTCAAGTCTCTTTTCTGGTATGTCTTAAGGACTAAATTATTTCTTTCTTACTATCATTACAAGGATGGAAGATGTTTTAGAATGCCAAAGTCGATGCTACATGTTGAATCCCCTTCGCATCCCCTCTTATAATTTCAAAATGACTTAACCCCTCCCCCTTGCAAAACACGAAGAAAACTCTTACTTGCAATTTTGTAGTAAGCAATTAACTCCCCTGGCCGTTCAGTTTAAACTGGTTCAAAATCCAAGTGCTGCATCAAACTATTATTATTAGTAAAGAGAACCCGATTTTTTTGTTATCAAACTATTAGATCTCTCAATAACCACAAATCAGAAATTATTGAGACCAAATGATTTTACTGAGAGCACAATATTGGTTTTAAGTCTCTAGCATATCACTATGCCAATAAATTTGAAAATGAGTAAGAGGGAAGAACTAATTCGGCTTATCATGGACAAATCTGGACTTAAAATTGAAGGCATTTTTGTCCTAACAGTCTGACATAGGTACATTATTTTGAGTGTATATTGAGTTGTAGCAGTCAAAATTGTGAAACTAGATTTTCTTTGGTTAGCATTAGCATAACAGCTCCTTCACAAAATTACACTGATAAAAAAGCTTAAGAACTAAAAAAAACCTTCTTAACTTGTGGTGAGAGAAAGAATATCACTGTGAATTGTGAAACTGTAAAACACAGAATGAAATTCCTACGAAAGAAAGATATAATACGAATTGGTCAGAACATACTACGACTCAATCCATCAAATCAAAAGGCCTTGGAAAGCCTGGTTGGTTACAATTGCAATCCCAAATAAAATCAAATACTTATAAAAGTAACAGCTTTATGATGTAACAATCCATTAATTATAAATATAAGGGCACCGATATGCATTGGTAAATTAATTTGTTATCCTGATAACTAGTCAATCATAAAATGTTTAAACCAGTCATTGGGTTGTTGTGCATGATAATAATTACCATTATGTGATTGACTAATAAACCCACACAAGCAATACATATTTTGTTAATAACTCCATGATTGAAACATGATAATCTCACTTTTACTGAGTGATTTAAACGAACCAACATGGTAAAACAAATTTAAACCAGCTCTGAAGAATCCTTTTACAAAAGAAATAATCAAAAGAAAACTTGTAACTTGCAATTAAAGAACAAAACTACATTCTTGTTTGGCTGGCAAATTGAAGAAACTAGAAAGTAAGAAAACCTTAAAACGAGATGAGCATTAGCTCAGTCAGATATACAGAGATACATTTATAATCGACAAGCTCCAACAAATATTCACATTCACACGCCAAGAAAGGATTGAAAAATAGTTTGACAAGTGCAGGGAAACACACATGCGTCAGTTTTTCTTTATCAGTATAAATTAAACTCAGTACGAAGGAGTTGCAATAGCTGACATGCATGTGCCAGTTATAATTATATTTATAAACATGAGTTCCTTCCCAAAGAATTATAAAAAAAAGGGAAAAAATAGACAAAAACAGGAGGCAACAAGGTCAATAAATCACATCTATACTCCAAGATTCAAATTAACATATAACACAAAACCACACCAAGCAAAGCAGAGAAAACACAGGAAGATCAAGGCATCCTTGCACAATATAAACAATATTTATAGAAGCATGGAGAAGAAAAAATGAAAGAAAAAAAAAGAAACAAAAGAAACAAAAGAACTTGACTTCTTAGAAGCAGAAAAGAGAAATGGATAGCAATAAAGTCAGCAGAGAAGAAGACAATATGCTGTTGATATGATTAGTCAACACAAGGACAGTGAATATAACCGCCAGGAGCAGAACACAGTTACCTACATGTAACACCCCAAATTCTCATACTTTAATAGAGATAGACAAATGATGCAAAAACTATGAAGCATTTAATTGATTAGCTGAGAGATTCTCATCATCATCAAGTCCCAAAATAGTATAAAATAAGCCCTAGTTTCTGGTAGTTCAACTCCAACCCAAACATACTGTTAATGTTTAGGGTTTAGGGAAAACAGAGAACAAAGAACAAAGAAGAAGAAAAGGCCAGAAGAGTCTCAAACAAAGAATAAAACAGAGCAAAGTCATGGGAACACCTCCGCAAGACGAAACGCAAGGTTCTCTTTGCAGTGGCTAAGGTTCTCCGTTTTCTCCGACGGCTGCACACAGACGATGGCAGAATCGAGCTTGAGAGCGGTGAGGTACCGATTGGGGCGGAGGAAGTGAGCCGAAGGGGCAACGTCCTGCGAGAGAAAGAGAAAGAGAAAAGGAGAGAATGTTGAAAGAAGGGAGGTTAAGTGGCGGGCGCAGGAGTGCAGGGCGGAGGAGGTGGAGGCCAGAGAGAATGTGGCTAGGAAACTGAAGGGCTCGCATGAATTGAGAGAGAACGCGCGCGAGATTATGTTTGGGTCTCCATCTAAGTCAGTTTAACATAAAAACTGATGTAGATTACTTTAACATCTAAGTCGGTTTTATTATAAACAGTCGTAGATATATTTGTGTAGACTATTCTACAACGGGTATTGTGTAAACCGTCGTAGATTACATTCCTTTTATTTACAAAAATGTCACCGCATCTTATTTTACATCGGTTTTTAATAAATCGACTTAGATTGAGCGACTTAGATTACTCCTTTTGTAGTAGTGTCACTTTGAAAAACTTCTACATTTTTTCCTCTCTTCTCCCTTTCGATTACACACAGACGTATTTTACCTTTTTGTTACATTTGTTTCTTTTTCATATCTGCATGGATTTTTCATCTCTGTTTATGGTTTTTTGGCTTTCATCACCGCTCTGTATGCAATGGCATAGTTTACAAACTTCATCGCCGTTAAGCATGATTGTGCTTCATTATCAACAAGATCGTGCTTCTATTCTAGCGAAAGCCATGCTTCAACTATAGCATGGTCGTGCGTCCCGAAAGCAAGCTCGTGCATATGCTCCACTCAAACCATGCTGCTATAACATGTTTTCCACTAGCATATTTTCTAACTCTAATTTTTCTACTTGGATTTTTCTGACTTATTTGTTTTTATCCAGATATGGAATATGGATACTGCATGATCTTCTGGTGGTACCTCTTCCAAATGTCCATGCTTTGGTCCTCGTATGTGTGGTGTCGGTGCACTTATGAGGGCAGACCGCAAACAGGAAGAAAAACTAGGTAGTTTATCCCTATTCTAGATGCTTATGCCAAGCATTACACCTAGCTAGCTAACTATCAATGGCACACACTAATTAATAAATGATAAAATACATGATAAAATCAATTTTTTTTTGGTGACACTCACTATACTAAGTTACTCAAGAAATGCATGACTATATGGCACAAAGAAATAAATCTTTGCAAGGCACCCCTTTGAGACTTTTGGGATATTAGAATAATCTTGATACTCTAGAAAAACGGACTACTAGTGAAATGCTCAACTAAAAAATAATAGCTTTTAGACAACATTCCTTTGAGACTTGTGTGTCAAATGCAAAACATCTGAGTAAAAGATCCACACTTATATGGCAGGTAAGTGCCTTTTTAAGTAGAAAACTTGAGAAACATAGAAATAATTATGAGTTGTTCTTCTTGACCCAATGTTTAAAATTAATTAACTTAACAAAATTCTGCACTTGAGAACCTTTGAGCAATGATGATCTCTCTTGTCCTAGACTCTGTTAATAAAATTTTGAAGACAACACATGAAGTTCTTAATTGTTAGGGAATATATTTTCACCTATGAGTAGTGATAATTTATCTTTATTTTGGCTCAAGAGTGAGCAAGATTTAAGTGTGGGAAGGTTGTTAAACCATTAAGATGTTACATTTTGGGATAATATTCATTGATATTTTGTATTAATTTATTGTTAATTCTTTGGTAATACTTCATTTTTTTTTATTAAGTGTGCGCAAAAATGAAAAAAAAAAACCTAAATTCAGGTGAAATATGTGCAATTAAATAGCAAATGGACCATTACGCGATGCATAGCAATGCCCCAAACAAAATCAATAAAGCACGCCCATGTCAAGAGTATGATAGTACTTGGTTGATGAAGCATAACCTTCCATCCACCTAGTGGAGAAGCAAGACTACACTTACTCATATGCACGGTCGTACTTGGTCGACTAAGCAAGCCTTGTTCATTGAAGAAGCACCCCCATGTTCCCTCTGTCCTACACTAAAGTATGCCATGAGTACAACTGTACTTCCCTTATGCTCGATCGTGCTTAAAAGTTTGTCATTATGTGTTTTACTATAAATAGAGATGTCATAGCACATTGTTTTCATCAAGTTTTTAGCTCTATTTTCTCTTATATTTTCTTTCCTCTTGTATTTGTTATTGATTTTTTGTAAGAGGGAAAAGGTCAAACCCTTGGGGGAAGGATTCATGCTATCATGGGTAATAATTATTTTCCTTTGTTTAATGTGTTCTAGTCCTTATATTTTAGGATTGTAATGTAATTGTTCTTTGTGAAGTCCAAGGACGACTTCATGATTTATTTCTATTATATTTCAAATTATTTTAGTGTTTTAAATTCTTATTTCAATTAATTGAAAGTGCACGCTAAACACTTTTAATTAACAAAATCCTAAAATAATTGAATTCTAAAAATTTGCATGACTAAGCTATTTTTTTTAATTTTTAGTTAAATTAATTTATTAATTAATTTGATTTTGTGTGCAAATACTTTATTTTGATAATAAAACTCTTATAATCAATTTGAGTTTTTTTAAAATAAAGATTGTTGACTTATCGGAAACATAGGACTGTTAATTATTTTAGAAATAAAATTGACGATATTATTTTATAATTTAAAAACTTTATCTTGAGGGATGAGAACAATAAATTATAACTCTAAAACTTTTATTTTTAAACTTTAATAAAAGTTTTCTAGAATGTGGTTCTTAATTTTTAAATAATTATATTCTTTCCAATCAAATTCTATTTCTTCAAACTACTAAAAATTAAGAGTAAATTGATAATTATTTAAACTTAATCATTTAAGTTCAATATCTAAACTTTATCCTTTGTTGTTATTGCAATATAATAATTTAGACTTGCCTTAAGCGTATTTTAGATCTCAATCAAACTAAAGCCTTATGTCTACGGTGATAGTGAAGGATCGATACACAAATTTCTGACTATAACACGCCACAAATATTGTGAAGATTAGCATCATGTGTCTTCCTTTGTGATTCTTGGAAGAGAGAGATAAATGACATAATTGAGAGTTTTCATAATTCAATGTATCATTCAATCAATAAATGATAGTTGAAGTGACTAATCATCATTCAACACAAGACAACATTTCATTTAAGTTCCACATCTTCCTCTTATAAGCTATAACCTGTAAAGAACACATAAAAATAGCAAAGGAAAGATATTAACACTAACAATAAAAAATGGTAAAAGCAAACAAATGGTTTGTTTGTTTAAATTTAATATATAGTTACATGTTCAACTTATAAAGAGAAAAAATTACCAGATGGCCAAAGTTAAGATTATTATTATATTTTAGTTCAGACAAAGTTTCTTCCTCTCTTGCTAGAAGTTGAAACTTATCGTTGACAGGATCTAAATTGCCATCGCCACTCACAATGTCAAGTTGACACTCATTTACCAAGTACAATTCAATTTCTTCAGTTTGTAGGGAGGTTTCCATGGCAACATACTGTAGATAGTAAAACAACATTAGCATCAATAATAGATATACTAACATGTGAAAGGTTTCACAGAGATTGGAAAACATTTACCTGACAAAGTTTCTTGACTAGTAATGTAGGTCTGCAACTAAGGTATGGCCTTGGCAAATTCGGTACTCTTTTCTCCTCAAAAGAGACAAGTTTGATAAAGATAACCAGCTGAAATTATATTGACCAAATCATTGATTTTATCATTAGTGATTGTAGTATAATAGTCAAGTGGTGCATGATACTTAGGAAACAATAATCAATGATAAAGAGAAAACAACATTTTTTTTAATCGGGTAGGAAAATATAGTAAAAGTAGAAGATAATTATACATTTGATAACAAGCTTTGAACTACCGTTTAATAGGATGCATACATTCACTTACATAATACATAATTAAATAAGTAAACTATAAGATGTTAGTTTAAAAAATTATAGTTTATATACATAAATTTTAAAGAAAAATTGAGGATATTTTAAATAGAAATCACCTAACATTCAAACCCTTGTGCAAATACACATAACTTATTAAACACGTGCTTTAACTCCTACATTTAAGGATTCTCCCGTGCAACCCCACTCCACCATTATCATTCTTCAAATAATAAAATGATCATTTGATTACATATAGAGAAAATTAAAATTCTATCATAAGTAATACAAAAGCCCTTGCATCATTCAAGATCTTCAAAAAATAAAATCCCTTAATAAAGTTTGCAAATGTCTCCTTACTTTTGTTTTATACTAATTTGAGAATTTCATATGCAAGTATACAACCCAAAGTTTCCATCTCATTGATTTTGTGCTCAATTGTCAACTTAAGAGTTATATATAGGTTTGAAGAAACAAAGTACCTCATCATCATCTTGTCCCGAGCTTCGAAGATGGTCTATTAGTCTAGAAAGGCGTTTGTTTCTAAAAGCAGCAACATTTTTGGCAGTGTTACGGGTGTTTCGTTGACCATTTCTCCCCCACACAAGTGCATTGGAGGAACTATGGATATCATTAATTGATAGTAGTTCAGAGACAATTCCACCACTTCTATTTGCGATTGCCACTTCATTAGTGACATCATGAGGAGGACTTTGTGCCTCCCCACACGTATTACTTTGTTCTTCTGCCTCTGCCTCACTGGTGTCACTCATGACTTCTACTTCTTTCTCTTCTAAATTAGGAGATAAGGCCCCTCCCCTATTCCTACTAGATTCAGGGTTTTCAATTGCATTTTTGAAATTTCGTCTTCTCCTTAGATTTGAACTTCTTAAGTACTTTACTTTTGACCTCTTGATATAAGTTGAAGCAGAATGCTTCTTTCCTAGTGCAGCTCTTTGTCGTTTAAAAGTCTTGCTATAAGATTTTTGCATCCTCTTTAAAATGACAGAAAAAAAAAAAAAACTCATATTATTATAATTAGAAACACTTGTAAAATTCATTGAGAAGAAAATGTGGTTCATAACATATATTGTTAATACTATTCACAAAACAAATCAAAGATTTATAGAAACTAATCTACTTGTAAAATTGTAGTCTAGTTTTATTTTTGCAACATCATACAACTAATCTATATTTAGCTTTAAAATTGGCTAATGAATATGGGTGAGACGGGTTAGTTACAAGGAATACGGTTCCTTGTCAACATGCTAGTGCAACAAAGCATTTCTAATGATTTGAATGAACATGTAGAAATATGTAACTAAAGGATTTTCCGTTGGAAGGGAGAAAAATTCTAATCACATGCGTAGTTTACATGTCTTCTTTTTTGTCTTGAATTAGAAAATGATACTTCAACAAAAGACTTACCTAAATGTTTCATTATAGAACAAATAATTTTTTTTTCTAATTCAAAGGCCAAGTTTTGCATAATAGTTGAAGTTGTTCAAGTCAAAGTTTTGACTATAATATATATAAGCAAAATAGGTCCAATCCTCCCTAGAGCGTAGTCAATTTAAATTAAAAAAAAAATAGGTTAGTTAATTTGGCTATTACATATTATTATTCTCAGGTGGAATGTCTCAATTTTATTTCACATCTTACAACCAAAAACGTTTAGGGCCATTCTCTAGAGAATTTATGACAAACAATTTAAGAAATATTATGATATTAGTCTCACCTGCAGACTCTCAACTTCGTCATCTGATAATGCCAGTTCCTGATCCAAAACATTATTAAAGAATTTTTTTTTTTCTGTTTCAAAAACTCTAAATAAAAATGCAATATATATGGATATTACCTCCTCCTCGTACTCATCAATATTAGGATACAGGAGGGCAATCAAGGCATCGAAATTGGGGTCTTCCCTTAGAGACCGACGACTTGAACAATGTGTACGACAAGAAGGGCATTCATTGTTTCTGCAATAACATCATTCCATAGACATCAATTAGAAGAAGTTGGAAAAAAATTAATTGCAAATAAAGTACAATCATCCTAACTAAATATTAAAAGAGTTAATCACTTATATATTATCGATGTAAATTTTTTTTTTTATACTGACAACCAACCATATCTCTTAATATAGTATCATGTTAATTATTTATTTAATAAAATAAAAATAAAATAAAATAATTTAAAAGATATGATTGATTGCCAATATAAAAATTTTTACATCGATAATGTATGGAAGATAAAAAATGGTTGTAGTTTGATGATAAACCCAAGGCGAAATGATTTCTCTATGCAGTCTCTGCAAAAGCGATGCATACATTCCATTACAGCTCTTGTCTTTCGAATGATGCCTACACATATATATAAAAAAAAAATATAATTAATTTTATGATGTATATATTTTAGTAAGTAGGCAATCAAAATAATGAAAAGAATAAAAGGTTGAATCTTGCATATATATGTTGCACAAAGTCATTGAAAGTTTATGCATGTACACTATACATACATTTGAGTGTATATATATATAATACCTTCCAAAAGGGGAAATTTTGTGTAACAAATCAGTTGTTGCTTTAACAGTTGTTTATATTAGTGATTCAATAAACTTCAAAGTTTAGTCAATTCCCTGGTAAATTAGCTTTAGCTCCCTCAAACATAGTGTGAGAGATGGTGCATTTGAGATTGCTTTCAGAAGTTGAGACATGAACCACAAACATTATTAACAAAAAAACATTGATTTAGGACAATTTAAATTGATGGAACATTTTGATACGCCAACCATTGACGTGTAAAAGGTTGTATCAATCAGATAAATTAGACATTCTTTGGTGAGTTTGCATCCACCAAGCATGAGAGAAGAGATATGTTTAGCCTATATATACCATATTGGTTTTGGTCAAAATATCCCTAATATATTAGCTCTCTAAGTGAGACAAAAAATCCATCAGCCTGAGGCTTTTCTTCAATGCCAACAAAGTAGTCCAAATTACTAACATCTTTAAGAGAAAATAGTAAATTGAGCTTTAATGATTAGGTTCTGAATTAGTGCATGATTGTTACTTGTAACAACAATATCATTAACGTAAATTAACACATAAAGAAGGTTAAAGCCCTTGGTGGTAAATGAAATTACGGTAAAGTAGACTATATATAATTTGTCAAACTAGACTCAAGGAGTTTATTTTAGACCATAGATAGTCCCTCCAAATTAAAGTTGCGGTGAAACTCAAAACTTGGTGGTTGAGTGATGAAAAATTCTTACATGAGGTTTATTGAGAAAGGAAGTGTTGACATCAAGTTGGTTAAAAGGCTAGTGGTATATTACGGTTGAAATCAGAACAACACAAATAATGATTGACTTAATGGTTGGAGAGAAAGTTTTAGTAAAGTCGTGACTAAAATGTTGATGAAATATTTTGACCCAAAGCCTGGCCTTATATTTATTTTCTATATTCTATGATTTTACTTTTACATGAAATACCCATTTTCACCCAAAGGGTTTTTTTGTTAAGGGCGAAGGCAAAAGCGTCCAAGTATTTTTGTATTGGAGTGAATTAATTGTATACATACTGAATTAGAACAAGACATGCTAGATTAATTAGGACTTTTTTTTTTGTTGTTGTGGATTTTGGCTTCATATGTGTAAGCAATGAAGTGGGATTAAGTCTTTTCTAAATAATCCTTAACTTTGGCCTAGTTTGCATGGGATATATATTTTAAGGGCTTGAAGGGGGTAGTGTCGGTGGACATTAATTGAGGGGAGCGTGAAATAAAGGGAATGAAGAAAAGAGATTATGAATAAATTGAGTGAGAAAATAGTTGACTTAAAAAGGGGAATGGTAATTGGAGAAAAAGTGGAGATCGAAGATGGGGAAGAGGATGGGAAAAGAAAAAGACATTTTTGTGATCAAAATTAAAGTTTGTTTTATTGGGAAAAACTCAAGTCTCACATCGACTAGAGATTAGGCAATTGAATAATATATAAGTGGAAAGCAACCCTCACCTTACAAGCCGGTTTTGTAGGGTTGAGTTAGGCTTAATCCACTATTCTAACATGGTATCAGAGCCATTTAGATCCACTTTAAAAATGGGTCACCCACCATTGATGAGGTGGTGTATTGGGAAAAACCCAAGTCCCGCCAATCCTAGATCATTAAAAAGGGTCACCCACCATTTATCCACGTACCAAGCCCAATAGTGCTGGACGTGAGGGGGTGTATTGGGAAAAACTCAAGTCTCACATCGACTAGAGATTAGGCAATTGAATAATATATAAGTGGAAAGCAACCCTCACTTTACAAGCCGGTTTTGTAGGGTTGAGTTAGGCTTAATCCACTATTCTAACAGTTTTTGTTAGAATGTCTAAAAAAAACTTTTAAAAGTTAGACAAACTATTGGTTAAAAAAATTAATGATGGGAAAATCGAAATTGAGAGAAAATAGGAAGCTGATTAGTAATGTAAACACTTATGAGAAAGGCATGACTTCAGAATTTAAAAGGATATGACATATTTCGTTTTAGTCAATTTTATATGTGAGCACTTTTAAAATTGAGTGAAAATCCATCGATTTTAAAAATCACATACGGTTATTAACAAGTGGTCTTATATGTTCCTCTACCCAAAAAAAAATTGGAAGTTGCTACTGTACCCTTGATAAATGAGGGATTTTGATATTGTATACAATATATATGTACACATCATTTAAATGTCATGTCAACTTTTTAAATAAAAATTATTTTATATTTAAATTTTTACATTATTTATTTTTTAAGATTTTATTCACCTTTGCAAACTTATTCCTGCTGAGGTCAAGTGTTTCAACCGCAGGAAGAAGCTGCAGAGACTCGTCCATGAGAACTAAGCCATTACACGCACATGACACAAAAGACAAGCGGTTCCACTGCGGAAACTTCTTCACCTCCGTTATCCTGCTAGCAAACACGTGCCGCAGAGCATCCTAATAACAAAACTCAACACTCAGCAAAATTGCGAAGAAAGAAAGCAAATAGAAAACAAATACGACTCACGGTAGAGTTGTGACAAACGATCTTCTCGAGTGTGTGGCGGAGCTCGAGCAAGCCTTTGGCGGCGGAAGTTGACAAGTCGCAACCTCTGAGTTCGAGAACCTTCAAGCACTCTAACGGAAGAAACGACAAGGGCGTTGGATCCCTGATTGGATGAGGCAGCACCGAAACGACCTTCAGCGAGGTGAGGAGGCGCAGGATCCGGCGGAGCTGCTCCAGGGCTCGGTGGTCGCCGAGGTCCGACACGTACGCTCGGAGGTAGTCCACCGGGGCGCCGGAAAGGAGGCTTTCCAACTCGTGCAGCGCCTCCAGCCTCGATTGCACGTAGTGAAGACCCGCCGGATTCAGCTTCAACACCAAGGCTCCTTCGATCAGAGGTCCCACCTGGTCCTCCACGAAGTGCACCAACTTCTCGAGGTACCAATCTCCGGTCACAATCGCCATTCTCCGCCGACGAGGTTTCCGCGCACACGTCAAAAATTAGGGTTTTTGCAGCGAGGGAAGAAATAAGAAGCCAGAAAAATTTGAAAAAAAAATTAAAAAATATGAACTTCATGGATGTGAATTTTAAATAATTAAAAAATTATAAATAATTTGAATTTAGTGACATGTCATCATCGATATCCTTCTTTATAAAGAGTACCGTAGAAATTCTCAAAAAAATTCCACCCATTGCACTTGCTACTCATCTACATCAGCAAGAACCACAAATGAAAAATTCATCCCACCGCACTCACCACCTATATGCATTAACAAAAACACCACATGAAAAAATAAAATCCACCCCCACCGCACTCGCTTCGTGTTTAATTACCACTTTTTCTTAATTTTTTTTATTTCAAATCTCTTTCTTCCTTACATATCTCTTAACATTCTAACTAATTATTGTTAGTTGCCTTTCTCTCTCTTAACATTCCATATAATCAAACTTGTTAGCTTAGAATATTAAAACTTGAATGTATGTGATTTTTGACAAAAAAAAAATAGTGACATAAAAGTGTTGCAGATCTATTGCAGTTGTGTGTTCCAATTATTTTACAGAATTTTTTTTATAATAATTTAAAAGTTCATGCATTTGCGGACAGTTGAAGTTGCAGAGAGTACTATATTATATAGGACTCACAATTTAGAACCATGCTCCAATCAAAATGCGGAAGACGTGGCAACCATCCCACAAGGTGATTACGATACAACAAACACCCCTTGGTCCTGGCGATTGTAACCACCATCGACTCTCTTTGAAAATACTAGTGTTAGAGGAGAATGCAGAACCAAGATATAAGCAACCCTCACATGTTTTGAAATCAATGGAATAAAGAAATCCAAGTAAGTTTACTACAAACACCCACAAGATAAAATTCACCACCCTAATGGCCCAAGCTATTGAAAAACTTTGATGGAAATACTATATTATTTTTTGGTCTTAGATTGATATGGTTTGAAAATATTTGAAGCTTCAATTTTATTCTTTTTTTTATTTAAGACAAGTCCAAGTAAGTTTACTACAACACCCACAAGATAATGTAATAAAGAAAGGTGAAACCAATCGGAATAAATTAACAAGGACTCTTATATGTTTTGGAGGAAATATGAGAAGGCAATTTGTGTGCCTCGCTTAGCCAGCAAAAGGATCGAAAATAAAAAATAAATATTTTTACTGAAGAAATTTACATAATTTGGAAACTAATTTTTGTACATCAACATTGGGGTCCTAAACTGAATTGCAAAAGAAGAAAAATACCCCAACAAAGGTATAAAAGTGTACTAGACTAAAAAAAATATGATTGAAATACAATATTTAAAGCTTTTGAATAGTCTAGCAATGAAATAGGGGAAAAGAAACAACAACATAACGTATATAAGCTTGCCCAAAATAGATAAAGGAAAATAGGATATTTTGGTCAAGATGTATTAAGGATAACGAAAGGAAAGCTTAGGACCCAAGTCAAAATATAGAGCAAAAGAGAGATATTCAAAATTGTGTAAACAACAAAGCTATAAAACCTATGAGCCAAACTATGAAGTTATTTAAAAAATGGTGATTAAGCATAAATCAATAGGAGAGATAAGGACTATAGAGATAGAGAATCCATTTTATTTTATAGTAAGAAAGTCTACAATAGAAATCAGTTACGTTTTTTAAGATTGAGTAAAAGATACCAAAGCAAAGAAAGAGACCTACTCATGATTTTTATTGACATAGAAAAAGCATGTGATTGTTCCGAGAGAAGTATTCTGGAAGGCTTTTAAAAATAGAGTTGCTTGTATGGCTTATATCAAGGTTAAACAAGACATGTACGATGGGGTAACTACTAGTGTGAGAACTTCAACAAGAGAGACCGAGGACTTTCTAATAGGGATATAGGATTACTAGCTTGTATGGATTCCAATTTTTAAACTTTCATCACACATCAAAAAAGCAATAAATTGTTTCTCTTAAGTCTATTTTGATGCCATTATTCCACTAAATAGGTTATATATTGACAGGTGAGAGGGAGAGACAAAAAGAGAGGTGATTAAATTTTGCTGTATCTTCACCCTTCCTTTTCTTTAATCTGACAACCAATTTGACTTTATTTCTTTGAAAATTATAATATATACACGTACCTAGACATATTGGGCATTGAACGTCCTTCCGAACATCTTCCAATTGTATCATGCAAGACCTACAAAAGAAAACAAAATGAGGATACCATGTGTAATTTGAAAAAGGAAGATTCAAGATTGTCAAACATCTAAGAATTTATGTTAAATCATGTAGTTTTTTCCTTGAGTTCTAAACTTGTAATATTTAACTACTAAAAAATAATATATATATATATATATATATATATATATATATAGAGAGAGAGAGAGAGAGGACCAATTATAGTATCCAAATATAAGTTAACCTCATTCATAATGTGGAAAATAAATATAATATAGACAATAGATAATAAATAATAAAGAATAAAAATTTAAAAACTTAAATATATTTAAGTCTTTTAAATTTAAGGTAAATTTATTTTTAATATCTTAAATTTAAAATTAATTTTTTTAGTCTCTTTAATTTCAAAAAATCTTATTTTACTCCTTATATTCAAATTTTGTTAGAGAATTTGTTAAATTCTATTACATAAAAACCATCTACTAGCATTCATGTTAGTAAAAATATTTCATTAAACTCTAAATATTCTATAATTATCTCAATTTATCACTTTTAGATATATTATTAGTGGTTTGGAGACTAAAACAAAATTTTTAAAAATTATTTTGAATTTGGAAAACTAAAAATATGTTTAAGATAAATTTAAAATATAATTTAATAAGATCATATGAAAACGCAAGTGTTATGGGCAATAACATATATCATGAGTAATGAGTAAGAATTAAAGAGTAAGAATGACGATGGTAGAGCACCACTTAAACATCACTTGTATCATTCTTATTATCACACACACGCTAATAAAAATAATAATTATTATTATTATTTATTATTATTATTATTATTTTATTATTATTATTTAATCTTAACTTTCTTTCTTAATCTACCAACATAACGATACCGTTGAATATATTCTAATAATACATAATTGTTAATGACAATCATTATTAGACATTTTTAATATGTAATTGTTAATAATTCTTGACAACAATTGTCATAATTGCCCCTAACTCAGTTCCTGTAATTTAGCTCTTGCTAACTAAAAATCTGCCTTTTCCCAAAGTTGATCTTTCTCATTATTCACTTCAATATCATATATTTATCCATTTTCATTTAAGGTTTTACTATATCCCAAAATTACAAATATTAATTATTTTTTTTCACATTGCTTTAAGTGATGGAACCTTTTATCACAACTAAAACATATAGCCTTGTTTTTCCTTTTCATCAATTTGTAGTGTTGGAAATAAGAGGGGTTACACTCTTGGGAAAATTCCAATATAAGGTCACAAGAAAATACATAATCGGAACTTATACCACATTTTAACTATAATATATATATATATATATATATATATATATATATATATAAAGTTTGTAAGTCTTTTTTATTTATGTTAGTCAATATACTAATTTTATCTTATGTGGGACTTCTCATTCACATAAACATACAAATAATTCCTCCAAGTATAAGTCTCTTCCACATTATATAATGTCCCTTAAGTAGTGACCTTTTTTCATGTACAAGTAATTATATAATGTCCCTTAAGTAGTGACCTTTTTTCATGTACAAGTATTTAATGGTAGTCTTTATAACTTAACTATTATTGTCGATATGCTCTAAATACTTGCATTTTTACTTGCATCATCATTAGGCCCCTAAAGTTTAGCCATTGACACTAATATAATATAAATACCTAAATCTTTATTTGTATCACTTTGTTAGGACACTAAATGTTAGCCATTGTCATTCGTATACTCTTAGATACTTACATTGACATTAGCTCATATCGGAGATGTCGATTGAACTCTACATTGCCAAAATGAATTTTAACATAAGGGATCCCAACAAATGGATCATTTAACACCTCACAAATTTAACGGTTCAACGACTATACTTCATAACACTTCGTATGATAATACTTCACTTAACTCCTTATTAATCATAATTCTTCACTGGTCAAAATCCTTCATGACTAGTAATTTTTTAGATGTTCGATTGCTTTATAGGATCAATGAAAGTCCTCGCAAGCAAACACACAAGACTCTTCGGTTTGATGTATCATCACCATGTACTTTATGATAAATTTCTCAAAAGGTCACCTCCTAATTAAATTATTTCTAGTCAAACACGTTTAACTATAAAGTTCTTAAGTTATGAGTTATCAAAAATTATATACATCTTATTGGTATAGCTAATACTAGTTATATAGCCTTTAGATTCCTTTTATTTCAATCTATCCAGAATGTCACAAGCTCACTCTCTTCCTCATAGTTTGTCCTCAAGTCACATTGTACTAGAAGAGTGGATTTAATTTGATAACATTTGTAACACCTCTTATATTCGACATCTCAACGATGACACTCCATGACATTTTCCACAATGATAATTCACTTTTCATTAGTCAGAAACTTCTGTGAGTAACTCTTTTTGTGATGTCTAATAACTTTTTAGGGTCTATAATTATCTCCACAAATAATATAAAACTTTTTAACATATTTTATCCTTACTCATACTTTTTGGGAAACTTTCCAATAAGTAACCCATTCTTGAATTATTTTAAGTCAAATAAGTTTAAATATAAAATTATGAATAATGAGCTATCAAAAGATTAGATATATATTTTATTAATATAGGTAACAATAATTAATTATTTTTAAGTTATCCTCAACTTTATACTCATATATATACAACCTTTAGATTCTTCCTATTTTAAAATGTTTAGATTATCACAAATATCAATCGCCCATTCTATTACCTCAGTACTTATATAAGTTGGGTGGTTAAGTTACACCATTAACTCTTATATAACTTATTGAGAAATATGTGATAGATAATATTGAGAACTCGAGACCATAAGTTAATTAACCACAAAAATAAATTTATATCATATTTTAATCCAAATAATATTCATGAATAAGAAAGCAAAATAGAACTCATTTTGTACACTATTTAAATCATAAGAGACCAAAAAATATTTTCAATAAAAATCCTCCAAAATACTCATACATATGTTCTATATTGACAACGTTAGACTAGGATGACCTTTCACTGTATTACTTCATTTAATCCTAAAATATATTCTTATTACAAAGAACCAATATAAAACTAGTTAAATAGATTTAAGTACAAATATAACTTAATATTTACATTGATTTCCTTGAAAATTATTTCTTCTTCTTTTAAAAAAAAACAAGAAAAAAAAACAATAGTATGATGATTGATATTATAATATTAACGAAATATTATGGGAATCGATAGTTTTAACCATTGTATTTATTTAGTTTATAATTGAAATTGCTAATAAATTTAATTGTCTTATCGGATTATAATGTTATACATTATGAGTTATGATATTGAGAAGTAATTTATAATTATTAATATTATTTTATTTATTTTGTTTGAAGTTGTGATTTTACGTTATTTCTCTCTCTATTTTTTCTTGGGTATCATTCTTAAAATAAAAAAAAAATTGTTAAAGACATCGTCACACTAATGTTGGCACCTTGTCCAGTAGGTATTCAAACTTTGGATCGTGATTTTTCAAGAGACTAACTCTCGCCACTTTTTTTTTTTTTTTTTTTTTTTTTTTTTTTTTTTAATATTACATAATATTATATTAAAAAAAATAGTTAATTATCATGGTTAAATCTTTAAACCTTGAATAAGTTTTTTTAACCAATTCAATATTCAATCAACTTTAAGATTGTATTTGGATGGAGAATTTAAATTTTTTTTGTTTTGAAGAATTTTAAATATCTTAAGATGAAATGTCTTATTTGAATAGAGAATTTTTAAAAAATTTTAAATTTAATTATTTATAAAATTTCTTAAAATAGTAAAATTTTAAATTCTTTAAAAAAATTGAATTTTTTAAAAATATTTTTCTCCTTTCTTATCTTACCTATATATCTTTTATTTCTTTATTTATCTCATAACTCTTATATTTCCTTTGTCTCCTTCTCTTTCATCTAATTATCTCTAATACTTTATTTTCTCTCTCCCTTCTCTCCTTCTCTCATCTCTCTCTCTCTGAATCCTTTTTTTTCTCTCTCCCAATTTCTTTTCTTTCTTTAATTTTGATCTCTTTTCTTTTCCCTCTCTCCTATTTCTCTTTTCTCTTCATCTCGTTCTCTCTTTCTATTTTGTCTTTACTTCTTTTTCTTCCTTTATTTTTCTCCTAACTCTCTCACCTCTCATTCAAAGTTGACATAAAAAATATCAATAATTTTTAAAATATTCAAAAATATTTTTTAAGTTATTAAAAATTGATTAATAATTTTTAAAATTATTAAATATTTAAAAATTGGCTAATATTTATTTTATAATTTTTAATCTTAAAATCTCAATAAATATATATATATATATATATATATATATATATATATATTTAAAATCAATTTTACCATGGTGCAAATCAAATTACAATAAAAAAAATTAAAATTTAAGAAATTTAAATTAACTTATTTAAACAAAATATTTAAAGAATGATAAAAATTAAAATAAAAGTATTCAAATTCTTAGTTCTAATATTTAAACAAAAGTCTTTCATGCATCTTAACTCAAAGAAATTGAAAAAAAAAAAAAAACGTAAAAACGAATCATGCTAGCTTAATCAAACTCATGCCACTGAGAAAATCCAAAGGGTAGCAAACTAGAAAAAAGTAGAGAAAATCAAAAAATGAAATTGAAAGTAAATAATGGAGGAAAGGTGGAATAAAGAATGGCTAACATACTTTTCAACATCATCAGGGAGCATTGATTGGCTTCGAGGACCTAAACATGCATTCAACAGGAAACAAAATAAATATAAGTATTAATAATACGAAAAATAAAAAGCATGACCACAAAACAATGAAAACCATGAGAATAATTGCCGAAATCAAGGAATAAAAAAAATACTACAGATGTGGATGAGATCTTAGATGATTGTGAAAATAGTTCAAAGAAATTAAGATTTTAAATTGTGGTCGCCATCGATATAGTTGATGTTGTGAGAAATTAGGAACAAATGCAGCCGATCCAACAATAATTGTAGTTGCCGTAATTCTAAAAACTAGATGTTGCAGCCAAAGTTTAGACAATAATCGTTTATTAAAACTTTGATAACAATTATTTGCATCACAAACCTGGGAGTGGATCTTCTGGAAGCTTTTGCTTATTTCTCTTACTATGCATAGTGTCAACCTTTGTCGCACACTCGCACCACTTCGTTGCATTTGAAGAGAGGAACGCATAGGTTGTGGGAGCAGAAGAATGGTGGAAATGAGAGAATGAAGTTGAAACTTACGCTATTTTATACAATGTTGTGGTCGTACGTGTAACGTACCTCGCTGGTGTAGGTGCACCGAGTACTCGAGTTAGCTTAACCAATGAAACTTGGCTATAAAAATTGTTAAGAGTGATTTCGTACCTTTTAGTGGGGATTTATAATCAAATTTGTTGATTGTTACCAAGATTGCTGTCACCGTGAAGGTTTGTTAGTTGGGTGCACTAGCAAGCATTTGATATTTTCCTTCGATGTAATATTTGTTTTCCTATTTATTTCATTTTCCAACTATGTTGATTTTCATGGATTCTGGCTTTATTTTTGTCATCATTATCTTTATTGATGAATTTTTTTCATCAAAGGAAATTAACTGATTAAAATTTAAGTAAATTAAATTTCTCTAAAGAGATGCATGCATTAGACTATCAGTTTCTTATGTTGAAATATATAATTTAGTTCTTTTAATTTAACATTATTAAAGTAAATTATATTTTTTCATTAAAAAATGTAAATATTACATTGCCTTTCAACCTTCATTTTTATGTTAAAATTATAGAAAAATTACATCTTCTCTTAAGAAATATGAACATTATATTATGTAGCATCCTAAACATACCAAAATACGAGGTTTTTATAAAAATTGTACATTTGAGAATGACTTAAAAGAATTAATTAGTATTATTTATACCAATAAGATGCATCTATTTTTTGATAACTCATCATTTAAGAATTCACATTTAAGTATGCTTGACTTAGAAGTTTAGGGATGAGTGACCTTTTACAAAGTTTCCTAAAAAGTATGTAAATGAGAACAAAGTACACTTAAAAGACTCATATTGCTTTGTGGGGACAGTCAATGGATGATCTTAAAAATGATAGAACATCTAAAAAAATAGCTACACATGAGGGTTTTGACTAATGAAAGATTTTAACTAACAAAAAGGTGAGTGAAATGTCATGGAACAAACCCGTTGAGACGTCAAATATGAGAAATGTTACATATTATCTCATTTCTTATGTTAAAATATATAATGTAGTCTACTTAACTTGAATTATAATATTTTTATTCTAAATATATACTAAAATATTTGATATTACCTTTAATATCATATTTATTTCATTTTCCAAGTTGGACTTTTTTTCCTTATATTATTATAATAATAATAATAATAATAATAATTATTATTATTATTATTATTTATTCTTATCTCTATGATCTTTATTGATGTATTTTCTTTTTATGGGTTGAAGGAAATCATTAAGGCCGCATACCAGTGATGTTAACAAGGTGTACCTTAGGATCACCGACAGTTGTAACATGCTAATAAGGTGTACCTTAGGGTCACCGACAGTTGTAATATGCTAACAAGGTGTACCTTAGGGTCACTGACAGTTGTGATACGCTAACAAGGTGTACCTTAGGGTCACCAACAGTTGTAACATGCTAACAAGGTGTACCTTAGGGTCATCGACATTTGTACAGGTGTGCCTTAGGGTCACCTGTGATGATATGTGAAACTTCTTTATGGCGCCACATGCATGCATTTATGAGTCGAGTCCATGACATTATAGCATGATAAATGAGTATATATGTGATATTGATTGTTTATGTGTATTGTTTACATGTGAGTTATATTTGTTGTGCATGTTTGTGCTATCTAACCTTTATTTCTTCACCTGAAACTGAGTGAGATGTTTCTCACTCCCTTGTTGTTTTTGTATATGTTTAAATTATATTAGCGGCACACCTGGAGTAATATATGCATATGATGCATGTCACACATTCATTATTTCATTAACTCAACATTTAACTTATTACATAATTTCATTTAGTACATCATGTCATTATTTTTCATAGTCTCATAATCATAGCTTGTCTCAATGGTTCATTCTTATGTTTCATTTCATTTGTCCATATTTCACATGGTCATGTCATAAATACTCCTCATAAGGTCCGCACAGGAATTCACAGAAAACATTCTTATTCATATTAAAACTTATTTATTTTTAGCATTAATTCCATATTCATTTATTATTTCCAACAAAGAACAAAGTAGAGTAAACAGAAAGTAAAACAGAACAAAAGGCAAGGGATTGGGGGCCAATCCGACAAACAAACTATCCAACAATTATTCCCACACCCCTGAGCGAGGTTTCTCACTCCTCCCTTACCTGGATAAGCAGAGTTAAAACTTGGGCAGGGCCTCCTCCTCTGGATTCCCTCTTTCTTTCCCTCTCTTTCTTTCTTTCTTTCTCTCTCTCTCTCTCTCTCTTTCTTTCTTTCTCTCTCTAAGATTTCACTTTCTTATTCTGTTATAAAATTTTCACCCCCCTGCCCCTATTTATAGGCATCCTGGCGCACCCGGAATGGCCCGTACTGATTTCGGAATGGCCCATTCCGGAACCTTCAAATATACGTAAAATTTTAAACTGGAACGGCCCGTTTTCAACTTAACTTTCTAGGCAAGTTTAGAATTCCGGAACGGCCCGTTTCCCTTTGGGAACGACCCGTTCTAGAGAAACCCAAATAGGCTTCTTTTCTACTTTGGAACGGCCCGTTCCACTTTTGGAACAGCCCGTTCCAGCGTAAAGAAACAAAATTTTATTTAAAAATTTTCACAAATAATTAAATTATTACAAACCTTTAAAATATTTTATAAAACCTTTTAATTAACTACAATAACTATATATATATATAAAAAATAAATAATAATCAATATTGTAATAGTAGAAAATTCGAGGTGTTACAATTCTCCCCTCCTTTTAGAAATTTCGTCCCCGAAATTTACCTGAAAACAGAAATGGATAAGCTTCTCGCATCTTGCTTTCTAATTCCCATGTAGCACTTTCTTCAATATTTCCTCCCCAAACGACCTTAACCAAAGGAATTTCCTTTCCTCTTAGTTGTTTCACCCTCGTGTCATCAATCCTTAAAGGAATTGTTTCATAGGTAAGATTATCCTTCAACTGAATGTTGTCAGATTCAATGATATGAGAAAGATCATGGACATACTTTCTGAGTTGGGAAACATGAAAGACACTATGGAGATTTGAAAGAGATGGAGGCAAAGCAATTTGATAGGCTACTTCACCAATCCTTTTAAGAATTTGATAAGGACCGATGAAACGTGGAGTAAGCTTACGGGATTTCAGTGTTCTGCCTACTCTTGTCCAAGGAGTGACTTTAAGGAATATATGATCACCTTCTTTAAACTCAAGATCTTTTCTTCTCTTGTCATTATAACTCTTTTGCCTACTCTGGGTTGCTCTCATCCTCTCTTGGATCATCTTAACCTGTTCAGTAGTTTGTTGAACTATCTCAAGTCCTAACATGACATTCTCTCCAGGGTCTGCCCAACATAAAGGTGTTCTACATCTCCTACCATACAAAGCCTCATAGGGTGCCATCCCAATACTGGAATGGTAGCTATTATTGTAGGTAAACTCTATCAAAGGTAGGAAACTATCCCAACTACCCCCATGTTCCAAGATGCAAGCCCTCAACAAGTCTTCCAAAGATTGTATTGTTCTCTCAATTTGGCCATCTGTTTGGGGATGGTAGGCTGAACTCAATCTAAGCTTAGTGCCTAAAGCCTTATGCAAACTCTCCCAAAATCTAGAGGTGAACCTAGGATCTCTATCAGACACTATACTAGTAGGAACTCCATGCAACCTCACAATCTCACTGATGTACAACTTGGTTAACCTCTCCAAAGGATACTAAATATTAATGGGAATAAAATGGGCAGACTTAGTCAATCTATTCACAATGACCCATATAGCATCCAAGTTTTTCACAGTCTTAGGTAACCTAACTACAAAATCCATAGAGATGCTATCCCACATCCACACAGGCACATCTAAAGGTTGCATCAGACCTGAAGGTTTTTGGTGTTCTACCTTAACTTTCTGACATACTAAGCAAGCATACATAAATTCCTCCACTTCCCTCTTCATCTTAGACCACCAAAACATCTTCTTAAGGTCTTAGTACATCTTAGTGGCTCCTGGATGAATACTAAGAATACTCTTATGACCTTCTTCTAGGATTGTTCTCTTAAGTTCTGGCACACTAGGAATGCACAACCTATCCTTAAATCTCAAGACTCCATCCACTCCAATTCTAAACTCACTTTTCACACCTTGATTCAACTTCTCTACTTGACCTAATAAGAAAGGATCTATCTTCTGACCTTCTCTAATCTCATCTATCAAGCTATTATTCACTTTCAAAGCTCCCAACTTAATACTCTTAGAGGTCAACTCACACCCTAAGCTCATATCCCTAAACTCCTCAATCATATGGAATTCCCTAATCATCAAAGAAGACTGTACACTTTCAAAGATTTTCTACTCAAAGCGTCAGCTACAAAATTAGCCTTGCCAGGGTGATAGTTCAATTGAAAGTCATAATCCTTAAGAAACTCTAACCATCTCCTTTGCCTCATATTCAATTCCTTTTGGTCAAACAAGTACTTAAGACTTTTATGGTCACTAAAAACCTCGAATCTAGACCCAAACAAGTAATGTCTCCACAATTTAAGTACAAATACTATTGCAGCTAACTCAAGGTCATGGGTAGGATAGTTTTGCTCATGAATTTTAAGTTGTCTTGAAGCATAGGCTACTACCTTACCCTCCTGCATAAGCGCTCCTCCCAAACCCAATTTAGAAGCATCACAAAATACCTCAAAAGTCTTACTAAGATCAGGTAACACTAACACAGGGGCACTAGTTAATCTCCTCTTAAGCTCTTGAAAACTTTCCTCACACCTAGAATCCCACACAAAAGGTTGGTCCTTCTTTGTCAGCTTAGTCAAAGGAAGAGCTAGCCTAGAGAAGTTCTCTATGAACCTTCTGTAATAACCGACTAGTCCTAAGAAACTCCTAATCTCAAATACTGATTTAGGTGTGCTCCACTCTAACACAGCTTCTACCTTAGCAGGATCTACAACTATCCCACCCTTGGATATCACATGTCCTAGAAAGTTTACACTATCCAACCAAAATTCACATTTTGACAATTTAGCATACAACTGCTTCTCCTTAAGGGTTTGAAGAACGATCCTAAGGTGCTCAACATGCTCCTCCCTAGTCTTGGAATACACTAGGATATCATCTATGAAAACCACTACAAATCTATCCAAGTAAGGGTGAAAGATCCTATTGATGTAGTCCATAAAAGCACCAGGTGCATTAGTCACACCAAAAGGCATAACTAAATACTCATAGTGCCCATAGCGGGTCCTAAAGGTAGTCTTAGGAACATCCTCAACTCTCACTCTAATCTGATGGTATCATAACCTTAAATCTATCTTACTGAACACACAAGCTCCAACTAGTTGATCCATATGGTCATCTATCCTAGGCAAATGATACTTATTCTTAATGGTCACTTTATTCAGTTGCCTATAGTCTACGCACAACCTCATGCTCCCATCTTTCTTCTTAACCAATAAAACAGGCGCTCCCCAAGGCAAAATACTAGGCCTAATGAATTGTTTTCCTTGCAGTTCCTCTATTTGTTTTTTAAGCTCAACTAACTCTTTAGGGGACATCCTATAAGGTGCTATAGATATAGGTGAGGTACCTGGTACTAAGTCTATGCTAAACTCAATCTCTCTCTCAGGTGGTAAACTAGACACATCCTTAGGAAATACTTCTGGAAATTCTCTCACTAAGGGAATCTCATCTACCTTACTATTAGTCTCAAGTGTTAAGGAAGCTAAGATCATGTACACTCTTTCCTATTCTTTTAAACAAGTTTTAATGTCGGCAGTACTAAGAAATTCCGTACTCTTACATTCACCAAAGGAAATAGATTTCTCAAAACAGTTTAAAAGGACATGGTGGGAAGATAACCAATCCATAACAAGAATTACATCTAATTGACTAAGAGGCGAACAAATTAAATCAACTAGAAACTGTTTATCAGAAACTGTCAAAGGACATTTCAAACACACTAGGGATGTAGTCACAGGACCATTAGTAGGGGTTTCAACAATTAAATCAAAATCTAATAAAGACACAGGTAAATTCAATTTTTGGACACAAGAGACAGAAATAAAGGAATGAGTTGCACCAAAATCAAATAGTACAACAAAAGGAGTCTCAGCTATGAAACAAGTACCTTGTATCAAATTTTCTAACCGAGAAGCTTCAGCACCACTAAGACCAAATACTCTCCCTACAGTCTTAGGACGCTCAATTTGCGAATCCAATCCAATAACACGTGTTCTTGGTGGTTCAGGACAGTGGGTGCTGATGTGACCCTTACCCCTGCTGATAGACCATGAGCCAAGGGCCCAGTTACTAGAGCTATGGCTAGAAGAATACAAAAAGAGTTGGACCTCTTGAAGACTAGTGGGCTTCTTAAGCCCAAGGTATTCTTCACTTGGACAACTCTATCATGAAGAGAAGGCCTAGTTCTATTTGTACATAGTTCTCTTGTTTGTAGTGTAATTTTTGTCTTTGTATTTGTGAGACACTTTACTTGCTTTTTCTAGTATTTGTATATTGTTTTCAAGGTAGGTTACTTGGAGAGTTTAAATCCATTTAACCTCCCTAGTTGATACATTCATTTTATATTTTTTCAGTAGGGAAAAGGGGGTGACATTTAGCAATGCTTGAGGGTGTGACTAGTAATTGGGCCAGAACTGGGCCTAGGCAAAATTTTGCATATTGGACTCATTTTGCTCCTAATTTTTCATAGATTTGATTTAGCTAGGTCTCATCATCATATGATGAACGTAACTAAACCAAATCAAGTATTTTTGAATTAATTCAAGGAGCAAATGTGAGCCAAGGCCGCCTATGCCTTCTTTCTTGTTCTTGGCCGAATTTAGCTTGTCATCTCTTCAAGGTTTGAAGCTTTCCTTGCAAGCTACTAAACCTTTGTAGGTTAAGCCTACCTTACCATGGCTCTGAAGTGAACCATGGTCAAGGTTAGCTTCTCCTACAAGCTAGCTAAACTGTGGGAGTTAAAGCTTACCTTACCATGGTTCCTAGTGAACCATGGTTAAGGTTAGCTTCGCCTAGAAGTTACGTACCTCTCCCTATATATATTTGTAAATACCTCTCTTGTACTCACTTTTGAACAATTTGAGAAATAAACTTCAGATTTCTCTCTCAAGAGTCACTCTCAAAACCGTGGAGACACTTTCTTCTTTAAGGTTTCACCAAAGGTTTCAAACCTTGCCTAGGTTGCTTAAGCTTCTATATCAAACTAGAAGTAACCGAACCTTCTTCAATGACTTCTACTCCATTAGAGCTTGCTTCAAGGAGTTTCGGATCTCTCTTCAAGGTTACCTCAAGAGTTGCTTCGGTCCTAAGCATGGAGAGCTTGAAGGAACATCAATCTCCTCCAAGTAGCTCCATCATTTTTGGTATCAGAGCCTAGTGCTCTTGAGGTTTTTGTTTCTAACTTTTCTAAGTGAATCTGTGTTGTATCTTCCTTTGTCTATGTCTAAATTTGTGTTTGCTGCATGGATCTAGTTCTAATATAATTTTTGATGGATCCTATATGTCATATATGAAGTAATTGATTCATGTTTGCTTGTTCCTATTCTAGTGAATCAATTTTGGTTTTGTGCTTTAGGTACTCTTAAACTTGTGCGTTTTTGATTTTGTTTGAGTATCTCCATTCATTCACATGTGTCCGTGATTGGACAACATGCATTGAGTATAGTTTTTGTTTCTTAATCAATTGTTTTGTCTTAGAATGTCATGTGTAGTCCTTTGTATGTTGAATCTTCCTAGACTAGCTTGTTTGACCTAATTTTTTTGTTTTGTGTTGTTGTGTCCGAATTTGTTGTGTCTTTGCTTATTAAATCTGTACCTTACTATATGTGCTTTTGTTTTACATGATTGTGTTCCTAATTTGCTATTAGTTCTAGCAAATTTCCTAGAGTTAGGTTTCTATTATGTCTTGTTAAAAGTTTTGTCAAAAAAAAAAAATTGTTAAACACTTCTCCTATTAGGTTTCTTTGTGTCTTGTTGTGTGGCTGAAACCTATTACAATTTTTTGAACCTTAAAACAGAGACAAAACAGAGGTGTAAGTGTTCTAAATGCATGAGAAAAACAAAAGAATGAGTGCTTAAAATTTGACCTAAAAATAAGACAAAATAGTGAAGCACTAGTTACAAAATGCATGTGAACACCTCTTGTTTTGTGTAAAATTTTTGCTACAGTTTTTCTACCTTAAAACTGAGACTTCTAAGTGTTCAAAAGGCAATTAAACTCCTGATTAATCAAAGAAAAAGAAGTGAAAAATATTTTGCAAAAGAAAAAGAAAGAAAATAGCAAAAGAAAAAGCCAAAGGAGTGAAAAATCTAGTAAACATTGCTCTCGGTTTTAACAATGTTTTTGCATAGAAATATCTTGTCCAGCCACATCATTTGAGTCTTGTTTTTATTTCTAATCTTAGCTTTTGATTTGGTAATCCATTCTAGTACCTTTCCTAGGTTAATCTTTGTGTGCTAGCTTTCTAAAATTGCCTTAATTTTTGCTTGTCAATTTTGTGGAATTCTTTCTAGTCTCGTCTCATTTTTCTTCTACCAATTGGTGTAGCTATTCTAAATTGTTCCTTTTCAGTTTTAAACTAATAATCCAGTCTTGAAGGTGGTTGAGTGCTTCTTAAAAGGTGTAGGAGGCCAAGGTAAAGGACATCCACTTGAAGGTTTTGGTGGTTGCTTAGGGAGTTTGTTCTCTCTTGGTGGCTAGGCTCTTGAAAACACCTAGAAGTGACTTAAATCAAGGTTGCTTCTAAAGTGGAGTGAAAACACCTTGTGAGGCTGCAACTTGGTGGCTGGATTGGAGCAAGAAGGAGCTAAATCATTTGTGAAATTTTTGTGAAAAATTAGAGACTAATTTAGTGACGGAATTTTTGGTTTCTAAAACTTGTTTTCCTTACAAAATCCGTCTCTAAATTTGTTTCTAAATTAGTGGCTAATTTGTTTTCTTTGAAATTAAGTGCAGCCACTAATTTCATTTGAAAGTGAATTTACATTTCAATTGGAGGGTGAATTTACATTTCATTTGAAGAAAATTTGAATTTCAATTTTCTTGTAAATTTTATTTTTCAAATTTTTGTACAAGGCCTTTATTAAGGAGTGTTTTGGAGTGCCTTTGGTGTATATCCATATCTCCTTAAGAGTTCTCATAGTAAAACCGTGTAATACTTGTGAGAGTGGTCCTTGAAGGTCTTTGGTACCTTTCAAGCTCTCACCTAGGTTTATATTGCTTTCCACGTCTAGTTTATGTTTTCTTGTCTTTAAGTTTTCAAGCAATTTAAGTTTTAAGCAATTTATGTTTTCATTCATTTAAGTTTTCAAGAAATTTATGTTTTCTTGCTCTTTATGTTTTCAAGCATCATATAAATTGTACACATAGGCACTTGTTTGTTATTTTTCTTTAAGAAAAGATCTTTGTGAAAATTGTTTTGTGCAAGACAAACGTACAAGGGGGTTTAGAGATTTACTTGAAGAGGCTTGGTTATTAAGTGGCTCGATAGTAGCTCACCTCCCTCCAAAGTTCAATTTGTACTCTTAGACCTCCAAGTGCCAAGTCTAAGCACTTCAAAACTTTATTTTCATAAAAACTATTTTTGTGTGAAAATACCTTCTTGAATTAAAATGTCTCAAAATTCCTCCAATAGTGAAAGTGATGGCTCTCCAAAAAGTCTTTCTTATATCACTAAAGAGCTCAAATCACTTAAACTATGGAAAAAGCAAAAGTCCATTCAAAGAGAAAAAGAAAGGATTGAAAGAGAAGGACAACTTGTTTATCTTGAGGAAGAATTGAGGATTTTAAGACAAGAGGAAGAAAAATTGAAAGAAGATATGAAGAAACAGAGAAAAAAAAGTAGGAGCTCACATTCCCAATATGCATCCCCTAATGAAAGCATGAATCAAGGGGATCACCACAAACACACTCCTAGAAGGTCCATAAGACCTAGGGAAGTCAAAGTTGACCTTCCATAATTCTTTGGTAAAGATGATGTGGAAGTATACTTAGATTGGGAGATGAAAGTTGAGCAACTCTTTGCTTGCCACATGGTAAGTGAAGAGAGAAAAGTCCCTCTGGCTACCCTTAGCTTCCAAGGGCATGCCATGTATTGGTGGACTACTCTAAAGAGAGAGAGACGCCTCCACAATGATCCTCCAATTCAATATTGGAATGATCTCAAAAGTTCTATGAGGAGGAGGCACATACCCACCTACTATGGGAGGGAGCTTATGAATAAGCTCCAAAGTCTCCAACAAAGAGACATGTTTGTAGAACAGTACAGGCAACAAATGGAGCTTTTAATGATGAGGGCATGCATAAGGGAAGAGGAAGCTACAACTGTAGCTAGATTCTTAAGTGGTCTTAATTTAGAAATAAGAGACCAAGTGAAGCTACTACCCTACAGGGACCTAAATGACTTGGTCCAACTTTGTGTAAGGGTAGAACAACAAAGAATGAGAAAATCTTATAAAAAGGATAGCTCCCACTCTTCATTTCTAAAGAAAGATCCCAAGAAGGAGGGTAAAACTTTTGAAAAGAAGAAAACTTTTGAACCCTCCAAGAGTCTAGCAACAGGAAAAGATAAGGGAAAGGGGAAAGACACTACACACACTAGTTCTAGGACTAGTGATATTAAATGCTTTAAATGTTTAGGGAGAGGCCACATTGCCTCCTAATACCCCACAAAGAAGGTCATGATCATGAGGGGGCATGACATTTATAGTAGCCAAGATGAGGCTACTACTTCCTCTAGTAATAGTGAGGAAGAAGCAAGTGAGCAAGAAGAAGGTGTAGAGTCTACTTTCCCTTATGAAGGGGAGCTCTTAATGCTTAGGAGACTCCTCAACAACCAACCTAGTGATACTCTATCACAAAGGGAGAACATATTTCATACTAGATGCAAAGTTTTAAACAGTGCATGTTCTCTTATTGTTGATAGTGGCTCATGGTGCAACTGTTGTAGCACTAGGGTGGTTGAGAAGTTGGGTTTAACTACTAGTCCTCATCCTAAACCTTATCAACTCCATTGGATTAATGAGGATGGTGACTTAGCAGTTGACCAACAGGTAAAGGTCAAGCTTTCCATTGGGAACTATGAAGATGAGGTGCTATGCGATGTAGTACCAATGGAAGCTTGTCATATCTTATTAGGAAGGCCATGGCAATTTGATAAGAAAACCATGCATAATGGCCTTACTAACGAGATTACCTTTACTCATAGGGAAAAGAAATTTGTACTTCATCCTCTTTCTCCTCAACAGGTGGCTGAGGATCAAGTACAAATGAAACTCAAAAGAGATAGTGAGAAAAGATTTAAAAAAAAAAAAGAGGAAAAGAGTGAAAAAAAAAAGTCTGTGAAACCTACGGATAGAGAAGAATCTAGGGAGAAAAGAGTTCCCTCCCTAGAGGTTGTTACTCAAGAGAAGAACTCTTCAAAAAAAAAAACTCTCTTGATTCAACAACCCTCTTATATCTTTCTCTGTAAAGGAACTCTGTCTTGCACTGCCACATCTAGTGGACATGAGACTTTACCTAAGGGGGTAAAAGCAATTTTAAAAGAGTTTGATGATCTATTTCCTCCCGAGGGTCCAATGGGCCTTCCTCCTTCAAGAGGAATAGAACATCAAATTGATTTGGTGCCTGGGGCTAGCCTACCTAATAGGCCTGCCTATAGGACCAACCCCCAAGAAACAAAAGAAATTGAGTCTCAAGTCCAAGAGTTATTGGAGAAGGGCTGGGTTCGAAAGAGCTTAAGTCCTTGTGCTGTTCCAGTGTTGTTGGTTTCAAAGAAAGATGGCAAGTGGAGAATGTGTTGTGATAGTAGGGCCATCAACAACATCACTGTGAAGTATAGACATCCTATCCCTAGACTTGATGACATGTTAGATGAGCTTCATGGAGCCATCATATTTTCTAAAGTTGATCTTAAAAGTGATTAAAATCAAATAAGAATTAAAGAGGGTGATGAATGGAAAACCGCTTTCAAGACCAAGTTTGGATTGTATGAATGGTTAGTGATGCCTTTTGGGCTCACCAATGCTCCTAGTACCTTCATGTGTCTCATGAATCATGTTCTAAGGGATTGTATAGGTAGATTTGTTGTAGTTTATTTTGATGATATTCTCATATATAGTAGGAGCCTAAGTGATCACATAGGACACTTAAGGCAAGTTTTTAATATTCTTAGGAAAAGCAACTTTTTGGTAATCTAGAGAAATGTACATTTTGTGTAGATAGTGTTGTTTTCTTAGGGTTTATCATTAGTAAAAAAGGGGTTCATGTGGACCCCGAGAAAATCAAGGCCATCCAAGAATGGCCCACTCCTTAAAGTGTTGGAGATATTAGGAGCTTCCATGGTTTGGCAAGCTTCTATAGGAGGTTTGTTCCTAATTTCTCCATAGTTGCCTCCCCATTAAATGACTTAGTCAAGAAAAATGTGGAATTTATATGGGGAGAGAAACAAGAAAATGCCTTCACAACCTTAAAGCATAAGCTTACCCATGCACCACTTCTAGCTCTACCTGATTTTTCAAAAACTTTTGAGTTAGAATGTGATGCCTCTGGAGTTGGCATAGGGGCGGTTTTGTTACAGGGTGGGCACCCTATTGCATATTTCAGTGAAAAACTCAAGGGTGCCTCTCTTAACTATCCTACCTATGACAAAGAGCTCTATGCTTTGGTTAGGGCCCTTCAAACTTGGGAACACTACCTTATTCCCAAAGAGTTTGTCATTCATAGTGACCATGAGTCACTTAAATATTTGAGGGGCCAAGGCAAACTAAATAAAAGGCATGCTAAGTGGGTAGAGTTCTTAGAACAATTCCCATATGTGATTAAATACAAGAAAGGGAAAAATAATGTGGTGGCTGATGCCCTTTCTAGGAGACACACTTTGTTAGTCTCCCTTGGATCTCAAATCTTGGGATTTAATCATATTAAGGAATTGTATACTAATGATCTCGAATTCAAAGAAAATTATACCCAATGCTTAGTAAAGCCTCAAGGAGGTTTCTATATTTCTGAGGGGTATTTGTATAAAGAAGGAAGAATTTGTATACCCCAAGGATCTATAAGGAAACTCCTTGTTAGAGAAAGTCATGAGGGTGGTCTCATGGGGCACTTTGGAGTTGAAAAGACTCTAAGCTTTCTAAAAGAAAAATTCTTTTGGCCCCATATGAGAAGGGATGTTGAGAGGTTTTGCTCTAGATGTATAGCTTGTTTACAAGCAAAGTCTAAAGTAATGCCTCATGGCATCTATACACCCTTGCCAGTTGCTAGCTCTCCATGGGTTGATATCAGTATGGACTTTATTTTGGGCTTGCCCAAGACCCAGAGAGGCATGGATTCGATTTTTGTGGTAGTGGATAGATTTAGTAAAATGGCCCACTTTATACCCTGCCACAAAATAGATGATACAAGCAACATAGTAAGTGTTCTTACCGGAATTTGGTCGTAGAGGTGATCCGTCCAGTAAGATCGGTGAGCCTCCTTCACTGGTACGCTGGGTGTTCCGAGATGGGGTTGGTACCTGCAAAAGAGACTCTGATGCTAAAGTTAGGGTTTGTATGACTATTAGTCTCGTATAAGTAATGCACGTACCTTGGTGTGAATTAGGGTTGTTTTGGGCCTTGGGCCTGAGATTAGATAGGATATGATCAGATAATATATCTTATCTGGGGTAAGATTCTCCGAGATCAGTTATGATCTACTCAAATGTCACTAGTGCAAAAAAGGGTATTTACGTCACCCAATTTACGTCGCAAACCACAAACACCGACGTTGTAAAAACGCGGTGGCAGTTTCGTAAATAAGTGGAGACTAATTTACGTCGGACCTCTCGTAGACCGACGTAAATTAGGTAATTTACGTCGGGTACCTCTATTCCGACGTAAATTTACGTCGGTTCCCTTAAGTCCGACGTAAATTTACGTCGGTCCCACCCACGTCCGACGTAAATTTACGTCGGAGTCCACCAAGGCCGACGTAAATTTACGTCGGTGAAGCCTTATCCGACGTAATAGTTCTCCTATATTGCCCCCAAAGTCCCATTTTTATTCCCGCGCTCACAGTTTATACGAAATCCTCTGAATTACTTGAGTCTCCCACTGCGTTTACGGCTACATTCAACGTATCCAAGTTTGTAAGTGTCAGCACGTTGGTCGTTTGAGGTTAGTTTGTTGTCCCCGTAATTTATTTGTTTTTTTTTTGCTATTTGTTCCTCTGGAACGGCCCGTTCTGCAAGGAGAACGGGCCGTTCTCCGTGCAGAACGGGCCGTTCTCCGTGCAGAACGGGCCGTTCTCCTTGCAGAACGGGCCGTTCTCCTTGCAGAACGGGCCGTTCTCCTTGCAGAACGGGCCGTTCTGCAAGCAGTATGGGTCGTTCTGCAAGCAGTACGGGTCGTTCTGCATGGAGAACGGCCCGTTCTGCTGGAATTTTTTTTGTTGTAATTTGTTGATCTGGAACGTCATTGACCTTTAGTTTACCATCGATTTTTTAGGGTTGTAGTTTAGGTTAAAAAAATTATGAATAACTGAGTCAATAGTTAATTTGTGTTAATATATAGATAATGAATCGAAGTTGGATGAATGCAAGTCGCATTAGTCAAGAGTACAGAAATGGAGTTGAAGAGTTCTTACAATTTGCAAGAGAAAATGGGAAACCCATCAAAGGGGCATATTATTGTCCATGGGTTCGATGTTTGAATCAGATACGTCAAGAAGTTGGAGAAATACGTGATCACCTGTTTATATATGGTATTGTGAAGGTCGGCTATAAGGATGAACCTTTTATTATGGCATATCAAGCAAGACAAATTTTTTATGTAAAGGATCCATGTAATGAGAAATGGTCAGTGGTCCTCGAAGGAAGAACCATGCATGGAACTCACGAAGATGAGTCTCTAGATATGCATGAGACACCGTCTTTTTCAAGCAGATCATTTGGTCCTATTGCGGATGTAGACCCCTAAAATTGTCCGGGTCGGAAATAAGACTCGAAGACTCTCGAAGATCAAAGGAAAGTCAGCCAAAGGGACTCTTAGAAGACCGTGGGATGACAATCTGTAGGTTTAGAGGTCTTAGAGTAGCAAAAAATAAGAAAGTGGAGGGAATGAAGCCCAATACGGCCTCCCAAAAGTTCAGTACGGCCGTATTGAACATTTTAAACTACAATACGGCCGCACTGAACTCAATACGGTCGTATTGAAGTTTCTGAACTTCAATACGGCTGCACTGAACTCAATACGGCTGCACTGAACTTCAATACGGCTGCACTGAACTCAATACGGCCGTATTGAGGTTTTTTGAACTTCAATACGGCCGTACTGAATTCAATACGGCCGTATTGTAGTTCAAAACTTCAATACGGACCGTATTGACCCCCAGAGGCCGTATTGCGCCTCATCCCTATAAATATGACGTCAATTGGACGTCATTCTACACTTTTCCACACAGTTTTGACTCCCTCCTTGAGTATTCTGGGGTTTTTGAGCAGTGTTCTGCCCTAGAAATCTCTCTGGGAGTCGATCCGACGAAGTTCTGGAATTCCGAGCATTTAGCTTGGAGATTCGAACTTAGTCGAAGGGAAATCTTTTGGATTTCCATAGTCAAAAATTATTTTTAGGAAGGAGCGAGCGAGCTTGTAGAGGGAGGGAGTGCCAAAAAGCCTCCTAGACTTCATTGATATATAAAAAGCACGCTTCAAGAGGTTTCTTTTCTAAAAATCCCTTCTTTTACCGCTTTCTGATTGTTGCATATTTAAATTTATCATCATGTAGATATTTAATTTACAATCGCTTATAATAAATAGGGGTAATTTAGTAATTTTGCGCTATTATTTAATAAATAATCCGTCATAGGGAACCCGAAAGGGGCGTTGTGGGGTGCTAACACCTTCCCCACACGTAACCGACTCCCTTACCCGACTCTGGTTGTCATGGCCGAAGTCGATTTTTGAATCGATTGCCTTAAACTTCTTTTTCCAATGTTTTGAGTAAAACATTGGTGGCGACTCCATGAACCCTTCCTTTTTATGAAAACCGCTAATCCATGGAGGGTCCCGCTTGGGATTAACATGGATTGGTGAGCCTTTTAATAAAATTGCTCGTTTGACAAGGTCTCAGTTTGAGAATAAGTCATTCTAGCAATCCATATTTTTAAACAAATAAAAGAGTCCAACCATCCTTCGCGAATGCCGAAAGCCCGTTTCGGGCCGGTGGCGACAGATGGCGACTCCACTAGGGAAGCCTCGAGAGTCAGTCCCATTTAGTGACAGATTATTTTTAACAAATAATAGTTAAAATTACTTTATTACCCCTCACTTGTATGATAACATGCTTTATTTATTTGGCTTTAATAACTGTTGTATGTTTAAATTTTCGCAATTGTTTGAAATACAAACTGCACACAAACCTTTGCACACAACAGTTCCCTCTATACCCGGGGGCATGAGTGGTAAGCCATAGGGAGTGGATGTTAGTACGGCCGGTTGTCGAATGGGTCTATAGGTGCCCGTAGACCGTTGTCGGAAAGCATCACTCAAGGTGATAACCATGAACTCGAGTCCGACAGTGCGTTGGAGCTTTCCATCGACTTACGACGAGAGGAATTGGGTCCCTATAATGGGGGCACCTTGGGGGCCTCAGACCGGTGAGAACAGTTAGAACCACCTTGAATATGCACTTTTCTGCAGGATACCCCTACCTCGTGATTCGCTCGTGACTGTTCGTGGATGAATGAATTGTTTGTGCATTGATTATGTGAAATTGTTTGAGCATACATTGCATTTCTTTAAACATACAACATTCCTTTTTAAAATAAGAGTAAATAGGAATAAGAATCTTCCATTGCATGGTGTTAACATCTACCTTCATCACATTCATATAGGTAGTTTCCCTTTTCACCCAAAAATACAAAAATAATAATAATAAATAAAAATACCCAAAAAAGAAAAAAAGGGTTATTTATCCAAACCAAGCAATATCATGCATCATCTTAGGGACATCCTAAAAACATGATAATGCTTAGTTGAATAAACACAATGCATGCATATTCATCGTCATCATCTCATATCATGCATTCTTATCAAAGATCATGGAGGGATCTAGTTTTGCATTTCATACATCCCTCCTAGTAATTCATTAATAATAGTAATAAAAAGAAAAGAAATAATCGATGCGTATGTTCAAGATGGATCGCACGCCATTTGTTATTAAGTGTAAGCCAACAACCGCGCCAAGCGAGCGCACATCAACTCCATTGTTGGTAATCAAGACGAATAAAGGGGAAGGTCCAACACCGTTAAGGATCACTGCTCCAAGACCTTTTCCCTACAAATCAAATAAGGCTGTGCCATGGATATACGACATCCATTCTTCTGCCGACAGCGATATCTCTAACATCGCTGGACTTGGGGGCATGACTAGGAGTGGCAAGATCTACACTCCCGAAGATCTTCATGATAAAGCTCCCAAGAATAAAGGGAAAGAAAAAGAAGAAAAAACCGAGGAAAATAAAGAATCCGAGGAGGAGACAGACGAGCTGTTAAAGTTTATCCGATAGAGCGAGTACTCCATCGTGGATCAACTTCATAGAACGCCAGCAAAGATTACTCTGTTGTCGTTGATCCTATGCTCCGAACCGCATCGACAAGCTCTGTTGAAAGTCTTGAACGAGGCATATGTGTCGCATACCATCTCCCAAGACAAATTTGAGGGGATTGTTAGTCACATTACGGCTAATGATCACCTCTCTTTCACCGATGAAGAGATCCCCGCTGAGGGACCAAATCACAACAAGCCCTTGCACATCTCTGTAAAGTGCAAGGAGTATCACATCGCTAAAGTCTTGGTAGATAATGGATCTTCCTTGAACGTAATGCCAAAAAGAACGCTCGAGCAAGTGGCAATCAAGGGAATCCAAATGCGCCCGAGCAACATGATCGTCCGAGCTTTCGACGGTTCTAAAAGAGAAGTGGTGGGAGAAGTCAATCTTCCAATCCAAATTGGACCCACCATCTTCAACGTCGAATTTCAAGTGATGGACATTTCTCCCGCATACAGCTGTCTCCTTGGCCGACCTTGGATTCATGATGCGAAAGCTGTACCCTCTACGCTCCACCAGAAAGTCAAGTTCATAGTGGGTGACAAACTGGTGACTGTACAAGCTGAAGATGACATACTCATCAGCAAGCCATCCAACATACCTTATGTGGATGCAGCAGAGGAAGCTTTAGAAACCGCCTTCCAAGCATTGGAGATCGCCAATGTTGAGATATTTCCCCGAGAAATGAAGAAGGTAGCCCATATGCTCACGAAGCACGGATACTTGCCTAGACAAGGACTTGGCAAGGATTCCCAAGGAATTCCCGAGCTACCTATTATCAAGGATAATCCGGGGAAACAAGGGTTAGGATACAACCCTTATAAAGATCAAAGGACGAAGAGAAACCAAGATCCTTCTCGACGTTCTTTAAGCCAGATCTTTAGGAAGGCCGGTTCACAAGCGTCAAGGCCGGTCGTTGTCATCAAGTGTTCTTCTCCTTCTGATAGGGATGTATAGACCTGATGACTATTAGAGATTACTCCTCGGGGACAGCCCGACCCCCGAGCCTCGATAGGGCACATGTTTCCACTATGATTATAATAAAATCATTCTTCATTATTTCTTATTGCTTCTTTTCTTGCTTACAATAAAATTCTAAACCGCAGTATTTAACCCTGTTTGAATAAACATAAATGAGGTTAAAATCGTCTTAATAAAAATAAACCCGCATCTTTTTTATGTGGAAGTGTGTGACAACTTGGAGCACCTTTTCTTGGCTTCAACAAGTGCCATCATGGATAAAAAGAAATCCTTTAAAATAAAAGAAGCTCGGCAGGAAACCCAAAAAGGGGGCTGCGCAAAAATAAGAGCAAAAGACCCGCTAGGAATCCCACAAAAGGGTGACCTAGGCAAAAATTAGGGTTACAAAATAATGAACAAAAACAAAAGCCCGCTAAAACTCCACAAATGGGTGTTTTAGGCAAAAGTTAGGGCAATCGAAAAACAGAATAAATCCATGATGGTACCACCAACTGAATTCAACAAAGGGGCTCAAGAAAAGCTATCCAAGTTATCAAATCACAAACGTTAATAACCAAGACGTGCTTAACTTCATAAGTGTTTAATCAAACAAGCCTAAACACTTAAGCCTACCATTGGCCAAGCCATTCTTACAAAATCCATTTTTCAAAAAATAAATAATCCCCTCTAAAACACAAACTTTCGAAAAAATATCCTTTCCTTCTTTTCTCTCTTGTCCCAAACGATTTTTGAATAATCTAGTGGAAACATGGAGATATAGTAGTCAATAGGAGGGTTGACACATCTTCTAAAGGAAAGGAAAATCATTTGGTTGATGACACCAAATCTCAATATAACATGCATCATTCCTCGGTTACAGAAATCGGCAGCGCACAGTCCGTCTGGAGGAATGGCAAAATCCAAGCAAAAAACGCATCGGTTAATTCTTTTGAAAAATGAATCAAATAGAATTAGGTGCATCATACTGCATACATGCATACAGATGATAGGTGTAATGGAAGATCACTTATTCTCTGTTTATTGAAAAAAAAAAAAAAAAAAACAACAAACAAAAAAATATAAACTTCAGAAAAACAATACGCCCGTATCATGTTCAGTACGCCCGTACCAAAATTAGGGTTATAAACAAATTTTCAATTCAATACGGGCATACTGAAATGAATAACGGCCGTATTGGCAATAACAGAAATCCTCCCTCACGTCGATGACAAAATTCCTCCAAGAAGAAGAGGATAGGGGGAGCCATTCATTTTTTCTAAAAAAAAACAACAAAAAAAACAAAAAAAAAAAACAAAAAAAAAACAAATTAATAAAATAATTAAACTTGCATTTTTGTGCATCACGCACATTAATTGCACATTCAAAGACCTCATCATGAGGCAGTCGCATAAAATAGAAAAAATAGAAAAATTGCTTGTGTATGACAGCAGCAAACAAAATGCAGAAATTCAGAAAATCAATAAAACGTACAGAATAACTGAGCCTGGAGAGGCTTGCCGAAATAATACTCTCTCAGAATAATTGAGCCTGGAGAGGCTCGCCGAAATAATACTCTCTCAGAATAACTGAGCCTGGAGAGGCTCGCCGAAATAATACTCTCTCAGAATAACTGAGCCTGAAGAGGCTTGCCAAAATAATACTCCTCAGAGACATTTCTGTACAGAAAAAGCCAAAACCAACAAAAAAGGCAAAAATACAGAAAAAGCCAAAATCAACAAAAAATACAGAAAAAGCCGAAATCAACAAAAAAAGGCAAAAACACAGAAAAAGCCAAAATCAACAAAAAAGGCAAAAACACAGAAAAAGCCAGAATCAACAAAAAGGCAAAATACAGAAAATCCAACAAATTATACAGAATAACTGAGCCTGGAGAGGCTTGCCAAAATAATACTCTCCAAAAGACGTCTCAGCTCGCATTCTCGGGCTGAACAAAAAACCAATTCATCATACAGAATAATTGAGCCTGGAGAGGCTTGCCGAAATAATACTCTCTCAGAATAATTGAGCCTGGAGAGGCTCGCCGAAATAATACTCCCTCATCAGAATAATTGAGCCTGGAGAGGCTTGCCGAAATAATACTCTCTCAGAATAACTGAGCCTGGAGAGGCTTGCCGAAATAATACTCCCACAGAATAATTGAGCCTGGAGAGGCTTGCCAAAATAATACTCGTACAGAATAATTGAGCCTGGAGAGGCTTGCCGAAACAATACTCCCACAGAATAACTGAGCCTGGAGAGGCTCGCCGAAATAATACTCAACAAATTGTACAGAATAATTGAGCCTGGAGAGGCTCGCCGAAATAATACTCCCCAGAGATATCTCAGCTTCCACTCACGGGCCAAATTCCCCAGTGAAAGCTATCAAACCAAGATCAGCAAGATTCCCCAAGGAGGGTTTGATCGTCTAAACAGAATATCCAAGTCGAAAGGACTTAAACTTCCTCAGTGGAAGGTAGCTTTCCAACTCAAGCGATGAGTGAAGCTAAGCTTGAAGAGGCTTTCTAAATAATACTCTGGGATATATAAACTTTAAATCCCCACTCGCCTACTCAGAGGCACCCTTTCAAAAATCACAAAAGACAAATAATCATTCCCCAAGTGGAATCCGGCTCTCAGTCAAACATCAAGCGTCAAGATGATCCGCCTAACAGAAGAGGCTAATCACAATCAATGACAAAATCCCCCAGCGGATAATAGCCTACACAGAGGCAACAAAACCAGAAAAACAAAAAGAGTCACCCGAATAAGGATAACCGGGATACTCCACCATCGTCGAAAGGACGTCAGCCAATCATAAGGCATCGCTCACATCAGAAAGAGCATCTTCGTGTCTACACCCCAAGGAAACAGAAATTCCTCAATGGGTACCAACTACGCAATGGAAAGTTGGGACACAAGAGCCTATGAGTAACTGCACATCCCCTAGACGGATCCCTGCGTTATCCAGCCCTCAGTGGCACAAAAATCAAAAAACAATCGTCGAAACAGCATCGTGGACTGTGGAGACAAAATCATCACAAATCCCTGGAGAGGGCAAACTCACGCTACCCCGAGGTTGTCAAGAACACGGAGGTATGCAACTGCCAGTGTCGTCAAGAACACGCTGGTATAGCCTGGAGAGGCGGTACTCGGCTACCCCGAGGTTGTCAAGAACACGGAGGTATGCAACTACCACGAGGTTGTCAAGAACACGTTGGTATAGCCTGGAGAGGCGGTACTCGGCTACCCCGAGGTTGTCAAGAACACGGAGGTATGCAACTACCACGAGGTTGTCAAGAACACGTTGGTATAGCCTGAAGAGGCGGTACTCGGCTACCCCGAGGTTGTCAAGAACACGAAGGTATGCAACTACCACAAGGTTGTCAAGAACACGTTGGTATAGCCTGGAGAGGCAATACTCAGCTACCCCGAGGTTGTCAGGAACACGGAGGTATGCAACTACCCCGAGGTTGTCAAGAACACGAAGGTATAGCCTAGAGAGGCGGTACTCAGCTACCCCGAGGTTGTCAGGAACACGGAGGTATCCAACTACCCCGAGGTTGTCAAGAACACGGAGGTAAAACCTGGAGAGGCGGTACTCACAACTTCCAGCTCGGGCGTCGAGTGAAGTTGAGCCTGGAGAGGCGGTACTCACAGCTTCCAGCTTGGGCGGCAAGCGAAGCTAACCCTGGAGAGGGCAAACTCAACTGCCTAGGATGTCAGAAGCACCGAAGCAGAGCCAGGAGAGGCGGTACTCACAGCTTCCAGCTTGGGCGGCAAGCGAAGCTAAGCCTGGAGAGGCGGTACTCACAACTTCCAGCTCGGGCGTCGAGTGAAGTTGAGCCTGGAGAGGCGGTACTCACGCTACCAGAGTGTTCAGAAGCACGGAGGTATGCAGCTTCCGGCTCGGGCAACGAGCGAAGCAAAACCTGGAGAGGCTACTCAGCAATTTTCCACCGGAAGACACTACAAGTCGGAAGGATGGCCTTATTCCCCAGACAATTGGGTCAACTCCTTTACTTATCAACCGGTACACTAAAAGGCCGTTTGACTAAGTAAAGGGGGGGCAGCTGTAGACCCCTAAAATTGTCCGGGTCGGAAATAAGACTCGAAGACTCTCGAAGATCAAAGGAAAGTCAGCCAAAGGGACTCTTAGAAGACCGTGGGATGACAATCTGTAGGTTTAGAGGTCTTAGAGTAGCAAAAAATAAGAAAGTGGAGGGAATGAAGCCCAATACGGCCTCCCAAAAGTTCAGTACGGCCGTATTGAACATTTTAAACTACAATACGGCCGCACTGAACTCAATACGGCCGTATTGAAGTTTCTGAACTTCAATACGGCTGCACTGAACTCAATACGGCTGCACTGAACTTCAATACGGCTGCACTGAACTCAATACGGCCGTATTGAGGTTTTTTGAACTTCAATACGGCCGTACTGAATTCAATACGGCCGTATTGTAGTTCAAAACTTCAATACGGACCGTATTGACCCCCAGAGGCCGTATTGCGCCTCATCCTTATAAATATGACGTCAATTGGACGTCATTCTACACTTTTCCACACAGTTTTGACTCCCTCCTTGAGTATTCTGGGGTTTTTGAGCAGTGTTCTGCCCTAGAAATCTCTCTGGGAGTCGATCCGACGAAGTTCTGGAATTCCGAGCATTTAGCTTGGAGATTCGAACTTAGTCGAAGGGAAATCTTTTGGATTTCCATAGTCAAAAATTATTTTTAGGAAGGAGCGAGCGAGCTTGTAGAGGGAGGGAGTGCCAAAAAGCCTCCTAGACTTCATTGATATATAAAAAGCACGCTTCAAGAGGTTTCTTTTCTAAAAATCCCTTCTTTTACCGCTTTCTGATTGTTGCATATTTAAATTTATCATCATGTAGATATTTAATTTACAATCGCTTATAATAAATAGGGGTAATTTAGTAATTTTGCGCTATTATTTAATAAATAATCCGTCATAGGGAACCCGAAAGGGGCGTTGTGGGGTGCTAACACCTTCCCCACACGTAACCGACTCCCTTACCCGACTCTAGTTGTCATGGCCGAAGTCGATTTTTGAATCGATTGCCTTAAACTTCTTTTTCCAATGTTTTGAGTAAAACATTGGTGGCGACTCCATGAACCCTTCCTTTTTATGAAAACCGCTAATCCATGGAGGGTCCCGCTTGGGATTAACATGGATTGGTGAGCCTTTTAATAAAATTGCTCGTTTGACAAGGTCTCAGTTTGAGAATAAGTCATTCTAGCAATCCATATTTTTAAACAAATAAAAGAGTCCAACCATCCTTCGCGAATGCCGAAAGCCCGTTTCAGGCCGGTGGCGACAGCGGACAATGAAGTGGACGAAATACATGCTATTCGAAGTGATCATGATGAAGGAATATGGGAAAACATTCCAACCTAATAGGTTTCTGTTTATGTATTATTTGTTTTTTTATTAGTTATTTTGTTGCTATATTGTTATTATCTTTTTTACTTTATTTGTCTATTCAATTAATTCATTGTTTTAATAATGACAGTTTAATTTTTTTAGGATTATGGAGGATTCTGGGTCTGGCAGTGGAAGGAGGGAAGGTAGATCTGTCACTCGATTGTCTGGGTTGACAGCTGGGCGCATTGCCAAGGAGAGGACACCGGTTGAGGTGGATCCTCGTTCTGGCAAGGCATCAGGCCCAAATGCTGCCAAGTTTAAGAGCTATTTGGGAGTCCTAGCTCGATGACATGTTTCTATTATCATTCCATCATGGGATGACGTTCAGGAGGTTGACAAGAACCTCATGTGGCAGGATATTCAGGTATATACTTTCACATCCTTTCAATATTATATAACTTAAATACATTATTTATTATTTGTTGTTATTTTCATAGCAAAATTTTGACATTCCCAACAATGAGGGCATGAGGAGGAAGATGTTATCTGCCCTTGCCAGCAGGTGGAGAGACTTCAAGACTTTCTTGACACGGGAGTATGTATTTGGAGAGCGCCAAAATGAGACTCCCTGTCTAAAGTACCAGATCACTGATGAGGAGTGGATGCAATTTTGTGCCACTCGATTGGACCCTTCGTGGCAGGTTAGTTATTGATAACTTTTACATTGACACAAATACTTAAGGTATATTTTAATTTATCTCATTTTTTATTTTGTATTATTGCAGGCTAAAAGAATAGCTGCCCAAGAACGACAAGCCAAGAATGATGCACCCCATCTATTGTCAAGAGGGGGATATGAAAGAAAAAAAAAACAAATGAAGAAGGCTAGGGCACAGGCAGCAGGGGTTGAGGATGCTGACCGTGTGGAGTCACCTCCCCGCCATGAGATGTGGATAGCAGCCCGGACAAAACCAGATGGGCAAATGACTTCTGAGTCTGCAAGGGTCGTTGCTAATAAAATAGTAAGTAAAAATATACAAATTAAGACTCTTCATTTCAACTCATTTAATTCATAAGATTTTTTAATCTTCCTTATTGTTGCAGGAGGATTTAGTTGAGCAGAGCACCCAGGGCTCATTTGTTTCCGATGGTCGGAATGATATCCTCACAACGGCCATAGGAAAGCCAGAGCACGGAGGTCGTGTGCGTGGTGTTGGTGGTTCTTGGAGCCACCGAGATTTCTTTGGTGGCCGATCATCGAGGAGCACTGTCGACTCTTGCAGTCAAGAGGTTATACAGAAATTGGAGCAGAGATTGGAGATGTAGTTTGAAGAGAAACTGAAGAATATTGAAAAACAGTTTGAAGAGAAGTTTGAACTTTTGGCTCGTTCTCAGCAACAGACTGTAGTTGCTCATGATGGTGTTCGAGTCAGCACTAAAGGGAGTTGTGCTGCTCCAAATTCCTCAGGGGAACATGCTCACACTGATGTACCAAACCAGTGCGAGTTATATGTTGAGGATGACCCCCCACGGTTAGTGGCTATTGGCCGAGTATTTGAGGGTGGCTCAACCATCCATGGTGTCCCTCTACAGCCAGACTGGACACGGGTTGTGGTTGACCAAGTTCAAGATGCTGCTGCTCCAGTGCCTTTGCCCAATACAGAGGTTCAACTAGTGGGGCAGGCAACCGGCACATTCTTAGCTTGGCCAAAATGTTTGGTCATGCCGCTTTCAGCACGGGCAAAGGTAATTATATTATTGCTCTTTTAGATTCTTATAATTCTATTATTGTTTAACTAATTTTGATTATTTCTTTAGGATTTTATCGATCGTGGTAAGGAGGTCATGAGAGAACCTCATGTTCATGATGCTAATATCGCAGAAGCTGAGGATGATCCTATATCTAAGCTTCTAATCAAATTACCACGATTAAAGAAGCAACCAATTCAATTGCAGTGGGACATTAGAGTTTTTGGAGTTGATAGCTCTAATGTTCCACTATACATATCTCTGCCTGATGCATTAGAGATTGTTGGGGGAAACTCCATGTTAAATATATCTGTCATACAGTTGTGGGCCATGTAAGTCATATTTTCTTTTATGAGTCTAAATTTACAATAATTACATTTAACTTATAATAATTATTTGTGTTAGGTACATGGACAAATTGAGTGTGGAGCAAGCACAAGCAGAAGTATATGGATTTATTGAGCCTCAATCCATCCAAAAATCAGGAAACACTCAGGTCCAGATCCAACAATATATGCAAACATGGATGAGTGACTCAAGAAGACATATATACATGGCTCCATACATTGACGGGTTAGTTTTTTAATTGATTTTTTAATCATGGTAATTTTTTAACTGATTTGTTTGTCATACAATGTAGGTCTCATTGGCAGTTAATGGTAATCATTCCTAAGGAATATACCGTGGTGTGGTTTTGTTCACTTCATCGAAAACCAAGCCAGGAAATTAAAAGCCAATTACATGGGTAACTAAATTTTTTCATTATGTTTTAACACTGTAATTATATATATTGGCTAACATTTATTTTTATTTCAATTAATTAGAATCGTGTCTGGAGCTAATATATTAAGTGGAAGAGCCAGATCATCAAAGTCATTGCATTTCATATATCCTAAGGTTAGCAAATTAATTCATACAGTCAATAATATTTAAATTTATTGACTTTGGAATTAATAGTTATTTGTTTCTCATTTTAGTGTAATAAGCAACAAGACTCGTTTGAATGTGGCTATTACATCATGTATTGGATGAAAGCCATAGTTTCTGCGGGTATTATTGATTCTTGGGCGCAGGTAATTCATATCAAAAATTATTTAACTATATTTACCTTTAGAATAATTAACATTGCATATTAATGACACTTAAATTACCCTTTCAGGTCTTTCAAGATCCATCTCCATTGCCCGAAGATGAGATGCTCAAGATAAGAGAACAATGGGCAACTTTTTTTCTAAGTTTAGTTAGTTAGATATTATGTTTATAGTTTGATAGTTAGTTATTTAGATAGCATTGACAAACATGTTTTATAGCTTTTTTAGGATAATAGGATTTACATTGTCATAATTTATGTTTTTTAAGATTTATATATTATTTTCTTTTTGTCATTCAATTTTGAAATACAATTTGAATTTCTATTCTGGACTGCCTGGTTTAGATTTGGTATTCTGGATTATATTTATATGCAGGTGTTGGGTATATCAATTTACAAACGTTTTTAAAAAAAAAAACTGCCACAATTTACGTCGGACATGGCGTTGTCCGACGTAAATTTACGTCGGGCCTTGCAATGACCGACGTAAATTTACGTCGGACAAGGCCACGTCCGACGTAAATTTGTGGCATGATTTTGCCTCTTTTTACGTCGGTCTAGAAAAATTCCCGACGTAAATTTACGTCGTCTTCCAGAGGCGACGTAAATTTACGACTCCCGTATTAACGTCGGACCCTTTTCCGACGTAAAAGGGTCAAAATACACGACGTAAAACACCCTTTGTGTACTAGTGTGTCGAGCTGACGTCATATAGCGCTTGCCCGAGGTCATCTTGCGCTGTGATACCGAGCTCCGAGCTCAGTTTCACAGATCGGATAGTACATTAGCCCCTTGAGCTCCGCAGACCGTGGGTCGAGGAGTTGAGACCGAGCTCGCTGGAGGGAAATGACATTTCACGCGCATCTACCCGTTGAGATGTCACGTGCCGCCGTTGTTGTCCCGTTTTCGGAAACGTGCAGGTGACGTGGTGACAAGATTGTGTGTTTGTTTGCTTGATGACGTGGTCTCTTTGGGCTGACGTGGTGTTCCAATGCCTATGCTTCATGGTCAACCTGCGGGGCCTGGCAATGCCGAGGTTATTGCTTGATCAGACTGGTAAACCTTTGATCGAATCAATAGATTGGTGAGGGGCAAGTTGGTGACTCGGTTGGCCAGGACACTTTCTCCCTAAGCATCGAGTGGTGCAAGAGGGAATGGGCTTTTGAGGAGCTTTCAAATTTATTGTTTGAAGGTTCAAACTTGACCTTGTTAAGCAGATGCGTTCTTCAAGGGTCGAGTCTGACCTTGGTTAAGGGAACGTAATCTTAGGGTTCAGACTCGACCTCGTCGTGACAAGGTTCAAAATCGACCTTCGTTAGGGGAACGTAATCTCAAGGTTCGGACTCGACCTTGGCATGACAAGGTTCAAACTCGACCTTGGTTGAGAAGATGTAATCTCGAGGTTAGGTAATAGGTTTCGTTTGGAGCGAGGATCCCTGATCGGTTATGGTTTGCTTAAATGCCGGGCTGACGTCGTGTAGCGGGCGCCCGAGGTCATCTCGGTTATGGTACCGAGCTCCGAGCTCGGTTTCACAAATCGGATAGTACATTAGACCGTAGGTCGTGGAGTTGAGTCCGAGCTTGTTGGGGGAAATGACCTTTCGCGTATGCAGGCCTGTTTAAAATGCCGCGTGTCATAACTCGTTTCTTATTTCAGTAACCGAGGCCGGCGCGTTGATGGGTGTGACGGTTACGCAATGATGGCTCCTTTTGTCATGATGGGTCTCATTTATTGCGTGTTCAGGTGCGTCCCTTGGTTGACACGTGTCGCGACCGTTTGAATTTTGAGAGACCTTTTGTCCCCTTTCTCGCGCTTCCTCCCTTTTCACTTTGCTCACTTGTGCTTTTTCATCTTCTCGCGTACACTGCTTCTCTCATTTTTGCTATTCCTCCGTCTCCGTTTCTTTCGTTTCTGGTAACCCACTCGTTGTTAGGGTTCTTTTCTGAGGAGGAGTACCAGGTACTTCCTTTCCACCGTTTTCTCTTTTCTTTTTTCCCAAGTCCTTTTCGAGTCTTTCTTTCTTCTTTTCTTCTATGGTTGGGGAGAGTGGTGTTGGTTCCTCCGCGCCTGCCAAGGGTAAAGGCAAGGCGCGGGGTAAGGCGGTGGCTACCAGGGTGGCTGTCACTGAGAAAAAGAAAGAGGTGGTGCCGCCGGCGGGTCTCGTTCTAGGCATTCCTGGGTATGACTGAGTCAGGCGCGAAGTGGGGGGAGTGCAAAGCGTGTTCCGGTCGCGATCCGAGGTCGACGCGATTTGGGAGTCACGACGAATTTGCGACCCTTCCGTTTCTCAGGTGCTCCGGCTTGAACCCTGTCAGGCCGGTGAGGGTGTGTACATGGGGAGGTCCACTGACCCTCCCCATTTCTATATGTATTGGTGCTTCTTCAGGGACCTAGGTGTCTGTCTTCCCTTCACTCAGTTTGAGTGTGATTTTTTGAACCATACCAACGCGGCTCCTTGCCAGTTGCACCCCAACAGTTGGGGTTTTTTTGCGGGCTTTCGAAGTCCTTTGTACAGTTTTAGGGATAGAGGTGTCTCTTCTCGTTTTTCTTCATTTTTACTAGCTGAAGCTGGGTGTTCCTCCTTACGGTATTTTGTCCCTGAATGGGGGTAGGGATGGGGTTTTTCCACCCTTTACTCCCAATCATACAAAAATTTTAAACAGGAGTTTTTTCAGGTCACCTTGGTGAATGTCGATCCGACTGAGGATGGTGCATTCTACTTCGGTGGGTTGTCGAAGTTCCATTTTTATTGGTGCCCCAAACCGTCTAGGTTTCATGGGGAGGGCCAATTGGAATTGACGGTTGCGGAGTTGGTAGCCATTAAGAATCTTGAAGCGCTTCCTCGGCCGCTGGATTGCAATTTCATCCTGTCGCTCGAGAGCTCAGCGCATAGGGAGAGGGACCTAGAGAGTGAGTATTTTGTCGTCGATCGACTGTTAGGGTTTGCGTGCTTCCCCTTTGGCTGATGTGTTTCCCTCTTTTGTTTACAGGCCGTGTGGGGAACTTGTGGAAGGAGCTTAAGCACCGCTACAACATTGCCGAGCTCGAGGTTCCCGAGCCCCCCGAGGAGGAAGCTCCCCCTCTGAAGGTTAGCCGGAAAAGAAAGAGGGGGGGGGGGGGAAGAGGTCGGGGGACCTTCCGTCGCTTCGGATGCCGAGGAGGTGACCTCTAAGGCCGCTGATGCTGATGTGGTGGATCTCACCGAGAGTCCACCCCCCCAAGTGGCTACTGGAGAGGTGGCTCAGATTGCTGAGCCTACTGTGCAGGCTGCCGAGGTGAGTGTCTCATTTCCTTATATGCGTCTTTTGTTTTGACTTAGTTTGGTTTATTGAGGCGGAATGGGTCCTTTCGCAGGTCAGGGTGGCCGCTGCCGAGGTAGGAGGCCAAGCTGCTGAGCAAGTTGCTCGAGTTGCCGAGGTGGTGAGTATCTTGTTTCTTGGGTTTTTCGTTTGCCTTCTATTATGCATTTTGGTCGCTTGACCTGGGGCCATTTTTTGCAGGCAGGAAATGCTGCCGAGGCAGCGACACCTGCTGCTGGGCTGGTCGCCCAGGCTACTGAGGTGGGGGTTCCAGCCACCGGGCAGGTTGTTCATGCTGTTGAGGTAAGTAGTGTTTGTCTATTTGTTTTTGTGGTTCCCCGTATGTCGCCTTTTTATTTTTGACATGGGACTGGTTTTTGTAGGCGAGGTCGGGGGTCCCTACTATGGAATTTCTGGATGCCGAGCAGGGGACACCGGCCTTTGCTGCAGCTTCGGCGCCGCCAGCGGGCTCGTTGTAGGGGCCTTCCCAGGCCCAGTACCTAGCCCACCGCTTCGGGAAGGGCCTTGACAAGGTGCGGCTGGACCACGTGAGCGCCTCCGTGGACATGAATTCGTTGTGGAGCGCGGGGGTGACTGTGGAGAGGTTCTTCCCTCAGGATTCGTTTAGCTCCGAGGACCAGGGATTGATTGACGAGGTCGGTCCTAAGGACAGTTTTGATGCTGCCCAGGTCATGCTGTAGAGGGTTATGGGCATAATGAGCCATTGGAAGCCTAAGTGGGGCCAGCAATGGGAGGACTTGGCCAAGCATCAAGAGGACCTGGCCAAGTTGAGGGGCCGACTTCAACCCTGGAAGGAGGCGAACAAGATCCTGAGGGAGGAGAATAAAGCTCTTAGCGCAGCCCTTGGTGAGGCGAAGCGGCAGGAGGCTGAGCTCCGATCTGCGCGTGGCAATCTTGCACGGGTGCAGAAGTCTCTTGAGATCGCATTGCGATCTAACGAGGCTTATGCCTCTCAGGTGGGGGAGCTGCAGGAGCTCGTCACCTTCTCTCGGGGCCGCGCTCGCTCTCTGGAGGATGAGGTGACGTCTTCCCGTGGCCAAGTGCAGGCTCTGGAGGATGTTGTAACCGCTCTCAAAAGAGAGTTGGCGGCGGTGGCTGAGGAGCGCCTCCGCAGCGAGGTCGTTCTAGGTGGCCGGGAGGATGAAATCGCCACCTTGAGGGCGGAGCTTGCAGAGCTGGCAGCAGGGAAGGCGGCCGCGGAGAAGAGGCTTGCGGAGGTCGAACGCTCCGTTGTGGCTGAGCACAAGAGGGGCTTCCAAAAGGCTGCACGTCAAGCGCGACTTCTAGCTCCCGGATTCGACTTTTCTTCCATGCATGTCGAGAAAGTCGTCCGCTTTGGGAGGCTAGTCAAGGAGGACGATGCCGATGACAGTTCTAGCGGGGGTGCTTCAGCCTAGGCCGCCTTTGTAATAACTTGGTTTATTTTTCTTTTGCTTGAGTTTATGTATTGAATTTTGAGAACTTTGTTTATATGTATATATATTTTGCTCTATCTTGTCCATATTTGCGTTCGATTTTGGTTGTTCGCACTGTTTGAGGCACACGTTTGGTGTCTGTTATATGCTTTTGTATATGGCGATACTTCTACCTTGAGTTGGTGAAGTCGAGGTTCGAGGTCGGCCTCAGTTTTTTGTTTAATAAAATATTTCGTGGGAGTTCGAACTCGACCTTAGATGAATGTGTTAAGGTTCGTATTTGATCTCGAATTTGGACTAAGTAATCGTTGTGAAAGTTCATAATTGACCCTAGACTGGAGTCAAGGTCAGAATCTGACCTTAAGTCGGTCGTGCCGGGGTTTGAATTCGACCCCGATATTGAGAGTGGGGTGTGCCTTGCCAGGGTTCAAAGTCGCCCTCAGGTAAGCGGTTCGTACTCGACCTCGGAACTTGCACATTTGGGGTTCGTACTTTGACCTCCAATTTGAATGGAACAATTGAGCCAGGGTTCGAATTCGACCCCAATTTTGAGTACAATGATTTGGCTAAGGTTCGGACTTGACCTTTAGGCGGGGACATCGAGGTTCGTGTTCGACCTCAGATGTGATCCGTGTTCGACCTGAATTAGTATTTGATCTCATAGTTTTAGGGGGGTTTCGGACCCGACTCCGGATGTGAGTGTAGTTGTTTGGTGAAGGTTAGAACTCGTCCTTGTAATGTTGAGGTTCGGACTCGACCTCAGATAAATGCGTTAAGGCTCGCTCTCGACCTTTAGATGAGTGTGTTGAGGTTCGTATTTTAACTAAGAAAACGCGCTAATGTTCGACCTTGACCATGCTGGGGTTCGGATTCGACCTCGAATAATCGTGCTAAGGTTCGCATCCGACCTTAAATGAGATGCGTTAAGATTCGTTTTCGACCTTAAAGAAGCGCGTTAAGGTTCGTTCTCGGCCTTATATGAATGCGTTAAGGTTCGTTTTCGACCTTGAGTAAGCGTGTTAGGGTTCGAAGTTGACCTCCTATTTGAATACGACGATTCAATGAAGGTTCGAACTCGACCTTTATAATTTGGCCGAAGTTCGCACTCGACCTTGGCTTTGAGTGTTGGGGTTCGAATTCGACCTTAAATGAATGTGCTAAGGTTCGTATTCGACCTTATATTTTTAGAGAGGTTCGGACTCAACCTCGGATAATCGTGCTAACGCTCGTATCCGACTTTAAATGAGATGCGTTAAGGTTCGTTTTCAACCTTAAATGAATGTGCTAAGGTTCGTATTCGACCTTATATTTTTAGAGAGGTTCGGACTCGACCTTGGATAATCGTGCTAAGGCTCGTATCCGACCTTAAATGAGATGTGTTAAGGTTCGTTTTCGACCTTAAATGAATGTGCTAAGGTTCGTATTCGACCTTATATTTTTATAGAGGTTCGGACTCGACCTCGGATAAGCATAAAAGAGGCTAGTTCAATTTTGATTTTTACAAAAGCAACAGGTAAGAAAATGGATTGAGCAAAACGAATAATTTTATTGATTATTTTTGTGTGCCTCGTTAAAAACCCTCTCAGTCAGGGACTCAGGCGGGAAAAGAGTGCACAACTTTGTTCGTACATTAAAGAAGAATGGGATCTAGTGGGTTACGGTGGGGGGACTCCCCTTGCTTTCCTTGCCGGACGAGGAGATCCTCAGACTTTCGGCGTAGCACTGCCGAGCTGTCTTCTGGTTTGCTTTGACGGAGATGATCTTACCGTCATTCCCTGGGAACTTCATGGTGAGGTGCGGAGTGGATACCACCGCGCCGAGATGATTCAGGGTTGGCCTCCCGATGATGATGTTGTAGGAGGTGTTGGCCTCCACGAGGAGGTATCGAACCATGATTCTCCTTGCATCTGGGGGTACCCCGAAGGTTGTCAATAGGTCTACGTACCCGCGAGTGTGAACCCGCTCTCCTGCAAAGCTGATTAGGGGCTTTGTATGCGGTTGGATGAGAGAATGGGGGACGTCTAGCCTGAGGAACGTTGGCCAGTACAGGACGTCGGCCGAACTTCCTTGGTCGATGAGTGTCTTTTGTACCTCCCAGTTGGCGACTTCCACCACGATGACCATGGGATCATCTTGGTTAGGGCTAACGCCTGCATAGTCCTCGTCAGAAAAAGAGATCGGCGGCGAGCTCTGGTGTGAGACTGAAACGGTAGAGTGGGCGCAGTTGATACTTCGCAGGTGTCTTTTTCGGGTCGAGCTGCTGGCGCCTCCCCTAGCAAAGCCACCTGCAATTGTGTTGATTACTCCCCGTAAGGGAGCTGATTCTGTCTCCTGACTTATTTTGGCTTGTACTGCGCCACTAGCATTTTGCTGGGACCCTGTGGGTAGGTCCGTGCGAGCTCCTGACCCGCGACCTCTCCCTCGTCCCCGGCTGCCATAGCCACCTCGGTGACCTTGCTGTCGCTGGACGTACTGGCCGAGGTGGCCTGCCTAGATGAGTTCTTCGATACGATCCCGGAGCGTGCGACACTCCTCCGTGGTGTGGCCATGGTTCCTGTGGTACAAACAATGCTTGGACTTGTCGGCGCTGTTGGGAGTGTGGCCGGGTGGCGGAAGGGAGAGTAGGTTGCTGTTGTTGGCTTCCTCCAGGATGTGGACTCTCGGGGCGTTCAGGGGTGTGTAGAAGTCGTACCTCCCCCCTCTGTTTGCTCTGGCCGGCTTCTTGAATTGGCTGTCATTGTTGACTCTTACTTTATCTTTGTGGCCCTGTTCCGGTTTCATGGGGCCCTTTCTGCGAACCTGGTCACGGAAGGCAGAGTGCTCTTCACTGGTACAAGAGTAAGATCGGTGAGCCTCCTTCACTGGTATGCTGGGTGTTCCGAGATGGGGTTGGTACCTGCAAAAGAGACTCCGATGCTAAAGTTAGGGTTTGTATGACTATTAGTCTCCTATAAGTAATGCACGTACCTTGGTGTGAATTAGGGTTGTTTTGGGCCTTGGGCCTGAGATTAGATAGGATATGATCAGATAATATATCTTATCTGGGGTAACATTCTCCGAGATCAGTTATGATCTACTCAAATGTCGAGCTGACGTCATATAGCGCTTGCCCGAGGTCATCTTGCGCTGTGATACCGAGCTCCGAGCTCAGTTTCACAGATCGGATAGTACAGTAAGACTCTTCTTCAAGGAAGTGGTTAGACTTCATGGTCTTCCCAAAACCATTGTTTCAGATAGGGATACTAAGTTCCTTAGTCATTTCTGGAAAACTCTTTGGAGTAGGCTAGGAACTAAACTGCTTTTCTCTACTACTTGTCACCCACAAACTGATGGGCAAACAGAAGTAGTTAATAGATCCCTATCTACAATGTTAAGGGCAGTCCTTAAGGGTAACCATAAGTCTTGGGATGAGTACTTGCCCTATATTGAATTTGCTTACAACAGGATAGTCCATAAGACTACCAAAATCTCACCTTTTGAGGTTGTGTATGGTTTTAACCCTCTTACTCCTTTGGACCTAATACCCCTACCAGATTCTTCTCATTACTTTCATAAAGAAGGGGGTATCTAAGGCTGAATTTGTTAAGAAATTACATGAAAAGGTTAAAACTCATATTCAACAACAAAATGAGAGAACTGCTTTAGAAAGAAGCAAAGGTAAGAAAAACCTCATTTTTGAGGAAGGGGATTGGGTTTGGCTTCATTTGAGAAAGGAAAAGTTTCCTTCTCAAAGAAAGTCTAAACTCAACCCAAGAGGAGATGGTCCCTTTCAAGTCCTCCAAAGAATCAATGATAATGCCTACAGGTTAGATCTTCCTAGTGATTATGGAGTAAGCAACACTTTTAATGTGAGTGATCTTATTCCCTTTGCAGGTTATGATGAGGAAGATGAACCTACAGATTTGAGGACAAATCCTTCTCAAGAAGGAGGGGATGATAGACCATGGGCCAAGGGCCCAGTTACCAGAGCTATGGCTAGAAGAATACAAGAAGAGTTGGACCTCTTGAAGACTAGTGGGCTTCTTAAGCCCAAGGTATTCTTCACTTGGACAACTCTACCATGAAGAGAAGGCCTAGTTCTATTTGTACATAGTTCTCTTGTTTGTAGTGTAATTTTTGCCTTTGTATTTGTGAGGCACTTTACTTGCTTTTTCTAGTATTTGTATATTGTTATCAAGGTAGGTTACTTGGAGAGTTTAAATCCATTTAACCTCCCTAGTTGATACATTCATTTTATATTTTTTCAGTAGGGAAAAGGGGGTGACATTTAGCAATGCTTGAGGGTGTGACTAGTAATTGGGACAGAACTGGGCCTAGGCAAAATTTTGCATATTGGACTCATTTTGCTCCTAATTTTTCATAGATTTGATTTAGCTAGGTCTCATCATCATATGATGAACCTAACTAAACCAAATCAAGTATTTTTGAATTAATTCAAGGAGCAAATGTGAGTCAAGGCCGCCTATGCCTTCTTTCTTGTTCTTGGCCGAATTTAGCTTGTCATCTCTTCAAGGTTTGAAGCTTGCCTTACAAGCTACTAAACCTTGGTAGGTTAAGCCTACCTTACCATGGTTCTTAAGTGAACCATGGTCAAGGTTAACTTCTCCTACAAGCTAGCTAAACCGTGGGAGTTAAAGCTTACCTTACCATGGTTCCTAGTGAACCATGGTTAAGGTTAGCTTCTCCTAGAAGTTACCTCTCCCTATATATATTTGTAAATACCTCTCTTGTACTCACTTTTGAACAATTTGAGAAATAAACTTTAGATTTCTCTCTCAAGAGTTACTCTCAAAACCGTGGAGACACTTTCTTCTCTAAGGTTTCACCAAAGTTTTCAAACCTTGCCTAGGTTCCTTAAGCTTCTATATCAAACTAGAAGTAACCGAACCTTCTTCAATGACTTCTACTCCATTGGAGCTTGCTTCAAGGAGTTTCGGATCTCTCTTCAAGGTTACCTCAAGAGTTGCTTCAGTCCTAAACATGGAGAGCTTGAAGGAACATCAATCTCCTCCAAGTAGCTCCATCACCTGCAATTGAAGCAAGTAACCTCCTTGTCACTACACTCAGACTGATTATGACCAATACGTCCACACTTTCCACATCTTCTTGAAGGAGTGGACACAGACCCTCCAACACTTCCAGTAACACTAGCAGTGGATCCTCTAGTAAATGACTTTCTTTTATTAGCAGCAGCTTTACTCCCTTGAAATCTAGTAGGAGCGGAGTAAGGCTTATTCCTACCCTAAGTATTAGAACTCACAGCACGGATAAGACCTCCAACTCCTTTATAAAAAGCAGCACGATCACGGTTGTCACGATCATAAATACTGCACTTATTGACCAGAGTGCGAAAAGTGATATATCTCCTGATAATTAATTGCAGTTTTCACCTCAGGACTCAGACCATTTACAAATTTTATGCATTTATCCCTTTCACCACCCTCACCATGGTAGTGTGTTCAATAACGAACCAAAGCATCAAATTTGGCAGCATACTCTGCCACCGTGTCGTTCCCTTGATTCAGCTCAAGGAATTCCATTTCTTTTCGACTCCTCACATCATCTGGGAAATATTTCTCAAGAAAAGCCTTCTTGAAGCTGTCCCAATTCAAGTGCACCCCTCCATCAATCATCCTCCGAAGTGCTCCTTCCCACCAAAAGTGAGCATCAACAGTCAACATGAAGGTGGCCAACTTCACCTTCTGAGTGAGGGGACAATCCATAACGTTGAAGATTTTCTCGATCTCAGTTAGCCAATTCATAGCAGCATCCGGGTCATATCCTCCTTTAAAGGTAGGTGGGTGATTTCGTTGAAATTGCTCCAACCAGTTAGGAGGGACCTCAACCCTATTGTTATTATTCATATCTTGTGCTAATGCTTGAGGAGCATCAACAATCGCATGATCATTTCTACCAGTCATAGTCTAAGAAAATAATACAATTAATAAACATAATCAATCATCATACTAGCATACCAACAAGTTTCACAATCAGTTCAGTCCATCATTCATGTACCAAATAAGCATAGTAAACCAAATAAGCATAGTAAACTCATAACTCACGGTCAATTAGATCGACCTGCTCTAATACCACTAAATGTGACACCCTCTACCCCCAACATTAATACACAATAAATGTAAACAATTTTTTTTTCTTCTTAGTAAATAAAATCTTTTATAGTTGATAACGTCTTTCATGATAAAACAAATATCTCAAATATTATAAGGTAGAAGATTCACATTCATAACTCATAAATCATAAGAAGTCAACATATAAGTATTAAAACTCAAGAAATCATATAAAAGAAAATATAGATTAATTCCAGCAAAGGTGGCAGTGCCTCCTAGTTAGGAATTAATTTATAACTTTCAAATCATATAATAAAAATAATATTACAAAGATGTACATTTTTGTAATTTTCTCATGAACGTTCAAAATTACAAAAGAAGAGAAAATTAAAGTTTTTAAAACAATAATATCCAAAATAAGCCTAGCTATGCCCGATGTCACATCCTATCAGAGCATGCCCAACTGAAGCCTTAAGCCTCATCACCAACATCCTCATGATGTTGTTCACCTGCAACATAATTTAAACATATACAAAAACAACAAGGTAGTGAGAAACATCTCACTCAGTTTCAGGTGAAGAAATAAAGGTTAGATAACACACAGACGCACAACAAATATAAGTCACATGTAAACAATATACATAAACAATCAATATCACATATATACTCATTTATCATGCTATAATGTCATGGACTCGACTCATAAATGCATGTTTGTGGCGCCATAAGGAAATTTCACATATCATCACTGGTGACCCTAAGGCACACTTGTACAACTTTCGGTGACCCTAAGGTACACCTTGTTAGCATGTTACAACTATCGATGACCCTAAGGTACACCTTATTAGCATGTTACAACTGTCGGTGACCCTAAGGTACGCCTTGTTAGCATCACTTGTATGCGGCCTCAGCGAAACACCTGGAGTAATATATGCATATGATGCATGTCACACATTCATTATTTCATTAACTCAACATTTAACTTATTACATAATTTCATTTAGTACATCATGTCATTATTTTTCATAGTCTCATAATCATAGCTTGTCTCAATGGTCCATTCTTATGTCTCATTTCATTTGTCCATATTTCACATGGTCATGTCATAAATACTCCTCATAAGGTCCGCACAGGAATTCACAGAAAGCATTCTTATTCATATTAAAACTTATTTATTTTTAGCATTAATTTCATATTCATTTATTATTTCCAACAAAGAACAAAGTAGAGTAAATAGAAAGTAAAACAGAACAACAGGCAAGGGATTGGGGGTCAATCCGACAAACAAACTATCTAACAATTATCCCCACACCCCTGAGCGAGGTTTCTCACTCCCCCCTTACCTGGATAAGCAGAGTTGAAACTTGAGCAGGGCCTCCTCCTCTGGATTCCCTCTTTCTTTCCCTCTCTTTCTTTCTTTCTTTCTTTCTCTCTCTCTCTTTTTCTCTTTCTTTCTTTCTCTCTCTAAGATTTCACTTTCTTATTCTGTTATAAAATTTTCACCCCCTGCCCCTATTTATAGGCATCCTAGCGCATCCGGAACGGCCCGTACTGATTTCGGAACGGCCCATTCTGAAGCCTTCAAATATACGTAAAATTTTAAACTAGAAAGGCCCGTTTTCAACTTAACTTTCTAGGCAAGTTTAGAATTCCGGAACGGCCCATTCTGGAGAAACCCAAATAGGCTTCTTTTCTACTTTGGAACGACCCATTCTGCTGCTTCAAAAACTGTATATTTTCATTGTTTGGAATGGCCCGTTCCAGCGTAAAGAAACAGAATTTTATTTAAAATTTTTTACAAATAATTAAATTATTACAAACCTTTAAAATATGTTATAAAATCCTTTAATTAACTACAATAACTATATATATATATATATATATATATATATATAAATAATAATCAATATTGTAATAGTAGAAAATTCGGCGTGTTACAACTAGTATAAAAATGATTGCACTGTTTTACTTATTCTTCAGACGCGAACACTTCTTAATTGAAAAATCTTGTTGTAAACTTCGTCTACTGTATAACTCTCGTTCAAACCTTTTTTCAGACGAAGACATAAATTTTGTTTAACAAACATGTTATACTGGAAGTTTTATCTACTGCTTATCCTTAAATGAAAGTATCTTGAAAAGTAAAATTTTAGAACTTCAATAATTATCATTATAAAAAAATTTTCTCAGTAGACAATGAATCCTTCAAAAGAAATGACATTATGTTAACCAAATTTTGTGTAACCGTCTGACATTCAAAAGTGCATTAGACGAAGAGCATTACTTTTCCGAAAACGTTTCTAAAATTCCTTCTTACTAACACACACATATTCAACCCCCCTTCTATGTGTTTTTTCGCTAACTTCAAAAGAGAATCATCTCAGGTTGGATAGGAGCCAGGCATGAGACTTTGCCACGCAAAGTGTGAGGGCCCAGGAGTTCTTTACCTCAACCACGCTAGGCATAGGTTGAATGATGTTGGGTGCAGGTGAGGCAGAGAGCTCTCTACCTTAATGGCATTGGGTGAGTGGCATCGAGCATGAGTTTTTTTTTTTTGGAAACACTTGTTATTTTTATGATTAAATGGTGAACATGGATAGGTTAGATTAATTTATTGCATGTTGTATATTAATTAGTGATGTTGTTCTATGTATATTGATATGGGATGCTATATGTAGATGATTGTATGATTGATTTGTTGAGATGCATTGGTATGCTATAAATTAACAATCTTGCTAGATCTCTATCCATAAACCTAAGGTAATGTATATAGATGATTGTTGAGGCAATGGTGATGAGAGTGCTTTAGACATTTAGGCAAGTTGTGTTGATACACTATTGAGGTGTGATGCTAAAAATGCTATAGGTATTAAAACATGTTGATTAATTTAGGACTAGAGGAGAGGTTGTTTTCAAAAGTTGAATATCCCAAAGTATGGATATCAGTGTGGCACTCTAGGAGGCCAGTTCTTGAAAAACCCTCCTTGAATAGCTGATAATTCTTGAAGTGGATTGTTGACTCTTTTCTAGGTCCTTAGTCAATGTTAAAATAAGGTATGAAGTCAAAGACTACTACTCTTAACTAATTACTAGAGAGGTGTGTGGTATCACGAGGATATTTAGTGGGTTAATCCCACAAGTGACTTGGTTAATGCATGTTAATGTCGTGGTAAACCCACACCCAAGCTATACTATACTTGACGATGGTACTAGACTTTCCTAGTCTAAGTGGTGAGATTTGAGAAATCATGTGAAAGGGATTGGTATCCCAATTTAGTTGTCGATCTAGCATGCATGTAAGGCATGAAAATGATCAATTGGTTCACTAGTGTCAAGCCACTTAAACTACTCAAGTGTTGTAGTAGATCTTCATAGGTGAATGTGTGATGACATATTAATCAAGGTGTATACATATGATGTGGTGTGATTTGGTGTTGTTCATATGTTTTGGTGAATTTATTATTGAATGACATCGCTATGATGTAAGTTTGACATGCTTGAGTAGTTTTCTTTTTAATCCTTTTGATGCTATGTTGAGGTGCTTTGTTGTGTTGATCTATTGTGAACCATGGGGTGTTTTATTGTTGGTTCAAATGTTGGTGTTGGTGATTAGTATAGTTGTCTTTACATCTATACTTACTATGTGTTTATTTGTTTTATAAGAATGAAGTATCAAATCTTGGATTAATATAAAATTTTGTATATATGATCTAAGAGTAAAGAACTTTCGATTTAACGGTTGGGTTTAAAAAATTCACATTTAATATAAAGTTATTGAGCGGTGTAATACATAGTAAAAGTTACACCGGTGTAATTATAACCCCCCTCTATATATATATATATATATATATATATATATATATATATATGTACTTGTGTACTTGTTTAGCTTTTCAGTTACTTTTATAATCCTTTATTGTGTGTGTACACACATACATATATGTATATATATATATATATATGTGTGTGTGTGTGTGTGTGTGAATAGTTTTTTTATGATGCCTTAGATAGGACTTGTATTTTTTGTTGCTAGTAAGTGATTGCGTTAAGTGTAAGAGCCTTGACGGGTTGTTACAAGATGCGTGTATATTAAATTTCATTTCTCTTATGTTGAAATATATGATTCAATCCTTTTAACTTCATATGATTAATGTAATTAATTATATTTTCCTCCATTGAAAGATACGAATATTGTACTACCCTCGATTTTTATGTTCAATAAAGATTAAATTACATTTTGTTCTCTTATGAGGTAAGATGATTATTATACTATCCCTCTCATAATAATATGTAATTAATATAAATTATTTAACTTAATTTTAAAATTACTTTTATTGAAGATATATACTAGTGGTGAGGAGCTTAGGATAGTATGTAAATGGTTTTAAGTTCAAATTCTGATACTATCATTATAATTCTAATAGATAAAAATATACTAAAACATTTTTAAATTAGTAAATATCATTAACTCACTTGATAAAGGATTTCATAAATATATAATAATGTTTAAAATATTTTTATTAAAATAATAATGGAAATATAAATTATCAGAAAAATTGTATATGTTTATATATAATTATTAAATTTGTACTAAGTATATTTTACATAATAAGAGACTTTTAAATTTTAATATATAAATAGATTCATTTAAATAGTTACACATTTAGTATACATTTATTAGTCTTACATCTATTAAATTCAATAAATGTGGTATTTATAATAATATTCTTAACATTAATTGCGTATTGTATTTAATAAATATAATAATTCATACTATTTAAGGAAATACTGAGGTTAGCGAAAAAATACATAGAAGGGGGGTTGAATATGTGTGTGTGTGAACAAAGGTATTTTAAAAAACGTTTTCACAAGAGTAGTGCTCTTTGTCCACCGTACTTTTGAATATCAGATGATTGTGCAGAACTTGATTAACGAACAATCAATGCGTCTGAAAGGTTTATCGTCCACTAGGGAAAATGTCTCGTAAAAGTATTAATTGAAGGTCTTACATTTTCCTTTTCAAGATAGTTTCGTTTAAGAATAAGTAGCAGATGAACTTTCAGTGTAATAAGTTTGCCAAGCAAAGTTAGCGTCTTCGTCTAAAAGTTTTTTTAAATATATATGAGCATTGGATGAAGTCTTTCGCAAGGATTTATTCAATAAGGAAGATTTGCATCTAAGTAAATAAAAAAATGCAATCATTTTATACTGGTTCTCGCTCAACTAAGCTACGTCCAGTCTCATTCAACTTGAAGGGTTCCACTAGATATTAAATCAAGTACACAAGTATTGTTGACCACTTTTGGCTCGTTGACTTCACTCATCAATGCTAGTATATTCTTCTCAACCTCTTCAGGCTAGCAGTGAGTATTATGAACTACCTAGGTTAGAACCACTCCTGGTCCAAGTAAAGATATTTCGAGCCATGAATTGTCCTGATAACCAAAAAGTAAATTATACACTGTTTATGTTAGTAGGAGAAGCAGAATATTGGTGGGATAGTACTAGAATACTATTAGAAGGAAGAGGAATAATTATTACATGGGAAGTGTTTAGAGCTAAATTTTTTGAAAAATATTTTTCGAATGATGTTAGGAGGGCTAAAGAAATAGAATTTATGCAATTAAAACAAGGGAACATGACAGTGGGAGAATATGCTTCTAAGTTTGAAGAATTGGGAAAGTATTATACTTTCTTTTATCACCCTGATGAGAGGATGAAGTGTATTAAATTTGAGGATGGACTTAGACCAGAATTAAGAAAGGCAGTAGGAATGTCGCCACCGGCCCAAACGGGCCTCGGCGGTCGCGAAGACGGTCGAGCTCGCTTTTATTTTAGTTTTGAAAATGTATTGGATTATTAGAACGACTTGTTCTCAAACTGAGACCTTGTCGATCTTATCCAATTTATTTATTAAATGTCTCACCAATCCATATTAATCCCAAGCGGGACCCTCCATGGATTAGTGGTTTTCGCAAAAGGAGGGTTCGTGGAGTCGCCACCAATGTTTTACTCAAAACATTGGAAAAAGGGATAAGGCAATTGATTTTATAAATCAACTTTGGCCATTACAACCAGAGTTGGGTAAGGGAGTCGGTTACGCGTGGGGAAGGTGTTAGCACCCCACAGCGCCCCTTTCGGGTTCCCTATGACAGATTATTTCTAAAATAATAGCGTAAAATTACTAAATTACCCCTATTTATTATAAGCGATTATAAATTAACTATCTACATGATGACAGTTTAAATATGCACACAGAAAGCAGTAAAAGGAAGGATTTAAGAAGAGACCTTTGAAGCGTGCTTTTATATTTCGTAAAACTGGGAAGCTTTTTGGCGTTCCCTCGCTCTACAAGCCCGCTCGCTCCCTCCTATAAAATTTCGACTACGGAAATCCGGAGGATTTCCCTTCGACTAGGTTCGATCCTCAAGCAAAATGGCTCGGGGCTCAAGAACTTCGTCGGATCAACTCTCCGAGTGATTTCTAGGGCAGAACACTGCTCAAAAACCCCAGAATACTCAAGGAGAGGGTTGAAACTATGTTCAAAAGTGTGGAATGACGTCCAATTGACGTCATATTTATAGGGAATAGGCGCAATACGGTCTACAGAATCAATACGGCCGTATTGAAATTTTTGAACTTCAATACGGTCGTATTGAAGTTCAATACGGCCGTATTGAAATTCAGAAATTTCAATGCGCCCGTATTGAGTTCACTGCGGCTGTATTGAAGCTTCAATACGGCCGTATTGATTTCAGTACGGCCGTATTGAAGTTTCAGAAACTTCAATACGCCGTATTGAGTTCGCTGCGGCCGTGTTGAAGCTTCAATACGGCCGTATTAAGTGTAGTACGGCCGTATTGGGCTTCATTCCCTCCACTTCCTTATTTTAAGCTACTCTAAGACCTCTAAATCTACAGATAGCCATCCTATGGTCTTCTAGGAGTCCTTCTGGCTGACTTTTCCTTCGATCTTTGAGAGTCTTCGAGTTTTATTTCCGACCCGGACAATTTTAGGGGTCTACAGCTGCCCCCCCTTTTCTTAGTCGGACGGCCTTTTGGTGTACCGGCTGACAAGTAAAGGAGTTGACCCAATTGTCCGGGTGATGCGCCGACCTTCTGACTTGTAGCGTCTTCCGGTGGAAAATTGTCGAGTAGCCTCTCCAGGTTTTGCTTTGCTTGCTGCCCAAGCTGGAAGCTGTGAGTACTGCCTCTCCAGGCTTAGCTTCACTCTTTGTTCGAGCCGGAAGCTAAGTACCCTTGTGACAACGGTAGCAGTGTGAGTTTCGCCTCTCCAGGCTTAGTCTCGCTCTTTGTTCGAGCCGGAAACTAAGCACCTTTGTGACGACGGTGAGCAGTGTGAGTTTCGCCTCTCCAGGCTTTGCTTTGCTTGCTGCCCAAGCTGGAAGCTGTGAGTACCGCCTCTCCAGGCTTAGCTTCACTCTTTGTTCGAGCCGGAAGCTAAGTACCCTTGTGACAACGGTAAGCAGTGAGTATCTCCTTTCCAGAGATAGCTTCGCTCATTGCTCGAGCCGGAAGCTGCATACCTCCGTGTTTGTGACGACGGGGGTAGCGTGAATATCTCCTTTTCAGGGATTTGTGATGATTTTGTCTCCACAGTCCACGATGCTGCTTCGACGGTTGTTTTTCGATTTTTGTGCCACTGAGGGCTGGATAACGCAGGGATCCGTCTAGGGGATGTGCAGTTACTCATAAGTTCTTGTGTCCCAACTTTCCATTGCGTAGTTGGTGCCCACTGGGGAATTTCTGATTCCTTAGGGGTGCAGACACAAAGATGCTCTTTCTGATGTGAGCGGTGCCTTATGATTGGCTGACGTCCTTTCGACGTTGGTGGAGTATCTCGGTTATCCTTGTTCGGGTAACTCTTTTTGATTTTCTGATTTTTTGCTGCCTCTGTGTAGGCTGTTATCCGCTGGGGATTCTGGATGTTGATTTTGATTAGCCTCTTCTGTTAGGCATATCACCTTGATGTTCAATGATTGGCTGAGAGCCAGATTCCACTTGGGGAATGATTATTGATCTTTTTGATTTTTTCTCTTTTTGAAGGGGTGCCTCTTGAGTAGGCGACTGGGGATTTGAAGTTCAGTGTTCGGCTGAGTGCCAAATTCCGCTTGGGGAATGGTTATTGATATATTTTTTTTTTGATTTTTCTCCTTTTGCAGGGATGCCTCTGAGTAGGCGATTGGGGAATGAGGGATCTTATGTATCCCAGAGTATTATTTAGGAAGCCTCTACAGGCTTAGCCTCACTCGACACTTGAGTTGGAGAGCTATCTTCACTGAGGAAGTTTAAGTCCTTTGACTTGGATATTCTGCTTGGGAGATCGTACTTCCATTGGGGATTTTGACGATCTTGCTTGATAGCTCTTGCTGGGGATTTTGAATCCGAGAGCATGAGTTGAGGTTCCCTCTGGGGAGTATTATTTCTGCGAGCCTCTCCAGGCTCATTTACTCTGTACAGTTGGGGGAGTATTATTTCTGCAAGCCTCTCCAGGCTTTAGTTATTCTGAGGAAGTATTATTTCTGCAAGCCTCTTCAGGCTCAATTATTTTGAAAGAGTATTATTTCAGCAAGCCTCTCCAGGCTCAATTATTCTGAGAGTATTATTTCGGCGAGCCTCTCCAGGCTCAATTATTCTGTGAGAGTATTATTTCGGCAAGCCTCTCCAGGCTCGGTTATTCTGTGGGATGTGAAATCTTTGTCTTTTTTGTCGACTTTTGACTTTTCCTGTATGTTTGCCTTTTTTGTCATTTTTTTTGGCTTTTTCTGTATTTTGCCTTTTTTATGTTTTTGGCTTTTGCTGTACAGAAATTAAAAGTGCTAAAGAAATTAAATTCAGTTATTATGAGAGAGTATTATTTCGGCAAGCCTCTCCAGGCTCAGTTATTTTGAAGGAGTATTATTTCGACAAGCCTCTCCAGGCTCAGTTATTCTGTATGATTTGTTGGATTTTCTGAATCTTTGCATTTTGTTTGCTGCTGTCATACACAAGCAATTTTCTATTTTTTCTATTTTTATGCAATTGCCTCATGATGAGGTCTTTGAATGTGCAATTAATGTGCGCGATGCACAAAATGCAAGTTTAATTATTTTATTAATTTGTTGTTTTTTAGAAAAAATGAATGGCTCCCCCTATCCTCTTCTTCTTGGAGGAATTTTGTCATCGACGTGAGGGAGGATTTCTGTTATTGCCGATACGGCCGTTATTCATTTCAGTATGCCCGTATTGTATTGAAAATTTGTTCATAACCCTAATTTTGGTACGGGCGTACTGAACATGATACGGGCGTATTGTTTTTCTGAAGTTTATATTTTTTATTTTTTTTGTTTTTTCAATAAACAGAGAATAAGTGATCTTCCAGTACACCTATCATCTGTATGCATGTATGCGGTATGATGCACCTAATTCTATTTGACTCTTTTTTCAAAAGAATTAACCGATGCGTTTTTGGATTTTGCCATTCCTCTTAGACGGGCTGTGCGCTGCCGACTTCTGTAACCGAGGAATGATGCGTATTATATTTGAGATTTGGTATCATCAACCAAATGATCCTTCCCTTTCTTTAGAAGATGTTTCAACCCTCCTATTGACCACTATATCTCCATGTTTCCACTAGATTATTCAAAAATCGTTGGGACAAGAGAGAAAAGAAGGAAAGGATATATTTTCAAAGGCTTGTGTTTTAGAGGGGATTATTTTATTTTTGAAAAATGGTTTTTGTAAGAATGGCTGGCCATGGTAGGCTTATGTGTTTAGGCTTGTTCGATTAAACACTTATGAGGTTAAGCACATCTTTGTTATTAATGATTGTGTTTTGACAACTTGGATAGCTTTTCTTGAGCCCCTTGTTGAATTCAATTGATGGTACCATCATGGATTTATTCTGTTTTTCGATTGCCCTAACTTTTGCCTAAAACACCCATTTGTGATGTCTTAGCGGGCTTTTGTTTTTGTTCATTATTTTGTAACCCTAATTTTTGCCTAGGTCACCCTTTTGTGGGATTCCCAGCGGGTCTTTTGCTCTTATTTTTGTGCAGCCCCCTTTTTGGGTTTCCTGCCGAGCTTTTTGTTTTTTAGGATTTTTGTCCTGAATGGATTTTTTTTATCCATGACGGCACTTATTGAGGCCAAGGAAAGGTGCTCCAAGTTGTCACACTCACTTCCACATAAAAATGATGCGGGTTTATTGTTATCAAGATGATTTTAACCTCATTTATGCTTATTCAAACAGGGTTAAAATAATGTGGTCTAGAATTTTATTGCAAGCGAGAAAAGAAGCAATAAGAAATAATAATGAATGATTTTATTATAATCATAGTGGAAACATGTGCCCTATCGAGGCTCGGGGGTCGGGCTGTCCCCGAGGAGTAATCTCTAATAGTCATCGGGTCTATATATCCCTATCAGAAGGAGAAGAGCACTTGATGACGACAACCGGTCTTGACGCTTGTGAACCGGTCTTCCTAAAGATCTGGCTTAAAGAACGTCGAGAAGGATCTTGGTTCCTCTTCGTCCTTTGATCTTTATTAGGGTTGTATCCTAACCCTTGTTTCCCCGGATTGTCCTTGATAATGGGTAGCTCCGGGATTCCTTGGGAGTCCTTGCCTAATCCTTGTCCTGGCAAGTATCCGTTCTTTGTGAGCATATGAGCTTCCTTCTTCATTTCTCGGGGAAATGTCTCAACATTGGCGATTTCCAATGCTTGGAAGGCGGTTTCCAAAGCTTCCTCTGCTGCATCCACATAAGGTATGTTGGATGGCTTGCTGATGAGTATGTCATCTTCAGCTTGCACGGTCACCAGTTTGTCACCCACTATGAACTTGACTTTCTGGTGGAGCGTAGAGGGTACAGCTTTCGCATCATGAATCCAAGGTCGGCCGAGGAGACAGCTGTATGCAGGAGTAATGTCCATTATTTGAATTTCGACGTTAAAGATAGTGGGTCCAATTTGGATTGGAAGATTGATCTCTCCCACCACTTCTCTTTTAGAGCCGTCGAAAGCTCGAACGATCATGTTGCTCGGGCGCATTTGAACTCCCTTGATTGCCACTTGATCAAGCGTTCTTTTGGACATCACATTCAAGGAAGATCCGTTGTCTACCAAGACTTTTGCGATGTGATACTCCTTGCACTTTATAGAGATGTGCAAGGGCTTGTTGTGATTTGATCCCTCGGCGGGGATCTCTTCATCGGTGAAAGTGAGGTGATCATTAGCCGTGATGTGACTAACAATCCCCTCAAACTTGTCTTGGGAGATGGTATGCGACACATATGCCTCGTTCAAGACTTTCGACAGAGCTTGCCGATGCGGTTCGGAACTTAGGATCAACGACAACAAAGTGATCTTTGCTGGTGTCTTGTGAAGTTGATCCACAATGGAGTACTCGCTCTGTCTGATGAATTTTAACAGCTCGTCTGTCTCCTCCTCGGATTCTTTTTCCTCGGTTTTCTTTTCTTCTTTTTCTTTATTCTTGGGAGCTTTGTCGTGCAGATCTTCGGGAGTGTAGATCCTCCCACTCCTAGTCATGCCCCCAAGTCCAGCGATGTTAGAGATATCGCTGTCGGCAGAAGAGTGGATGTCGTATATCCACGGCACAGCTTTATTTGATTCGTAGGGAAAAGGCCTTGGAGCAGTGATCCTTAACGGTGTTGGACCTTCCCCTTTGTTCGTCTTGATTACCAACAACGGAGTTGATGTGCGCTCGCTTGGCGCGGTTGTTGGCTTACACTTAATAACAAATGGCGTGCGATCCATCTTGAACATACGCATCGATTATTTCTTTCTTTTTATTAATGTTTATTAATGAATTACTAGGAGGGATGTATGAAATGCAAATCTAGATCCCTCCATGATCTTTGATAAGAATGCATGATATGAGATGATGACGTTGAATATGCATGCATTGTGTTTATTCAACTAAGCATTATCATGTTTTTAGGATGTCCCTAAGATGATGCATGATATTGCTTGGTTTGGATAAATAACCCTTTTTTCCTTTTTTTTTTGGGTATTTTGTTTTTTGTATTTTTTTGGTGAAAAGGGAAACTACCTACATGAATGTGATGAAGGTAGATGTTAACACCATGCAATGGAAGATCCTTATTCCTATTTATTTTTATTTTAAAAGAATAGGAATGTTGTATGTTTAAAGAAATGCAATGTATGCTCAAACAATTTCACATAATCAATGCACAAACAATTCACTCATCCACGAACAGTCACGAGCGAATCACGAGGTAGGGGTATCCTGCAGAAAAGTGCATATTCAAGGTGGATCTAACTGTTCTCACCGGTCTGAGGCCCCCAAGGTGCCCCCATTATAGGGACCCAATTCCTCTCGTCGTAAGTCGATGGAAAGCTCCAACGCACTGTCGGACTCGAGTTCATGGTTATCACCTTGAGTGATGCTTTCCGACAACGGTCTACGGGCACCTATAGACCCATTCGACAACCGGCCGTACTAACATCCACTCCCTATGGTTAATCACTCATGCCCCCGGGTATAGAGGGAACTGTTGTGTGCAAAGGTTTGTGTACAGTTTGTATTTCAAACAATTGCGTAAATTTAAAAATACAACAGTTATTTAAAGCCATATAATAAATCATGTTATCATACAAGCAAGGGGTAATGAAGTAATTTTAACTATTATTTGTTAAAATAATCTGTCACTAAATGGGACTGACTCTCGAAGCTTCCCCAGTGGAGTCGCCATCTGTCGCCACCGGCCCAAACGGGCCTCGGCGGTCGTGAAGACGGTCGAGCTCGCTTTTATTTTAGTTTTGAAAATGTATTGGATTATTAGAACGACTTGTTCTCAAACTGAGACCTTGTCGATCTTATCCAATTTATTTATTAAATGTCTCACCAATCCATATTAATCCCAAGCGGGACCCTCCATGGATTAGTGGTTTTCGCAAAAGGAGGGTTCGTGGAGTCGCCACCAATGTTTTACTCAAAACATTGGAAAAAGGGATAAGGCAATTGATTTTATAAATCAACTTTGGCCATTACAACCAGAGTTGGGTAAGGGAGTCGGTTACGCGTGGGGAAGGTGTTAGCACCCCACAGCGCCCCTTTCGGGTTCCCTATGACAGATTATTACTAAAATAATAGCGTAAAATTACTAAATTACCCCTATTTATTATAAGCGATTATAAATTAACTATCTACATGATGACAGTTTAAATATGCACACAGAAAGCAGTAAAAGGAAGGATTTAAGAAGAGACCTTTGAAGCGTGCTTTTATATTTCGTAAAACTGGGAAGCTTTTTGGCGTTCCCTCGCTCTACAAGCCCGCTCGCTCCCTCCTATAAAATTTCGACTACGGAAATCCGGAGGATTTCCCTTCGACTAGGTTCGATCCTCAAGCAAAATGGCTCGGGGCTCAAGAACTTCGTCGGATCAACTCTCCGAGTGATTTCTAGGGCAGAACACTGCTCAAAAACCCCAGAATACTCAAGGAGAGGGTTGAAACTATGTTCAAAAGTGTGGAATGACGTCCAATTGACGTCATATTTATAGGGAATAGGCGCAATACGGTCTACAGAATCAATACGGCCGTATTGAAATTTTTGAACTTCAATACGGTCGTATTGAAGTTCAACACGGCCGTATTGAAATTCAGAAATTTCAATGCGCCCGTATTGAGTTCACTACGGCTGTATTGAAGCTTCAATACGGCCGTATTGATTTCAGTACGGCCGTATTGAAGTTTCAGAAACTTCAATACGCCGTATTGAGTTCGCTGCGGCCGTGTTGAAGCTTCAATACGGCCGTATTAAGTGTAGTACGGCCGTATTGGGCTTCATTCCCTCCACTTCCTTATTTTAAGCTACTCTAAGACCTCTAAATCTACAGATAGCCATCCTATGGTCTTCTAGGAGTCCTTCTGGCTGACTTTTCCTTCGATCTTTGAGAGTCTTCGAGTTTTATTTCCGACCCGGACAATTTTAGGGGTCTACAAGGAATATTAGAACTTTCTGATTTTCCCACACTAATACACAAGTCATTTTCAAGAAGGTTTTGATCACAATAAGGATAACAGACCAAAATCTTTTGGTCCTTAGTTTAACAAAAAAAGGAATAATGAAGGAAAACCTTATGATAGACCTCAAGGGAAACCCCAATCTTCTCAATTTGTAGGAAATTCCAGTAGACCCATGAATAATCAAGCTAAGTGTCTTAAGTGTGGATAGGGCCATTATACTAAAGACTGTCATCTAAAAGGACTTGTTTGTTTCAAGTGTTGAAAGCTTGGTCATGTGTTTTCTAAGTGGACAACCAAAGGCGAATGTGAATACTTCTGGACCCAAACCAAGACCTTTTACAACTGGGAGAGTTTATACCATGATCAGAGCTGAAGCTGATCAAAACAATGATCTAATACAAGGTGAATGTTTCATTAAAGGCAAAACTTTGAATGTACTGTATGATTCAGGCGCAACTCATTCTTTTACTTCCAATGATTGCGTTCAACACCTTCAATTGTCAGTTTCTTCTTTAGAGACTAATCTAATTTTTTCGACCCCTACAAATGAATCTATAATTGCCAAATAAAGTTTCTTTAGATTGCCCTATTTTTATTAGTGATAGAAAATTTCTTGTAAATTTGATCTACCTACCTATATCACAGTTGGATGTGATTTTAGGTATGGACTGGTTATCTTCCAACCATGTCCTTCTCAATTATGCCAAAAAGTCTGTAAGGTTTTCTAATTCTAAGGACCTATCAATTTCATTATCCAAACCAATACCCAAGTTTTCTTGGGGTAAAGTTCAAGGATATTTAATCTTGTCCTCTATGGAAGCTAAAGAAGAAGTCGACTTGAAAAACATAGTTGTTGTTCAAAATTTTCCTGAAGTTTTCCCTAATGATATTCCTGGTTTGCCACCTGACAGAGAGATTGAATTTTTGATTGATTTAATGCCTGGAACTGGACCAATTTCAATGGCACCTTATAGGATGTCACCTTTTGAATTATCTGAGTTGAAGAAACAATTAGAAGAGTTTCTTGAAAAACAATTCATACGCCCTAGTGTATCACCTTGGGGGGCTCCTATTTTGTTAGTTAAAAAGAAAGATGGAAGTTTTAGGTTGTGTGTAGACTATCGTCAATTAAATAAGTTTACCATAAAGAATAAATATTCTCTTCCTAGGATAGATGATTTGATGGATCAATTGAGAGGAGCCACTGTGTTTTCTAAGATAGATTTAAGATCAGGATACCATCAAATCAAAGTGAAAGCAGAAGACATACAAAAAACTGCATTTAGAACAAGGTATGGTCATTATGAATATCAAGTGATGCCTTTTGGAGTAACCAATGCACCTACTGTGTTCATGGATTATATGAATAGGATTTTTCATACATATTTAAACCATTTGTGGTGGTCTTTATAGATGATATCCTCATATATTCTCGAACTCATGAGGAGCATGAAGAACACCTTCAAACTATTCTTCAAATCCTAAAAGATAAACAATTGTATGCCAAAGTTTCTAAGTGTGAATTTTGGTTAGAGGAGGTTAAATTTTAGGACATGTGATTTCCAAAGACAGAGTGTTTGTGGATCCGTCTAAAGTAGAAGCAGTTCTGTTATGGGAAACTCCAAAGACAGTGACAGAAATCCGTAGTTTTTTGGGTTTAGCAGGATATTATAGGAGATTTATTGAGGAATTTTCTAAAATAGCCATGCCTTTAACTCAACTAACTAAGAAATGGAAACTCTTTGAGTGGACAGAAAAATGTGAGAATAGTTTTCAAGAGCTTAAGAAAAGATTAACCACCACACCAATCTTAGCCTTACCCAATCCTAATGGACAATTTGTCATATTTTGTGATGCCTAAAAAATGGGATTAAGGTGTGTTCTTATGCAAGATAGAAGGGTAGTAGCATATGCTTCTAGACAATTGAGAGCTCATGAAAAGAATTACCCAACCCATGATCTAGAACTGGCTGCCATTGTTTTTGCACTCAAAATATGGAGACATTATGTGTATGGTGGTAAGTTTGATGTTTTTAGTGATCATAAGAGTTTAAAATATTTGTTTGATCAAAGGGAACTGAATATGAGACAAAGAAGGTGGATGGAATTTTTGAAAGATTATGATTTTGAATTACATTACCATCCAGGAAAAGCCAATGTTGTGGCTGATGCACTGAGTAGAAAATCTTTACACCTCTCTTCACTAATGATTCATGAGATGAATTTGATAGAAAAATTTAGAGATATAAATTTGATACATGTAACAGCCCAAAATCGCTGGGCCTGAGGCCCAATTTACTGCCCGAAACATGCCGTTTCAAAAGTGAAACGGGCCGTTCCGGAATAACAAAAATGCCTAAAATTGGAGAAGCAGAACGGGCCGTTCTGGTTTCGAGAACGGGTCGTTCTGGTTTGGAGAACGGGCCGTTCTGGTTTGGAGAACGAGCTGTTCTGGTGGGAGAACGGGCCGTTCTGGTTTTGGAACGGGTCGTTCCAGTTGAGAATTTTGCGTAGTTTCAAAGGGTCCAGAACGGCCGTTCCACTTTTGGAACGGGCCGTTCCGGTAGGTGAGCCTGAAATCTTATAAATAGCGCCCCTCACCTCTCATTTTCACACATCTCTCATTCTCTCTTCCTATTATCTTCTGTTCTCTCTTCTTTCCCTCTTCTTCTCTGAAGACCAAGGGGCACTTAGAGGAGGAGACCAAGAGATCTCTGTTGTTTCAACTGCTGTTTATCCAGGTACGGGGGAAAAATGAATTATTTATATGTAGAGTTACATGAGGGAATTGGGTAGAGGAAGAACCCTAATTTTATAATTATTTCTGTTTGGAGAATTCTTGATTTTATGTGATTCTGTATGAATTTAAGATTATGAATATATATATTTTATTTGTAAAAATGATGCTCTGGGAGAGAGAACGAAATTATAGAAAAGTGCTTGTAGGCTAGGTTTTGGAAAAATTGGAATATTTCTGTTTGAGAAATTGATGATCCCATTAGATTCTGTATGTGTTGAAGATTAGAAATACATATTTAATTTGTAAGAATGATGATCTGAGAGGGAGAACGAAACTGTAGAAAAGTGCCTGTGAGTTAGGTTTTGGAATAATTGGGGATTTTACTGTTTATGTTAAAATTATATTAAATTGATAATTCCAATGTTTATTATATTAGTTTATGAATGTTATTCTTATATTATTTTATAAGAATTGATGATCGAGATGTGAATTGCTTGAGGATGCATAAACCCTTATTTTGTTAGACTTATTTGTTGAGTATATGGAATTGTGTATGTGATATGGAATCGTGATATGAGATGAGATGTTGTATGGATATGATTAAGAATGTGATTATGATTGTGATTGTGGTGCCTCACATCAATGACTAGGGATGGCACGACCCTTGGGTAAGTGGTGTTACAGGGAGGGCGTGACCCTAGCATGGTGTGGGATGAGTAAGACAGTTAACACCACCACTTATGTCAATTGTTGAGTGGCCTCTCCAGGTTGAGTATTAGTCGTCGCCTCTCCAGGCTCGTGCATACCTCGGTGTTTCTGACAACCTCGGTAGCGTGAGTTTGCCCTCTCCAGGGTCTGCATGCCTCCATGTTTCTGACGATGTTGGCAGCTGCATACCTCCGGGTTTCTGACGATGGGGTAGCTGAGTATTAGTCGTCGCCTCTCCAGGATCATTGCATACCTCGGTGTTTCTGACAACCTCGGTAGCTGCATACCTCCGTGTTTCTGACGACGGGGCAGCTGAGTATTAGTCGTCGCCTCTCCAGGCTCGTTGCATACCTTGGTGTTTCTGACAACCTCAGTAGCTGCATACCTCCGTGTTTCTGACGACGGGGTAGCTGAGTATTAGTCGTCGCCTCTCCAGGCTCGTGCATACCTTGGTGTTTCTGACAACCTCGGTAGCGTGAGTTTGCCCTCTCCAGGGTGTGCATGCCTCCATGTTTCTGACGATGTTGGCAGCTGCGTACCTCCGTGTTTCTGACGACGGGGTAGCTGAGTATTAGTCGTCGCCTCTCCAGGCTCGTTGCATACCTTGGTGTTTCTGACAACCTCGGTAGCTGCATACCTCCGTGTTTCTGACAACGGGGTAGCTGAGTATTAGTCGTCGCCTCTCCAGGCTCGTGCATACCTTGGTGTTTCTAACAACCTCGGTAGCGTGAGTTTGCCCTCTCCAGGGTGTGCATGCCTCCATGTTTCTGACGATGTTGGCAGCTGCGTACCTCCGTGTTTCTGACGACGGGGTAGCTGAGTATTATTCGTCGCCTCTCCAGGCTCGTGCATACCTTGGTGTTTCTGACAACCTCGGTAGCTGCATACCTCCGTGTTTCTGAGGACGGGGTAGCTGAGTATTAGTCGTCGCCTCTCCAGGCTCGTTGCATACCTCGGTGTTTTTGACAACCTCGGTAGCTGCATACCTCCGTGTTTCTGACGACGGGGTAGCTGAGTATTAGTCGTCGCCTCTCCAGGCTCGTGCATACCTCGGTGTTTCTGACAACCTCGGTAGCGCGAGTTTGCCCTCTCCAGGGTCTGCGGTTTGCCCTCCCCAGGGTTGCATACCTCCGTGCTTCTGGTCACTTTGGTAGCGTGAGTTTGCCCTCTCCAGGGATTGCATGCCTCCATGTTTCTGACAATGTTGGCAGCTGCATACCTCCGTGTTTCTGACGACGGGGTAGCTGAGTATTAGTCGTCGCCTCTCCAGGCTCGTGCATACCTTGGTGTTTCTGACAACCTCGGCAGCTGCATACCTCCGTGTTTCTGACGACGGGGTAGCTGAGTATTAGTCGTCGCCTCTCCAGGCTCGTGCATACCTTGGTGTTTCTGACAACCTCGGCAGCTGCATACCTCCGTGTTTCTGACGACGGGGTAGCTGAGTATTAGTCGTCGCCTCTCCAGGCTCGTTGCATACCTCGGTGTTTCTGACAACCTCGGTAGCTGCATACCTCCGTGTTTCTGACGACGGGGTAGCTGAGTATTAGTCGTCGACTCTCCAGGCTCGTGCATACCTCGGTGTTTCTGACAACCTCGGTAGCGTGAGTTTGCCCTCTCTAGGGTCTGCGGTTTGCCCTTCCCAGGGTTGCATACCTTCGTGCTTCTGGTCACTTTGGTAGCGTGAGTTTGCCCTCTCCAGGGATTTGTGATGATTTTGTCTCCACAGTCCACGACGCTGCTTCGACGGTTGTTTTTGATTTTGGTGCCGCTGAGGGCTGGATAGCGCAGGGATCCGTCTAGGGGATGTGCAGTTACTCATAGGTTCTTGTGTCCCAACTTTCCATTGCGTAGTTGGTGCCCACTGGGGAAATTCTGATTCCTTGGGGATGCAGACACAAAGATGCTCTTTCTAAGGTGAGCGATGCCTTATGATTGGCTGACGTCCTTTCGACGTTGGTGGAGTATCCCGGTTATCCTTATTCGGGTGACTCTTTTTTGATTTTTTCTGATTTTGTTGCCTCTGCGTAGGCTGCTATCCGCTGGGGGATTCTGTCGCATTGATCTTGATTGGATTCTTCTGTTAGGCGGATTATCTTGACGTTCGGTGTTTGGTTGAATACCGAATTCCGCTTGGGGAATGGGTATTGATCTTTTTGGATTTTCCTTTTTTGGAAGAGTGCCTCTGAGTAGGCGAATGGGGATTGAGGATCTTGTGTATCCCATAGTATTATTTAGAAAGCCTCTTTAGGCTTAGCTTCACTCGTCGCTCGAGTTGGAAAGCTATCTTCCACTGAGGAAGTCTGAGTCCTTTGACTCAGATATTTTGTTTAGATGATCATGCTTCCATTGGGGAATCTTGCTGATCTTGCTCTGATAGCTTTCACTGGGAATTCGGCCCAAGAGTGCAGGCTGAGATGTCTCTGGGGAGTATTATTTCGGCAAGCCTCTCCAGGCTCAGTTATTCTGTATGATTTATTGGATTTTCTGAATTTTTGCCTTTTTTGTCGATTTTTGGCTTTTTCTGTACAGAAGGATCTCAAACACACTCACAGATAAAGTATGCAGAGGAATGAAGATGTTCTGATGAATGAGAGGAGGAGGGACGTATTTATAGAAAAAAGTACGGCCCATACTGAATTCAGTACGGCCGTACTGATCTTATTGTTGATGTACAAAAGAATGGGCCAATACGGGCCGTATTGAATTCAATACGCCCGTATTGGTGTGGACGTTATGGCCAATACGGCCGTATTCATTTCAGTATGCCCGTATTGAGTTGAAAATTTGTTCATAACCCTAATTTTAGTACGGGTGTACTGAACATGGTACGGGCGCATTGTTTTTTCTGAAGTTCATTTTTTTTTTCAATAAACAGAGAATAAGTGATCTTCCAGTACACTTACCATCTGTATGCATGTATGCGGTATGATGAACCTAATTCTATTTGATTTATTTTTCAAAAGAATTAACTGATGCGTTTCTTTGCTTGGATTTTTGCCATTCCTCTAGACGGGCTGTGCGCTGTCGATTTCTGTAACCGAGGAATGATGCGTGTTATATCGAGATTGGTGTCATCAACCCAGTGATCATTCCCTTCCTTTAGAAGATGTATTAACCTTCCTATTGACCACTATATCTCCATGTTTCCACTAGATTATTCTAAAATCGTTTGGGACAAGAGAAAAGAAGGGAAAGGTATTTTTGTTCAAAAGTTTGTGTTTTAGAGGGGATTATTTTTGAAAATGGTTTTTGTAAGAATGGCTGGCCAAGGTAGGCTCATGTGTTTAGGCTTGTTTGATTAAACACTTATGAAGTTAAGAAAGTCTTGTTTATTGATGTTGTGATTCGACAACTTAGATAGTTTCCCTTGAACCTTTCTTTTTTGATTCAGCTCATGGTACCATCACGGATTTCTTTTGCTTTTTGATTGTCCTTATTTTTGCCTAAAACACCCCTTTGTGGCGTCTCAGCGGACCTTTGTTTTTGTTTATTTTTGTAACCCTAATTTTTTCCTAGGTCACCCTTTCATGGGATTCCTAGCGGGTTCTTTGCTCTTATTTTTGCGTAGCCCCCTTTTTGGGTTTCCTGCCGAGCTTTTTTTTGTTTTTATGATTTTTGTTTTTAAAGGATTTCTTTTTTATCCATGATGGCACTTGTCGAGGCCAAGGAATGGTGCTCCAAGTTGTCATACATACTTCCACATAAAAATGATGCGGGTTTATTGTTATTAAGACAATTTTAACCTCATTCATGCTTATTCAAACAGGGTTAAAATAATGTGGTCTAGAAATTTATTGCAAGCAAGAAAAGAAGCAATAAGAAATAATAAAGAACGATTTTATTATAATTATAGCAGAAACATGTGCCCTATCGAGGCTCGGGGGTCGGGCTGTCCCCGAGGAGTGATCTCTAACAGTCATCAGGTCTATACATCCCTATCGGAAGGAGAAGAGCACTTAATGACGACGACCGGCCTTGATGCTTATGAACCAGCCTTCCTAAAGATCTGGCTTAAAGAACGTCGAGAAGGATCTTGGTTCCTCTTCGTCCTTTAATCTTTATTAGGGTTGTATCCTAACCCTTGTTTCCCCGGATTATCCTTAATAATGGGTAGCTCGGGAATTCCTTGGGAATCCTTGCCAAGTCCTTGTCCAGGCAAGTATCCGTTCTTGGTGAGCATGTAAGCTACCTTCTTCATTTCTCGGGGAAACGTTTCGACATTGGCGATCTCCAATGCTTGGAAAGCGGTCTCTAGAGTTTCCTCTGCTGCATCCACGTAAGGTATGGCAGATGGCTTGCTGATGAGTATGTCATCTTCAGCTTGTACGGTCACCAGGTTGTCACCCACTATGAATTTGACTTTCTGGTGGAGCGTAGAGGGAACAACTTTCGCATCATGAATCCAAGGTCGGCCGAGGAGACAGCTGTATGCAGGAGTAATGTCCATCACTTGAAATTCGACATTAAAGATGGTGGGTCCAATTTGGATTGGAAGATTAATTTCTCCCACCACTTCTCTTTTAGAACCGTCGAAAGCTCGGACGATCATGTTGCTCGGGCGCATTTGGATTCCCTTGATTGCCACTTGATCAAACGTTCTTTTTGGCATCACATTCAAGGAAGATCCATTATCCACCAAGACTTTAGCGATGTGATATTCCTTGCACTTTACAGAGATGTGCAAGGGCTTCTTGTGATTCGGTCCCTCAGCGGGGATTTCTTCATCGGTGAAAGTGAGGTGATCATTAGCCGTGATGTGACTAACAATCCCCTCAAATTTTTCTTGGGAGATAGTGTGCGACACGTATGCCTCGTTCAAGACTTTCAATAGAGCTTGCCGATGCGGTTCGGAGCTTAGGATCAACGACAACAGAGTAATCTTTGCTGGCGTCCTATGAAGTTGATCCACGATGGAGTACTCGCTCTGTCGGATATATTTTAACAGCTCGTCAGTCTCCTCCTCGAATTCTTTATTTTACTCGTTTTTTTCTTTTTCTTTTTCTTTTCCTTTATTCTTGGGAGCTTTATCATGAAGATCTTCGGGAGTGTAGATCCTGCCACTCCTAGTCATGCCCCCAAGTCCAGTGATGTTAGAGATATCACTGTCGGCAGAAGAATGGATGTCGTATATCCATGACACAGCCTTATTCGATTCGTAGGGAAAAGGTCTTGGAGCAGTGATCCTTAACGGTGTCGGACCTTCCCCTTTATTCGTCTTGATTACCAACAACGGAGTTGATGTGCGTTCGCTTGGCGCGGTTGTTGGTTTACACTTAATAACAAACGGCGTGCGATCCATTCTGAACATATGCATCGATTAATCCTTTCTTTTTATTAATGTTTATTAATGAATTACTAGGAGGGATGTATGAAATGTAAACCTAGATCCCTCCATGATCTTCGATAAGAATGCATGATATGAGATGATGGCGTTGAATATGCATGCATTGTGTTTATTCCACTAAGCATTATCATGTTTTCAGGATGCTCCTAAGATGATGCATGATATTGCTTAGTTTGGATAAATAACCCTTTTTCTTTTTTTGGGTATTTTGTTTTTTGTATTTTTTGGGTGAAAAAATGGAAACTACCTACATGAATGTGATGAAGGTAGATGTTAACACCATGTAATGGAAGATTCTTATTCCTATTTATTCTTATTTTAAAAGGGAATGTTGTATGTTTAAAGAATGCAATGTATGCTCAAACAATGTCACATAAACAATGCACAAACAATTCACTCATCCACGAACAGTCACGAGCGAATCACGAGGTAGGGGTATCCTGCAGAAAAGTGCATATTCAAGGAGGTTCTAACTGTTCTCACCGGTCCAAGGCCCCCAAGGTGCCCCCATTATAGGGACCCAATTCCTCTCGTCGTAAGTCGATGGAAAGCTCCAACGCACTGTCGGACTCGAGTTCATGGTTTTCACCTTGAGTGATGTTTTCCGACAACGGTCTACGGGCACCTATAGACCCATTCGACAACCGGCCGTACTAACATCCACTCCCTATGGCTTTCCACTCATGCCCCCGGGTATAGAGGGAACTGTTGTGTGCAAAGGTTCGTGTGCAGTTTATATTTCAAACGATTGCGGAAATTTAAACATCCAACAATTATTAAAGCCAACTAGGTAAAACATGTTATCATACAAGCGAGGGGTAACGAAGTAATTTTAAACTATTATTTTAGAAATAATCCATCACTAAATGAGACTGACTCTCAAGGCTTCCCCAGTGAAGTTGCCATCTGTCGCCACCCGCCGAAACGGACCTTGGCATTCGCGACGATGGTTGGACTCTTTTCAAGATTTAGAAAGATGTTGGATTATTAGAGCGACTTATTCTCAAACTGAGACCTCATCGAACTAATAATATTTATTAAAAGATTCTCACCAATCTATGTTAATCCCAAACGGGACCCTCCAAAGATTAGCGGTTTTCGCAAAAAGAAGGGTTCTTGGAGTCGCCACCAATATTTTACTCAAAACATTGGAAAAAGATATAAGGCAATTGATTTTCGTAAATCAACTTTGGCCATTACAACCAGAGTCGGGTAAGGGAGTCGGTTACGTGCGAGGAAGGTGTTAGCACCCCACAACGCCCCTTTCGGGTTCCCTATGACGGATTATTTCATAAATAACAGTGTAAAGTTACTAAATTACCCCTATTTATTAGAAACGATTATAGATAAAATATTTACATGACGAAAGCTCTAAACATGCAATGCAATAATCAAAAAGCAATAAATAAAAGCAGTAAAAGAAAGGATTTAGAAAGAAGTTTAGGAGGCATTTTGGCGCTCCTTCCCACTACACGTCTGCTCGCTCCTTTCCCCTAAAGATAATTTTTACTATGGAAATCAAAGAGATTTCCCTTCGACTTGTTCGAATCTCAAGCTAATGGCTCATGACTCAAGAACTTCGTCGGATCGGCTCCCGGAGAGATATCTAGGGCAGAGAATAGCTCAAAAACCCGAGAATACTCAGCAGGAGGGTTGAGGAATGTGTAAAAGTGTGGGAGGACGTGCCAATGACGTCCTATTTATAGGATTGAGGCACAATACGGCCTGGGAGGTCAATACGGCCCGTACTGGGTTTTTGAACTACAGTACGGCCGTATTGAATTTGGTACGGCCGTACTGAAGTTTTTTGAACTACAGTACGGCCGTATTGAATTTGGTACGGCCGTACTGAAGTTCAAAAACTTCAGTACGGCCGTATTGAGTTCACTACGGCCGTATTGCGGTTCAAATGGCTCAGTACGGCCGTACTGAACCTCTGGGAGGGCGTATTGAGTTCCAATCCTCGCACACCGTTATTCTAAGCTACTCTAAGACTCCTAGACTTAAAAAGAATCATCCTAGGGTCTTCCAGGAGTCCTTCCGGCTGACTTTCCTTCGGTCTTCGAGAGTCTTTGAGTCTTATTTCCGACCCGGACAATTTTAGGGGTCTACAATGATCAGGGATGATACGAACCCTGGGTAGTTGATGATTCAGGGACGAGCGTACTCCCGGATGATCAAGGATGATACGAACCCTGGGTAGGTGATGCTTCAGGGACGAGCGTACTCCTTAATGACTAGGGATGGCACGGCCCCTGAGTAAGTGATGCTATAGGGAGGGCGTGACCCTGGTTTGGTGTGGGAGGCAATTAACCCGTATCACTTGTGTCAGATGTGGCGAGGTCTTGGCATAGTGTTAATTGTAAAAATTGGTGTGAATTATGGATGTGAAAATGATAGTGTTAATTGTAAGATTTGTGTGGATTGTGATGGATTGATGTAATTGAGATGTGAAGATGTTGAATGATTGATAAATTATGATATATAAATGCTTGTGAATATTTCATTAATGAATAATGAAGAGATTATGTTGTGTTTTCCTTATGTGCTTGACATATAAATGTTTTCTTTTCTCACCGTACAATTTGTGGATGTTTTAGGTGAGGAAGATCTGGCTTTGATGCCAACAATTGATTTATGGGTATGCTATGATATTGTGACATCGGGGCAGAGGATTTCTAGGACATGAAATGTACTTGTATATAAAGTTGAACCTATTATTTTGAAAACAATTTGTAAATTCTTAAATTTTACCTTCCAAGTTTTGTTTTCAGTTATTTTGGATATTGAAGAAAGAACAGTTATGAAATTTTGTGAACCCTTTTACCAACTTTGAAAGTTTATTTTTCTTAATTTAATTACATTATTACGATGTATGTGTTGGGGTAGTAGAGTGTCACAATACATGTTTGATTTGTCAAAAGGCCAAGATAGAACATCAAAAGTTAGCAGGAATGTTACAACCCTTAGATATACCTGAATGGAAATGGGATAGCATAGCAATGGATTTTGTAGTTGGTTTACCACGAATAACAAATAAGTTTGATTCCATATGGGTGATCGTCGATAGACTAACAAAATTTGCTCATTTCTTACCCATCAACATTAGGTATTCACTAGAAAAATTGACTGAACTATACATAAGGGAGATTGTACGGCTGCATGGTGTACCATCTAACATAATATCTGATAGAGATCCTAGATTCACTTCTAAATTTTGGGGAAGTTTACATCAAGCATTAGGAACTAAGCTTCGCCTTAGCTCTGCATATCATCTTCAAATAGACAGACAATCAGAAAGGACCATTCAATCCTTAGAAGATTTATTGAGAGCTTGTGTGTTAGAGAATTCTAGTAGTTGGGATCAATATCTACCTCTGATTGAATTCACTTATAACAACAATTTCCATTCTAGCATAGGTATGGCACCCTATGAAGCTCTATATGGAAGAAAGTGCAGAACTCCTTTGTGTTGGTTTGAGACAGGACAAAAAAAAATCTTGGGCCCTGAATCGGTGCAACAAACCACGAAGAAAATCAAAATGATTCAGGAAAAATTAAGAATGACTCAAAGTAGACAGAAAAGTTATGCTGATAGGAGAAGACGACCTCTTGAATTTCAGGAAGGTGATCATGTATTTTTGAAAGTTACACCAACAACTGGAATTGGTAGGGTAATGAAATCAAAGAAACTCACACCTCAATTTATTGGTCCTTATAAATTCTCAGAAAAATAGGTCTTGTAGCTTACCAAATTTCTTTACCTCCTTTTCTTTCTAATCTTCACAATGCCTTTCATGTGTCTCAATTAAGAAAATATATTTTTGATCCTTCTCATCTAATAATACCTGATACGGTACAATTAAAGGATAACCTTACATATGAAACAATGCCTGTAAAGATCACAGACAAGAGACCCAAGCAGTTGAGAGGCAAACAGATTCCATTGGTAAAGGTCATTTGGAATGAAGACACAGGAGACGCTACGTGGGAACTATAAGAGAAAATTAGGAAAAATTATCCTTATTTGTTTTAACCAAAAAAAATTTTGAGGACGAAATTTCTGTAAGTAAGGGAGAATTGTAATGTCTTAATTTTTAGATAACAATATTCTCAATATTATTAGTATACTCTTCTTAAAATAGTAATTAAAATTTTTAGTTATTATAATATATATATATATATAATAGAGAATAAGTACAATATTTTCACAATATATATATATATATCAAATTTTTATTACAACATTTTTAGTGAAATAAAATTATAAAATATTTATTCATAATTATATAATTATTATGATCTAATTAATAAAATAGAATCATCTAATATTTATAATTTTATTATTATTATTATTATTATTATTATTTTAAATCAAATTCTTAAATTTTAGTTAGTATATTTAAAATAAATAGATAAAAAAAAACTAGTGTTTTATTTCTAAACTATATGTGTGTGTGTGTGTGATATCCAATTATATTATAAATATTATTACTTACGAAAAAAAACTTATTATAAATTTGTATCAGATGCAGTAGATAAATATGTGCAGAGTAGTAGATAACGTATATGGTGAGTGGTGCACATGGTGCATTATGTGTATGTGTGACATGTGTGCAGTGAAATGATGAATAGGTGTAGATAATGTGAGATGCAGTAGATAAATATGTGCAGAGCAGTAGATAATGTATCTGGATGAATATGTGTAGAGTAGTTGATAATGTAGATATTACTGAACAGTTGATAATGTAGGTTGATAATGTAGATATTACTGAACAGCAGTTGATAATGTAGGTTACGACGCATGATCTTACGTAATCAAGGGGCATTACACCCCTATAAATAGTAGCACCCATTTGAAACATTCAAACACAGTGGGAGAGAACGAGAACATAAAAAGAGAGAAAAAAAAATAGTACGTGAGAAAGAAAGTTGTGATACACTGTTTTAGGTTATCTCTAGAACAATTTTATATCTCTACTAAGGTAAGGGGGAGGAGAACTTTATCTCTTTAAAATTTTATATACTACTATGTTTATTTATTTATGTTATTTTTTATGTATATTTATCTGGTGGGGTGTCCCTAACCTCATTTATTTTCTTAACCTATGATTATTTGTATCCATAATAATTATTAAGGTGTTCATATTTTATATTATTTAATTATTTTATACTGATTATCATTGTCATTTAATTAATTGGTGCTCTGAATACATTTTATTTACGTATATGTTATTTAATCAAAGCTTAAATAATGATAAATTCTCAAATTTATTTAGCGTGATTGTTTTTATGTTTGATTATAATATTATTTTGTTAAAATGTCTTTGACTCGTTTTAAAGATAAATATTATTCTATGGCCATAAAAGATAAAATTTGAATTATTTGTAGCTAGAGGTTTGACCTTAGGGATTTAAATGAGTATGGAGTTAAGATTAAAAATCCTTTTGTCGGTTGATATTGTAATGCTCATTTATCCTGACTAGTCACTGCAAGTGTAATTCAAAGTTTTATATATATTTTCTAATATTAACTATTGCTACGCATATTCTGTGATTATAAATATTTCTTTGAAAATTTTTCTCACTCCTTATTTTTTTCTTGTTTAAAATATTTAATTAAATATGAAAAATAGATGGATCTACCAATCGTACCAGGCCCTTTCACTTTCGTTATTATTGCAGTTTTTCCGTGTACCAGTTGGGCCATGGACACATCTGCAAATGTCGTTCCATTTCAGGGGATAGGATTATCGACTTTTGTAGTTTTACCTACCCAACAAAATCTCGTTATCATAGATGGCCAAATAGTAGTCACTTTTTATCTACCTCCAACCAATCATGTTAACCCAATAGTGAACTTACATCAACCTGATATGTAAACATCATATAATTAGTGTAGGAAATAAGTAGATTATAAGTATGTACATTATTGTAAAAATATTTTTTTTTTGTTTAATAAATGATGCAAATATAAAGTGTTATATGTAAGCTAGGGTATGAAAAATAAAATTTTGTTTTATATAATAATATTAATTATATAAAGTATATTATTATTACATACATATAATATTGAAATTAATATTCACACGACTTGGTGGTTACAAGATATGTGTCATGAGTATGAGATATGTGCAATGATTGAGTATGATATATGTGCCATGATGTGGAAAAAAGATAAACATAAGAAAGGGGGTTGTATAGTGTCAATCAAAAACTTACACTTTTTCAAGTAGTGAAGTATTAATGCTAACAATAAAGAGGTGCTAGAGAAATGATAGATGATACACAGTTTTTTTTTATACTAGTTCGTTTAAACCATTGAGACTATATATACTTGTTCTTAATCCAACCAGATTGAGTTCCACTATCTTAAACAAGATACAAGTATTCTTTCAACAAGTACTTCTGGCTCAAACCTAAGTGTTTTTTGAATTTCCTCTTCAAGCAATTTACCTAAGTATTCTTTTCGCACAAAGTCTCTCCAAGTTTCAACACCAAGTATTATTTACAATCAAGCATCTCCAGGCTCAAACAAGTATTCTTTTATAGACAACTCTCTCCAAGCTCAAACAAGTATTCTTTTTGAGACAAGTCTCTCCAGACTCAACACTATAACAATAGTTATATCTAGGTAAAGTTTTAGGGATGTTTCATCTTATAGACAAGATGTGATACAACCAATTAAGAACATAAGTTTTTATAGAAAGAATGAATAATTTGTACAAAATTTCTTCTAAAAATATTTCTTTAAGAATTCTCTTTTTTTGATCGTGAAGCTTCTTATATAGCAGCTTGGATGAAGATGATCGTTGTAAAAACTTGAGGGTTCCTTATAGTCTTGCTTTGTCTGCCATTGTTACACGTTCCTTGAAGTGAGAAGTGTTTTTTGATGCATTAAATGCTTGTATTAAATGTGTTTCACCATATTATCACTTATCATCTAATCAAGAAGGCTACTTATCAACTTTAGGATACCAAATGGAAAATTTGTAGCGTGTTAGTGAGGAGTAAGTTCTACATTGACTTTTGCTAACTTTCTCCATGATTTTAGGGATCCCTTTGTCTAGGTTTTTGTGAGAAGAATGACTTCATTCACTTTAATAGATTTGTTATTTCCAAAGAACTTTCTTAGTTTGATCTATTAATGAATCAGTTAAATATGTAACAAGTAGTCATTAGTCATTATAAATGATGTGCGTTTAAAACTTTATGAAGTCAGACTATATGCTTCGTTTTTAATGACATATCATTTATGTAACATTTTGTGTTTTATGCTTCATCTGAATTATATTTTGCAAAAACATTTTCTCTTAGAAAAATGTTATGTTTGCTAACATTAAAATAAGAAAGCTTGAGGGATCCAAGATCTTCTTTTGACCTAACACATGAGTATGAGATATGTGTCACGAACATGAGTATTCACCTTCGAGCCATGAATATAAACCTTTGGGCCACGAGTAGTGTGACACCCTTACTACCCCAACATATATATATTGTAAAAATGTAAATAAACCAAAGAATAAAATTTCCAACATTGGTAAAAGGGTTCACATAAAACCTTCATAATTGTTCCTCAATATTCAAGATAATTGAAAATAAACTTGAAAAATAAAACATAATAGTTTACAATTTGTTTTTAAAAGAAAGATACAACTCCAACTAAATATTTATATCCTAGGATCCTCTGCCCTGATGTCACACTATCAGAGCACACCCACAACTCAACTTTTGGCATTCTAGATACCACTCATAGCTAGATCTTCCTCACCTAAAACATCCACAAATTGTACGGTGAGAAAAGAAAAACATCTATATATAAAGAACATAAGGAAAAAAACAACATAATCTTATCATAACTCATCAACTAATGAAGTCTTTACAAGCATATCCATACATTCTAATTCTATCAATCATGCATCATATTCACATCACAATTTCACAATCACACCAATCTATCACAAATCTTGCAATTAACACTATGCCAATGGTCGCACCACCTCAAGGTCGTGCCATTCTAGACATAAGTGATACGTATTAATTGCCTCACTCATCCCAAACTATGTTGGGGGCACACCATCCTTGTAGCATCACTTACCCAGGGTCGTCTCATTCCTGGTCATATGTGTGAGGAACCACAATCACATCACAATCATAATCATCACAAATCTTACAATTAACACTGTCAACGGTCACGCCACCTCAAGGTCGTGCCACTCTAGACATAAGTGATACGTGTTAATTGCCTCACTCATCCCACACTATGCCAAGGGCACGCCATCCCTGTAGCATCACTTACCCAGGGTCGTCTCATCCCTGGTCATATGTGTGAGGAACCATAATCGCATCACAAATCTTACAATTAACACTATGCCAACGGTCACGCCACCTCAAGGTCGTGCCACTCTAGACATAAGTGATACGTGTTAATTGCCTCACTCATCCCACACTATGCCAGGGGCACGCCATCCCTGTAGCATCACTTACCCAGGGTTGTCTCATCCCTGGTCATATGTATGAGGAACCACAATCATATCACATCAATGTCTCATTTCATGTCAACATACTCACATCATGTTATCAATTCAATATCAAAACAGTAGATATAATGTATACATTTGTACGAAGGCAGCACACCACATTCCATATCTAGATCATCAATTTTACCAAATAATGTAACAATAATATTTATAAATTAATATAAAACCTAATAGAATCATCAGTTTAGTAGAATCTTAACTCAAATAGTAAAACCTCCAATTTTCCAAAACCTAACTCACAAGCACTTTTCTACGATTTCGTTCTCTCTTCCAGAGCATCATTTTTACAAATTAATTGTATATTCATAATCCTAAACACATATAGAATTTCATAAAACCAATAATTCTCCAAACAAAAATAATTATAAAATTATTAAAAATTCCCCAGGAACTCTTCTTCACCCATTCCCTCATGTGACTCTACATATAAATCTCCCTTTTTCCTCCGTACCTTGATAAGTAGTAGCTGAAACTAGAGCAGGATCTGGTTTGTCTCCTCCTCTAGATTCCCCTCGATCTTCAGAGAATGTAGAAGGTAAAGAAGTCAGAACTGAAAGAAGTCAGAACTGAAAGGTGTGCTTTTTGGGAGTGCTAGAAAGCTCTATTTATAGGCATCAGGAGTGGCCGGAACGGCCCGTTTCAAATCCAGAACGGCCCGTTCTAGGGTTACATTTTAACCCATAACGACCATGTTTGGAACGACCCATTCTTAAACCAGAATGACCCGTTCCCAACTAAGGTTACAAGCCTTTTTGGTAATTTGGAACGCCTCGTTCCAGTTGGGAAAGCCCCATTCGCCACTAAGATTTGTAGGCAATTTTAGTAGTTTGGAACGACCCGTTCCAGTTTGGGAATGACCTCTTCTGAGCTACTAAATCACCCTTATTGGGTTTTAGGCCTTCGTTCAATCTGTGAAAATCGGGTTGTTACAAGTAGAGGTATTAAGATCTTGAGCTATTTATTATTTATGTAAATATCATTAGAGGAATGTGACTTATGTGATGGGAATGTGGAGTAAGGGTGTGTTAACATGAATGTCAAGAATGGTGAAGCTGTGTAAATATATTTTTGTTTGCTATAAATTATAAATTGTTACTTTGTTTTAATTAAGTGTATGTTGAATATGTTAGAGTGAGATGTTTCTTACTTACCTCTATTTTCTATTGTTCCATGTTGAGTTTATTACAGGTAATGACTATCATGTTGATGATGTGGGTGATGAGGTATGAGCCTTGTAAGGTGTTGCATATGCTTTGATAAAATGTAATACCAATGGCGTAACATAGGATTTTCTTACTATTTCGAGTTATGATTAATGCTAGACATTTTATTTGTTTATGTTGTGAGGACTCTTAAGTATTTCTTCGATTTAACTGTATGTTGTGAATCTTGTGAACAATACTAAAAAATTGAGGATTATTGTTGTTATTTACATTTAAGTACTTTAATATTGGTTTGGAGGTAGTGGGTGGCACACACCTGATGTGACACCCTTCTACCCCATAATAGATAAGTAACAACAATAAGAATAATTCAATAAATATAACATCAAGAAGGGTCCACATATTTTAATAAAAACTCATAGGTTCACAAGTCTTGAAATAAATAGAAATAATAATAATAATAATAATAAAGTTTTACTCTTAAAAGAAAATTATCAAGGTCTCTAAAGAAAAATGAAAGGGATCCAGAATTTACAAATATAAGGTGAATATAAAACTCTTAAAAATAAGTCTCCTCAAACGACAAATAACAATTCATAACTAAAGCATCCTAAATTCATGCCCCAATGTCACATCCTATCAGAGCAGAACCCTTTTCCTTTAGAACTCAACACTATGAGTGCCTTCATCTTCACCTAAAAGAAAACCACATAAAAACAGGACGGTGAGAGATAGATAACATCATATATGAACATAGAGCTACCCAATTCCCACCCCACACCGTGCACCAAAATATCATCATTAACTATAAACAACAAATACATCTCATATAATTACTAAACATCATTTTTTTTCAATCATACACGCTTTCATACACATGCTCACTATATGCTCATACACATCTCCTCTCCTAAGAGTCTCAACTTGGCACTCTGCACAATGGGCGTACCTCGTCAATTCTCTTAGTTGTTGCCAATGCGGGCATACCGTTCTCACACCCTCCCAGGGCCGGTATGTTGCACGGTTAAACACCCAGCGGCCCGTGCAAAGACAATCCACCCACCGTTAAACCCTCTATGGCCAGTGAGCTGCGCAGTTAAACACCCAACGGCCCACGCATGGAATGCCTCCCGTCATGGTCCCCCCTGTCTCAACCCCTCTCTGGGCCCAGGGTCCAATGCAATATAGCCACGTCTGGCTTCTCAAGCACCACATCCAACTCATAAGTCTCATGCAACTCATGCATCCCACGTAACTCATAATTAATGCATCTCCATTATATAACATCATCACATGTCAATAAAAATCCATGCAATATCATCCTCACATGCTAGGTACCTATCATTAAGTTATCAACATCATAGACCACAAATTTCACATAATTCTTCACACACATCACAATATCTATGACATTCAGTTAATAATTTAACCATAACTCGAGATATACATATCCTTTCTAAGTGATCCCAACTCCATTAGAATCCTAACATCAATATCTACAACTTTCATGAAGAACACAAATCCTAATAAAGTCGTTTAGGTTACCATTCAGGGCTCACAAAAATTGATGTTGTTGTTCGCACACAGATTGGAAGGCTCAAATTTCAACTCACATAACTTGATCAAATATTAATATTTTTACACGATTCTTCTGTCTAAATAGTAGCCCCAGATGTCTAGTTTCTAACAAAACAAACGGCACTGGATTTGGATAACTACACAGAAAGATATCGCAAAATTACAAATGTATGTCAGGGTCCCAACGCCCGACGCCCAAAACTGGCGCTGAGCGCCCAAATCTCTGCCCAGACTTCCCTCTGTGAAATTAAACCTGCGTTTTACGAGTTTCAACAAGGTTTTTACCAATTTTCACTACTTCTACACCCCGTCGGTTCAGTTTAACTCCATTTATATTCTTTATACTGTAGACCCCTAAAATTGTCCGGGTCGAAAATAAAGCTCAAACACTCTCAAAGACCGAAGGAAAGTCAGCCGGAAGGACTCCTGGAAGACCCTAGGATGATTCTTTGTAGGTCTAGAAGTCTTAGAGTAGCTTAGAATAAGGGTGTGTGAGGATTAGAGCCCAATACGCCCTCCCAGAGGTTCAGTACGGCCGTACTGAGCTATTTGAACTACAATACGGCCATACTGAAACCAATACGGCCGTATTGAAGTTGTTGAACTTCAATACGGACGTATTGAATTCAATACGGCCGTACTGTAGTTCAAAAACCCAGTACGGGCCGTATTGACCTCCCAGGCCGTATTGCGCCTCAATCCTATAAATAGGACGTCATTTGCACGTCATTCCACACTTTTTCCACACTTCTGGACCCTCGTGCTGAGTATTCTTGGGTTTTTGAGCCATTCTCTGCCCTAGAAATCTCTCCAAGAGCTGATCCGACGAAGTTCTTGAGTCATGAGCCATTAGCTTGAGACTCGAACAAGTCGAAGGGAAATCTCTTTGATTTCCGTAGTAAAAATTATTTTTAGGGAAAGGAGCGAGCGGACGTGTAGTGGGAAGGAGCGCCAAAAAGCCTCCTAAACTTCGTTTTGAATATATAAAAGCCCGCTTCGAAGGTTTCTTTCCAAATCCTTTCTTTTACTGCTTTTATTTATTGCTTTTTGATTGTTGCATTGCATGTTTAGAGCTTTCATCATGTAAATATTTTACTTATAATCGTTTCTAATAAATGGGGGTAATTTAGTAACTTTACGCTATTATTTATGAAATAATCTGTCATAGGGAACCCGAAAGGGGCGTTGTGGGGTGCTAACACCTTCCTCACACGTAACCGACTCCCTTACCCAACTCTGGTTGTAATGGCCGAAGTTGATTTGCGAAAATCAATTGCCTTATATCTTTTTCCAATGTTTTGAGTAAAACATTGGTGGCGACTCCAAGAACCCCTTCTTTTTGCGAAAACCACTAATCCATGGAGGGTCCCGCTTGGGATTAACATGGATTGGTGAGAGTCATTTAAACAAAATTGTTAGCTCGATGAGGTCTCAGTTTGAGAATAAGTCGTTCTAACAATCCACCATTTTTCAAAACTTAAAAAGAGTCCAACCATCGTCGCGAATGCCAATGTCCGTTTCGGCGGGTGGCGACAGATGGCGACTCTGCGGGGGAAGCCTCGAGAGTCAGTCCCATTTAGTGATGGATTATTTCTAAAATAATAGTTTAAAATTACTTCGTTACCCCTCGCTTGTATGATAACATGTTTTACCTAGTTGGCTTTAATAACTGTTGGATGTTTAAATTTCTGCAATCGTTTGAAATATAAACTGCACACGAACCTTTGCACACAACAGTTCCCTCTATACCCGGGGGCATGAGTGGAAAGCCATAGGGAGTGGATGTTAGTACGGCCGGTTGTCGAATGGGTCTATAGGTGCCCGTAGACCGTTGTCGGAAAACATCACTCAAGGTGAAAACCATGAACTCGAGTCCGACAGTGCGTTGGAGCTTTCCATCGACTTACGACGAGAGGAATTGGGTCCCTATAATGGGGGCACCTTGGGGGCCTTGGACCGGTGAGAACAGTTAGAACCTCCTTGAATATGCACTTTTCTGCAGGATACCCCTACCTCGTGATTCGCTCGTGACTGTTCGTGGATGAGTGAATTGTTTGTGCATTGTTTATGTGACATTGTTTGAGCATACATTGCATTCTTTAAACATACAACATTCCCTTTTAAAATAAGAATAAATAGGAATAAGAATCTTCCATTACATGGTGTTAACATCTACCTTCATCACATTCATATAGGTAGTTTCCCTTTTCACCCAAAAAAATAGAAAAAACAAAATACCCAAAAAAAAGAAAAAATTATTATTTATCCAAACCAAGCAATATCATGCATCATCTTAGGAGCATCCTGAAAACATGATAATGCTTAGTTGAATAAAGACAATGCATGCATATTCAACGTAATCATCTCATATCATGCATTCTTATCGAAGATCATGGAGGGATCTAGGGGAGTACATTGCATACATCTCTCCTAGTAATACATTAATAACATTAATAAAAAGAAAGGATTAATCGATGCGTATGTTCAGAATGGATCGCACGCCGTTTGTTATTAAGTGTAAACCAACAACCGCGCCAAGCGAACGCACATCAACTCCGTTGTTGGTAATCAAGACGAATAAAGGGGAAGGTCCGATACTGTTGAAGATCACTGCTCCAAGACCTTTTCCCTACGAATCGAATAAGGCTGTGCCATGGATATACGACATCCATTCTTCTGCCGACAGCGATATCTCTAACATCGCTGGACTTGGGGGCATGACTAGGAGTGGCAGGATCTACACTCCCGAAGATCTTCATGATAAAGCTCCCAAGAATAAAGGAAAAGAAAAAGAAAAAGAAAAAAACGAGGAAAATAAGGAATCCGAGGAGGAGACTGATGAGCTGTTAAAATATATCCGACAGAGCGAGTACTCCATCGTGGATCAACTTCATAGGACGCCAGCAAAGATTACTCTGTTGTCGTTGATCCTAAGCTCCGAACCGCATCGACAAGCTCTGTTGAAAGTCTTGAACGAGGCATACGTGTCGCACACTATCTCCCAAGACAAGTTTGAGGGGATTGTTAGTCACATCACGGCTAATGATCACCTCACTTTCACCGATGAAGAAATCACCGCTGAGGGACCGAATCACAACAAGCCCTTGCACATCTCTGTAAAGTGCAAGGAATACCACATCGCTAAAGTCTTGGTGGATAACGGATCTTCCTTGAATGTGATGCCAAAAAGAACGTTCGATCAAATGGCAATCAAGGGAATCCAAATGCGCCCGAGCAACATGATCGTCCGAGCTTTCGACGGTTCTAAAAGAGAAGTGGTGGGGGAAATCAATCTTCCAATCCAAATTGGACCCACCATCTTTAATGTCGAATTTCAAGTGATGGACATTACTCCTGCATACAGCTGTCTCCTCGGCCGACCTTGGATTCATGATGCGAAAGCTGTTCCCTCTACGCTCCACCAGAAAGTCAAATTCATAGTGGGTGACAAGCTGGTGACCGTACAAGCTGAAGATGACATACTCATCAGCAAGCCATCTGCCATACCTTACGTGGATGCAGCAGAGGAAGCTCTAGAGACCGCCTTCCAAGCATTGGAGATCGCCAATGTCGAAACGTTTCCCCGAGAAATGAAGAAGGTAGCCTACATGCTCACCAAGAACGGATACTTGCCTGGACAAGGACTTGGCAAGGATTCCCAAGGAATTCCCGAGCTACCCATTATTAAGGATAATCCGGGGAAACAAGGGTTAGGATACAACCCTAATAAAGATCAAAGGACGAAGAGGAACCAAGATCCTTCTCGACGTTCTTTAAGCCAGATCTTTAGGAAGGTCGGTTCACAAGCGTCAAGGCCGGTCGTCGTCATCAAGTGCTCTTCTTCTTCCGATAGGGTTGTATAGACCTGATGACTGTTAGAGATCACTCCTCGGGGACAGCCCGACCCCCGAGCCTCGATAGGGCACATGTTTTCGCTAGAATTATAATAAAATAGTTCTTTATTAGTTCTTATTGCTTCTTTTCTTGCTTGCAATAAATTTCTAGACCACATTATTTTTAACCCTGTTTGAATAAGCATGAATGAGGTTAAAATCGTCTCAATAACAATAAACCCGCATCATTTTTATGTGGAAGTGTGTGTGACAACTTGGAGCACCTTTCCTTGGCCTCGACAAGTGCCACCATGGATAAAAAAGAAATCCTTTAAGGACAAAATCCTAAAAACAAAAAAGCTCGGCAGGAAACCCAAAAAGGGGGCTGCGCAAAAATAAGAGCAAAGAACCCGCTAGGAATCCCACGAAAGGGTGACCTAGGCAAAAGTTAGGGTTGCAAAAATGAACAAAAACAAAGGTCCGCTGAGACGCCACAAAAGGGTGTTTTAGGCAAAAAAATAAGGACAATCAAAAAGCAAAAGAAATCAGTGATGGTACCATGAGCTGAATTCAAAAAGAAAGGTTCAAGGGAAACTATCTAAGTTGTCGAATCACAACGTCAATAACAAGACTTTCTTAACTTCATAAGTGTTTAATCAAACAAGCCTAAACACATGAGCCTACCTTGGCCAGCCATTCTTACAAAAACCGTTTTCAGAACAATAATAATCCCCTCTAAAACACAAACTTTTGAACAAAAATATCTTTCCCTTCTTTTCTCTTGTCCCAAACGATTTTAGAATAATCTAGTGGAAACATGGAGATATAGTGGTCAATAGGAGGGTTGATACGTCTTCTAAAGGAAGGGAAGGATCACTGGGTTGATGACACCAATCTCGATATAACACGCATCATTCCTCGGTTACAGAAATCGGCAGCGCACAGCCCGTCTAGAGGAATGGCAAAAATCCAAACAAAGAAACACGTCGGTTAATTCTTTTGAAAAAATAAATCAAATAGAATTAGGTGCATCATACCGCATACATGCATACAAATGATAGGTGTACTGGAAGATCACTTATTCTCTCTTTATTAAAATCCGTAATCTCCTACGTAAGAGGCTCACAGAAATCCTCCCTCACATCGACGACAGAAATTCCTCCAAGAAGAGGAGGATAGGGAGAGCCATTCATTTAAAAAAAAAAAAAAAAAACATTAACAAAATGATTAAACTTGCATTTTGTGCATCACACACATTAGTTGCACATTCAAAAACCTTATCATGAGGCAGTCGCATAAAATAGAAAAATAGGAAAAATTTCTTGTGTATGACAGCAGCCAACAGAAAAAGCCGAAATCGACAAAAAAGGCAAAAATTCATAAAATCCGACAATCGTACAGAATAACTGAGCCTGGAAAGGCTTGCCGAAATAATACTCCCCAGAGACATCTCAGCTTGCACTCTTGGGCCGAATTCCCAGTGAAAGCTATCAGAGCAAGATCAGCAAGATTCCCCAATGGAAGCATGATCATCCAAACAAAGTATCCGAGTCAAAGGACTCAGACTTCCTCAGTGGAAGATAGCTTTCCAACTCGAGCGACGAGTGAAGCTAAGCCTGAAGAAGCTTTCTAAATAATACTCTGGGATACATAAGATCCTCAATCCCCATTCGCCTACTCAGAGGCATTCCTTCAAAAAAGAGAAAAATCCGAAAAGATCAATAACCGTTCCCCAAGCGAAATTCGAACGTCAAGATAATCCACCTAACAGAAGAGGCCAATCAAGATCAATACGACAGAATCCCCCAGCGGATAACAGCCTACGCAGAGGCAACAAAACCAGAAAATCAAAAAAGTCACCCGAATAAGGATAACCGGGATACTCCACCAACGTCGAAAGGACGTTAGCCAATCATAAGGCATCGCTCACCTCAGAAAGAGCATCTTTGTGTTTGCATCCCCAAGGAACCAGAATTTCCCCAGTGGGCACCAACTACGCAATGGAAAGTTGGGACACAAGAACCTATGAGTAACTGCACATCCCCTAGACGGATCCCTGCGTTATCCAGCCCTCAGCGGCACCAAAATCAAAAACAACCGTCAAAGCAGCATCATGGACTGTGGAGACAAAATCATCACAAATCCCTGGAGAGGGCAAACTCACGCTACCAAAGTGACCAGAAGCACGGAGGTATGCAACCCTGGGGAGGGCAAACCGCAGACCCTGGAGAGGGCAAACTCACGCTACCAAGGTCGTTAGAAACACCGAGGTATGCACGAGCCTGGAGAGGCGACGACTAATACTCAGCTACCCCGTCGTCAGAAACACGGAGGTATGCAGCTACCGAGGTTGTCAGAAACACCGAGGTATGCACGAGCCTGGAGAGGCGACGACTAATACTCAGCTACCGCCGTCGTCAGAAACACGGAGGTATGCAACTACCGAGGTTGTCAGAAACACCAAGGTATGCAACGAGCCTGGAGAGGCGACGACCAATACTCAGCTACCCCGTCGTCAGAAACACGGAGGTATGCAGCTACCGAGGTTGTCAGAAACACCGAGGTATGCACGAGCCTAGAGAGGCGACAACTAATACTCAGCTACCCCGTCGTCAGAAACACGGAGGTATGCAGCTACCGAGGTTGTCAGAAGCACCGAGGTATGCACAAGCCTGGAGAGGCGACGACCAATACTCAGCTACCGACGTCGTCAGAAACACGGAGGTATGCAGCTGCCAACGTCGTTAGAAACACGGAGGCATGCAGACCCTGGAGAGGGCAAACTCACGCTACCGAGGTTGTCAGAAACACCGAGGTATGCACGAGCCTGGAGAGGCGACGACTAATACTCAACCTGGAGAGGCCACTCAACAATTTTCCCACCGGAAGACACTACAAGTCGGAAGGATGGCTTACTCCCCGGACAATTGGGTCAACTCCTTTACTTTCAACCGGTACACCAAAAAGTCGTTCGACTAAGTAAAGGGGGGGGCAGCTATAGACCCCTAAAATTGTCCGGGTCGGAAATAAAGCTCAAAGACTCTCAAAGACCGAAGGAAAGTCAGCCGGAAGGACTCCTGGAAGACCCTAGGATGATTCTTTGTAGGTCTAGAAGTCTTAGAGTAGCTTAGAATAAGGGTGTGTGAGGATTAGAGCCCAATACGCCCTCCCAGAGGTTCAGTACGGCCGTACTGAGCTATTTGAACTACAATACGGCCATACTGAAACCAATACGGCCGTATTGAAGTTTTTGAACTTCAATACGGCCGTATTGAAGTTTTTGAACTTCAATACGGCCGTATTGAATTCAATACGGCCGTACTGTAGTTCAAAAACCCAGTACGGGCCGTATTGACCTCCCAGGCCGTATTGCGCCTCAATCCTATAAATAGGACGTCATTTGCACATCATTCCACACTTTTTCCACACTTCTGGACCCTCGTGCTGAGTATTCTTGGGTTTTTGAGCCATTCTCTGCCCTAGAAATCTCTCCGAGAGCTGATCCGACGAAGTTCTTGAGTCATGAGCCATTAGCTTGAGACTCGAACAAGTCGAAGGGAAATCTCTTTGATTTCCGTAGTAAAAATTATTTTTAGGGAAAGGAGCGAGCAGACGTGTAGTGGGAAGGAGCGCCAAAAAGCCTCCTAAACTTCGTTTTGAATATATAAAAGCCCGCTTCGAAGGTTTCTTTCCAAATCCTTTCTTTTACTGCTTTTATTTATTGCTTTTTGATTGTTGCATTGCATGTTTAGAGCTTTCATCATGTAAAAATTTTACTTATAATCGTTTCTAATAAATGGGGGTAATTTAGTAACTTTACGCTATTATTTATGAAATAATCTGTCATAGGGAACCCGAAAGGGGCGTTGTGGGGTGCTAACACCTTCCTCACACGTAACCGACTCCCTTACCCAACTCTGGTTGTAATGGCCGAAGTTGATTTGCGAAAATCAATTGCCTTATATCTTTTTCCAATGTTTTGAGTAAAACATTGGTGGCGACTCCAAGAACCCCTTCTTTTTGCGAAAACCACTAATCCATGGAGGGTCCCGCTTGGGATTAACATGGATTGGTGAGAGTCATTTAAACAAAATTGTTAGCTCGATGAGGTCTCAGTTTGAGAATAAGTCGTTCTAACAATCCACCATTTTTCAAAACTTAAAAAGAGTCCAACCATCGTCGCGAATGCCAATGTCCGTTTCGGCGGGTGGCGACACATACGTTCCAAATCAATCCATACACATCTCAAGCCTCAAAAATTGGTTTCCATTGGTTTTACAAAAAAAAATCTAAACTCTTCTTAACACATAAAATTCAAGTCATCAAATTTAAGGATAAAGAATTAACAAGAAAGCCCCAATGGAATTCAAAGACAATTCAAGAAATAAGTTCTTCCAAATGAATTAAGAATTTAGAACATTGATTGCACAGATAATCGTTCAGAATTTTAAATAGAGTTCCTAGAGGGACTTAGAGATTGCCCTCACTACCCGAACACCCCTATATTCACATATGAAGAAACCCATCCCCCCGTACCTGGATGAGCAGAAGATGAATGGTCTTGGTGTGATCTAAGATCGTTCCTGAGTACTCTTCCTTAGAGCTCTTTGTTTCTCTTCTTTTTTTTCCCTAACCCTTCAGAACGCAAATGAGGCAGATAGGGTTAACACCACCTGACTCCTTTCTTAAAATTAATCCATTGGACTGGGTCAACCCAACCCATTTTCCTTCTCTTCTAACCCACTTCTAATTTTCCACAAAATAATTAAATAAAATAAATACATGTATATTATAAAATATTTTTTCTCTATAATAATAATATATTTCTGACCCTAAATATAATAATATAATTTCAATAACAAAATATCATATAAAATCAACCTTCTCTTAAAACATATAAATATTTATTTAAAAATGCTAATAAAAATACTTATTTTAATACGTACAAAATAATTGTCCAAAATAATAATTATTTAAAACGTACAAAATAATATTCCTCTATAATTATTAAAATAATTATGACCAAATACCATCTAATAATAATAATAATAATAATAATAATAATAATAATAATAATAATATCCTTTTTGAAAATTGGGGTGTTACACCTGACACCATGAAGGCGTTCCTGACCTTGCATGAATTCTGCACTTCGTAGAATCTTGAACCTTGAAATCTGGGTTCTCCTAAACCCATCCAAATCCATCATAAAGTGTCTTTTCACAATAAAAATGATAAAACAGCCAAATAATGTTCATATAACCACACATGATTATCATATCATTCCAATTCATACTTTCAAGTCAAAACCCCCCAATTCTCATAACCCTAATCCTCAAACATTTCAATTTATCATTAAATTAATTCAATCAAAATTTAATCACAAATTTACTAAGATAATACAACACTAAAACAACGGATTGCATACATCGTCATCCAAGGAGATTTAATCAAAAACCTAAGAGGATTAAGGATCATCTCATTACCATACCCCTCATATATTCCCATAGACTCAACTTCTCGCACTCACTTCACCTCTAGTGACAATTCTGTAACACAAGTGCATTCTCCATAGCCTTAGTCACTACTTCATACTTACTCCAGTGTCCTCTTCTATATTTAAAATTTGTATAAATAGATATTTTTAAACATATAAATTATATTTTAGATTTATGATAAATAATTTATATTGTAGTGATTTTTTATTGATAATTTATTTTAAAATATTAATATTTAATTCATAAATAGTTATTATAAATAAAATGCAAATTAGATAAAAAAGTTAAAAGAATGCACTACAAACTCTCTTATTAAAGAAAAACTCATAAAAATATTCTAGCTTAAAATTGTGATCATGTTTAATATAAAGGGATTAATTGTCATTTGAGATAAAGTTATTATTTTTTTATAATAATTATTTTGTAAATAAAATTTTCATGTTTTTTAATTAGTTGATAGTATATTTTTTTTTGTTTATGATAATATCTCTGAACTTTTATATTATTGTATACTAGTAGGATTAAAAAACTCCGTGTGTATAATATAAAACAAAAAATGAGATTAAGTAATTACGAAAATTTATGAATCAATTAATGTTGCATTTTAGTTTTCAAACCTCAAGTTCTCAAACTCAATTCTTAGATTTATAAAAATAATTAATTTTTAATATTATTTTTATTATTTAAAAATTTAAGAATAAAATAGCTCAAAAATTATATATAAAAAATAGAAAATCACTTTTTATATATAAAAATAAATGCCACAAATTAAAAGAGAGTAACAAGACAAGCCACAAATTGTGAGAGTAACAAGACAAGAAAAGCGTAGTTGTGACGAATTTATAACTCTAATATTGGGCCGAATTTTTTAATAACAAATTTAAATAAATATTAATTTATAATTGTTAATATATGTGTTGCTTATCTAACTTATTGATATAGTTTTTTTTTTAATTATAAGATTCATTAACAATAAAAATATATATCAACTTTTAATTAAAATTTTAATATAAAACTAAATAATTAACGAAAAATATATCTTTCATTTTTATTCTTTTAAGTTTATTTTTAACAATCTACTATAGCTAAAAGTAATAACTGAATTATAACAACTGAACTAAAAAAGCTAATTAAACAGTAAGTAAATATTTTTTTTAATAATATATTATAATACATATATTTTATCTGGTATAATTTTCCAAGAAGTCACTAATGCGTAGGAACCGAATTAAGTAAAGTGTAAGACAAAGAACTAAAATTGACAAGACAATATTTGCCCAAATATCGATATAACTTAATTCCAAACAAACAATACAAATTCATCAAGCAGTAATATTGTATCCGACACAGTAATAGCAACATCTAAGCAGCAAGACTCAAGAAACATGAAAATTCCATATGGGAAACTGTCCATTTTTCTACATTAGTATCATAACATATGATATAAAAATAGAAACCTTAAAACATGAACCAAATACGCATTTTGAGGAAGATCAGCATACATTTAAAGAAACTCATGTCCACCTCCGGTTTGGTGCAGCATTGCATCTATCTCATCACCATCCTCCATCTCTAGCTGTTCAAAGTTGTAATTTATCATAATTAAGATAAGAATAAGAAACAATTACATATGAGACGGACTATATTGCAATTGCATGGATACGAATAGGATATGAGATTAATATAAAATTATAAAATAATATGTATATATAAAAAAATAGAATTTTATATAAACATAACTAAATTGTGTGTAGAAACATATAACTTATAACAAAAGCAGATTAAACTCTTTGACGAGAAGGCGAGGATGGTTGTGGAAAGAAGTTTTGAACTTTCAATGCCATGAATTAATGTTTGGGCATTGCATCACGTTCATGACCCCACCATTTAAAAAAGAAGATTAAACTCTTCCACTGAAGAAGAAAATGATTGTGAAATAAAAGAAGTTTCGATGCAAATACAATGGATTAATGTTTGAGGATTGCAATTCCACACCATTCATGACCCACCATTTTTTTTTTTGTTTTCTAGTTTTGATATATGTATTTGGTACGTGTACAGTTTCAGAGAAAAAGATCAAATATGCTACCACATTTTCTTGAAAGGAATGTATAGGAATACTGTGGTATCAATGAGTCATACAAATTCATTTTGAAGACTAATATAAGAAAATTTTACCAAACTATAAGTATATAATAACAAAATTATTCTTTGTATATAACAACTGAATGATGAAAGTTGAGTTTGTACTAGACTTTAAAAAAAAAAAAAAAAAAAGTAAATTTACCTCGTCAGGGGTCTGTTCTGCTCGGAGTCTCCTTCCATCAAACAAGAAAGCAATCGAGTTAAAGTCTACAGATTGCCGATCACAGTATGCATTCATCAGTTTCTTAAGCTGAGTGCTTCTTTTAATTCTGAAGAAAACCTCATTACCATCCTACAACATAATCAACCTCAAAAACATGAAAAATTCGCAAAGAAATTACCCCAAAAAGTAACTTTGCATTATTAGGAGATAATGACAGTTGAGTATAAGATATTATTAGAATGTCACATTTTCCTAAAAAGCCAGAAAATATAGGAAGGATAAGAATGAGAATAGGTTAGTTAAGGTTAAATTTTAAATATTTAGATCGAGCTTGTTTCACAAAATTAAATCTTAAATTTAATATATTATCTATTATAATTTTTGTTATAGGTTTGATCAATATTATTAAAATTTAAATTTTGAAATACATGTAATGTCACAAAGAAGAGAAAAAGTGAATCATTTTTTGATAGAGGAAAAATTAATGTACATTTATGTACGTTGATGTACACTCACAACTTTAGTCAATAAATATAATGAATATAAATCTATAATAAAAAAAGATAATTGTATAAAAAAATATTTTAAATATTTTCTATATCTAACTTGGTATATTCTAAATAACCAAGTCATATTTTAACAAATTAAAATAACTATGATAACAATTTACAAACTAAAAAAATACTCTCAAAGATATTAAATACATATACAATACCACAAGAGAAGGAATAAACCAAATTATCTTCTATTAAAGGGTTAACTCATATACATTCATGTATACGTATACTCACACACAAACTAAGATGAAAGAGGATAATCTTATTAAAATAATATATGTATATTAAATTTTGATTATATTATATAAATAAATAGATTGATTTATATGTTGAACAAACTTTTTTTTTATAAATTTAACTTTTTAAACAAATAAAAAATTAAAATTAAAATATAAATTTTTTATTAAATATGTTGAATCATATCATATTTTTAAAAATCCGTACACATATTTTAATAAAAAAAAAAAGTAACTAAGATAATTAGACGACAATGAACCTGCTATGTGGCAAAGGAATTCCTCTATAATGTATTAAAGAACTTTATATTGACAAATACAAAATAATTGTACTAAAGCATACAACTTTTAATTCCGTATCCACGTTATCAGATTTTCTATGTCATTACCATGCGAAGGCAAAGTATGAAGAGCTTAGCTCTGTTGCTTGAAACAGAGCATGAAGTCATGGCCTCTAAAAAAAATGTACGAGACCTCTTTCTAGTATCTAAGATATTTTAATTTTTTTTTTCTCAACAATTAATTGATGTTTTAAAATTTAAAATTTAATTAATATTATTTTTTAAAAATATACCAATTATTTATTATTCAGTAATAGTAGCAAAAAAAAATAAAGTTGAATGTATTCAATAATCATGTATTACTTCAAATATAATAATATTTTCCTTCTTTTAAATATTCTATGTGCATTGACCTTAACTATTTAAAGATAGGAGTTAAAAGATATAGAAAGGAAGTAGAAATAGTTCTTATCAATTCACAGCTAAAGAAATTTATTTGACGAAAAGAAAAAAGGGTAAGCTTATTTACTAACCCATGACATAGTCTAGCAATTTGATGAAAATGGCAACTGAGATCTTTGAAAATTTTGTTATATTGGTCTCTCAATTTCATTTCAAACTTTTCTCAGAATAACAATTCTCCGATGATAGAAATCTAGTCATTTTAAATTAGTTATTTAATCCTTAAAATCACCAACAAAAATATTTTTAAACAAAGTAATACGAGTCTTCAACCTTTTTCAAAGGTTAGTTATGATAACTCGGCAAGCATGAAGCATGTCATTGCCAAAGACTTAAAAAGAGACACAGAGATTGAAAGTTCATAATTATTAAATTATAGATTAAAAATAAAAAATGAAAATGTTTAGAATTTCATTATAGAATTCAAAAAACAAAAAACTCATAAGTGTAGAAGTCTCTCTTAAACACTTCACAAAACATGCATGTCCTAGTGCGACTTTTAAATTATTTCTCTTCATTTTTCCTTGTGTATAAAACAAGTTCATACAAACCAGACAAATCAAGTGTATTGTCGGAATCCAAGTAATATGTAAATGTTCACAAATTCTAACATGAATGAAACCGTTGTACATTAAAAACAAGGCAAACAAAGACACTACATATCAAAACCAAGAACACAATTTTACTTGATGTTTTTGAACTACCACCACGAAATTTAACTAAGTGAAGGTGAATATAGAATTAAGACCTGGCCCTTGACTTTGAGATTAATGTGTGCTCCTTGATCAGAAGGCTTCTTCTCCTCTTCCTGGCTTCCTCTGCCTCCTGATGAAGACATCTTCACCTTGTTACTTTCACTTCAAATTAAGTCTCTGTTTCAGAAAAAAAAAATAGACTTGGTTTCTATTGCCAAACAAGACTCTATTGTCCTAAGTATTTATAGTGACATAAGGGTCCCAACCAAACTATCAAAGCACGTGCCAATGCGTTAGATTTACGCTATATAGATATTATATTTGTCCGTACTCGCCACTCCCGTGTCTCTCTGATCCCTCTTTGATCTCTACAATCAATAAAATAAAGTATACAATAGCTTCACTTCAAACTTAAAAGTACATAAAAAAATATGGAAAAAAAAATATATATATATATATCATAAAATAATTTTATAGTATTATTTTATTACAAATTATCTTGTAAAATAAAATTATTACTTTTTAAGATAATTATCTTAAAATTTGTATCAATAGTAAATTTTGATTATTTAATCATTAAATTTTTTATACTAACCATATATAAACTCTAATAATTTATTAAAGTTATACTAAAAATAGAATTATATTAATTTAATGATAAAATTTTTCAGTTATTTTTTGGAATTTAATTTTTATTTGATTTTGTTATATTATTTCATTCTATTTCATTTTTTTTCTCTTTCGTGGTTATAAAATGGTTATACAACTTTAACTTTTTTTTTTTATATAAATTTTTAAAGTGCATTCCTTTTAATAGTAGTTATACAAGTTTAATTGGACAAAGGTGATGTTTTAAAGAATAATATTTAATGTATTTCTTTTATTTTTCACATCTATCGTATCTAAAAAAAATCTTAATTTAAAAAACTAAAACAATATAAAATATTAAAAAAAAAATAATGCAATAGGTGATTACCCTTGTGAGAAATTTATAGAGTAGAAAGAGAGAAAAATAAATTAAATAGAAAAGTAATAAAAGAGACTATTATAAAGATAAAATGCTCTATAAAATATGTACAACAAAAGGAATATTTCCTTTACTAGTAGGAAGGATAAAAATAATACTTCAATCATGATATTTATTTACACTCATTTACCATCATTAATGAAAGAAACTTAATTTTAATATTTTTCTACTATGAATAATTAAATAAAGGATTTAATTTGAAATAAATGTTAAAATTATAAACATTTATAATATAAGTTTTATATATATCACTTCTCAATAAAAGACTTCATAAAAGTTTTCAATAACTCTATTGAATAAAAAGAAACATAACTAAATAATGTATAAAATTAAAATAAGGCATAAACCGTCCATTTGAACAAAGCTCTGACATTGAACATGATTAAATTAAACTTGACTAATTCTAATTAAAATATTAAAACTATAAATCTTTATCTTGATATCACACTAATTAGGGCGCAAATTCCCAATCAAATAAAGCTCTAAGTCACTCTTCCATCAAATACCTCTTCCTATACCTAATATATTCCTTTAAGTGGCGATCAGTTGAAACACAAAAATAGGGAGTAAGAATACATTTTATCCATACACATCATATATAAGGCATAATGATAGACACAAACATCTACTATATTAAAACATCTCATATACATGTAAACCACCATCCATACATTTATAATAATCATTCGCATACATTCATCCAACATCCACACACTAGCAAGTCATATAATTTACTCGATCACAAAATGAGACTCGTGCAATGCATGCTCCTAACTCTACATGCATGCAGTACCAATCACTTCCTCATCATCATCATCAATACAAAATAGCTTGGGAGTCATGGAATGACACCACCCATCAATAGTGTAACGACCAGTCATCAATAGCGACCCCCTGAACTATCCTTAATTACGAGATGTTTTCAAGGTCCTATTTAAGTGTTACAACTGGTCTTGGTAGCCTCCTATTCCTCTTAGATGTTTCCTTACCATAACACCCATTGGATCATAGGTAGATGATCACATTACAATATTTCACTTGCATAGACTCACACTATCCTACGAATAAGGTATGCATGCATGGACTCAATAACGACATCACAACAACACAATATGCAGATTTATCCTTCTCATTTCATCATAGTACTTTTCACAATATGCATCATTACATCTTAACAATTCATTCTCATCATACTTATCACAACATACATAATCACATCCCAATAATTCATCACATCAATTCAATGATATCTCAAAATAACTTCTCATATGACATCATAAGTATTAGATTATTAAACTTCATTATTTAGTAAACTATTTACACATTAATATTCATTAAGTTATTCTCTTCATTCTTAGTTTTAATCTTTCATCTCAACTCCTCAATTATCAACTAATTCATAGAAACAACATCATAAGGAGAAATGGCATGGTGCCTAATGAGGTGAGACTCGCATTCGACACAGAGAGGTTAGGAACCTTTCTGCCAAACTCATGTTCGACAAGGGATCACGTGTGCATTCTTAGTCTTAATTTATCCTATTGGTTCCTCAATTATCAATTAATTTATAGAAACAGTATCATAAGGGAAAATGGCATGGCGCCCAAGGAGGTTAGATTCGCACCTGACGTAGAGAGGTTAGGGACCTCTCTACTAAACTCGTGTTTGGCATGAGATCACACGTGCTTATAGGATGACCTAAACATAAGGCTGCCCACGTCCTAGCTTTAGACCCCCAAAATATTTTTTTTTTTACTTATAGAACTTAATGAATTAGTTGTATCAATATTAATTTTGGTTTGTTGGTCATTATCTAAGCCTAGCATTGTAAGGACTGGGGTTCGATTCTAGTATTATAATTTTTTGCTGAAAATTCATTTTTTTTATGGGTCACTGTTGATTTTCTTTCCACTCTCATCTTTAAAAAGGCCCAACTTCAAAACTCGCTTTAGGCTTCAAAATATGTTGGGCTGGTCCTGCATGCTTAGCATGGGATTACATGTGCTTGTCATCACAAGGTTTATGACCTCTCTATCTCAATCACACCGGGCATGGCCATGCCCGGTATCCTCTTCTTCATAAAATCGACATCAAATGGCGTTGAGGCAACACTTTGCACCTAACATCGAGAGGTTTGGGACCTCTTTAGCAACTCCACACTGGACAGTACCATCCTCATGCTCGACATGTTGTAGAATCTGTACTTCATAAATTTTCAATCGACATAAGTCATTTTACCAAAATTGATTTATTTACATCAACTTAAGTTCAATTTACAATCCAAATGGTCAAATAATTGTTCATTACTCATATAATAATTTAATACCATCAAATCATGAAAAATTATCTAAAACAAGTTAAAATCCCCAAACTCATGCGTATAATAACCCTCATCCACAGACACATTAATTCATCATTACTAAATCAACTTGATCAGAAATCAATATATGAATACATAAAGTATAACAAGAATCAATTACTAATTGCATTTATACAAATTTACGCGGATTCTACACATCAACCTAAGGGACTTAGGGATCGTCCTTCTATCCTTATCGCTCATATATGACCAAAGGATTAGACAATCTCACTCTCTACCTGGAATCCGATCTTGCAAATAAATGTGCTTCTTACAACGATGACTGCTAATTTGCACCTTCTATGGTGGTCTCCTCTTATGAGTGTTCTAGGTTTTTCAGAAGATGTGCATGAATCTAATCTCTTTATCTTTTCTTCTTTTTAATTAACCTCTAGATTGGCCATAAATCTAGTTCATAATCATCTTATTTACTTCTCTCCTTTTACTTTATTAATAAAATATTTTCTTCATATTATACTTTAATTATTCTAATTTATTTATTATTTACTTTTACAAAAATTGAGATGTTACATAATTACTTATAAAATTAATTAAAAGTATCAAATAGTTAATTTAGTTTGATTTAACCTAACTCGACTAGCCAACACATGTAAAGTAGATTAAAGTGATACAAATTCTTTGCGAGCCATTAATTTTCTAGCTTGTCGACTCAAATTGATTCATATTATATATATATATATATATATATATATATATATTCATATTTGTATAAATAAAAAAAATAAAGGTTTCAAACCTCTTCATCCTATTTGAGTTTGACACACTGCCCTTAACTTTTTTTTGACAACTAGACAAGCTAATAATAATTTGTGGCGGCTCTAAGTACAGTCAAGGTGTGTTGCCCAAAGTCCCATTTTCAAAGGGCATCAACTTTTATTTACATAAATATAAAAGTAAAATTTATATAAGAAATATTATCATAAAAATAAATTAATCAACAATAGTCAATTGATAAGTGATTTTTTTATTTCTCAATAAAAATCTACTTGTAATTTAAAAAAAATAGTAATATTAAATATAAAGAGAAGAGTGTGATATAATATAATATAATATATTATTAACTTGTTTTCTTTAATTTCTCTTATCCTATATTTCTCTTATTGTTAATAAATTAGGATTACTTTGAAAATTTTCTTTTCCCTACATATATAATCCCTTAATTTTATCTTTATTCTCTTAATTGTAATCTCTTATACTCTATTAGAATCTTAAAATCAAATTGAAAACCTTTATTTGTTAGCCACTGCAAATTTCTTGGTGACGTGCCACCATTGTTATTTTTTTCTTCTAATTACAACAAACTGATAGTTCAAGGAGAAGGTTTAAAATAAACAACTAGGTACTATTAATTTATCTAATTGTTATTTACTCATCAAAGACCCATAATTTGAATCATAGATTATACTCTCTCTTTTTTTGTCTATACTTGTCTAATTGTTTGTGCTTGAACATATTAGAAAACAACCTTTGATAATTATTTTGTTAAATATCCTATAATTTTTATTCAAAATGATGCAAATCATGTAATTCTAGATAATATATACTCCAAAACTAAAACTTTTGAGAATGAAGAACTATATAAGAATAATGAAGAGCCTGATACTTTAGTTGAAAATAGTGAATGAAAATGATTATCATGATGAAATTGAATATTTTAATGATATAAAAGATAACATATTTGTACTATCCGTACTGCGAAGCCGAGTTCCGAGCTCGGCACAGCAACGCAAGACGACCTTGGGCACGCGCTACACGACATCAGCTCGGTATTTGAGCAAATCATAACCGATCCCTGAGGATCTTGCCCCAGACGAGATCCACTATTTAATCATACTATATCTTATCTCAGGCCCAAAGCCCAAAGCAACCCTAAATCACTCCAAGGTACGTGCATTATATATACGAGACTAATACTCATACAAACCCTAACTTTAGCATCGAAGTCTCTTTTGCAGGTACCACCCCCATCTTGGAGCACCAGCGTACCAGTGAAGGAGGCTCACCGATCTTACCAGGCGGATCAGCTCTACAACAGATTTCCGGTAAGAACATTTGGCGCCCATCGTGGGGCCGATCAAGATAGCTCTCATCGGCCACCCGTATGGTATTCACCAGAAGCCATAGTAGACGCGCAACAGAAGACGTAGATCACTCAACTACCATGGACAGCGACACTGCGACCTTGAGGAGGCTGATCGACCAAGTCGAGCAGATGCGGCAACAGCATGACGCCGATCCGCAGAGCATGCGTGCCAAGAACAAAATCGACCTGGCCGCAATACAGACCGTTAACGAGGTTGACCTAGCGGCTCTGCGCGCAGAAAACAAGAGGATTCGCGCTCCACCCCAGCGACGACACCCTGACTCTCCTCCCGGCCCTCAATTCAACCCCGGCAGAGCAACGCGAGCCGAGGTATACCAGGCAGCGGGGTCAGCTCCCCTACAGGGAATAGTCGGTACAATCGCAGGAGGTTTCGCAGGAGGGGACGCCAACAGCTCGGCCCGGAAAAAACACCTGGGCAACGTTAATCGCGTACACCTCACCACCTCCGCTTCGCACCAGAGCTCGCCGGCGATCACTTTCATCGACGACGACTATGCCGGGGTCAACCCCAACCAGAACGATCCCATGGTCATAGCCGTGGCATTAGCCAATTGGGAGGTTCACAAGATCCTAGTCGACCAAGGGAGCTCGGCTGACATCCTATATTGGCCAACATTCCTCAGGTTAGACGTCTCCCACTCTCTCATACAACCTCACACAAAACCCCTAGTCAGTTTTGCAGGGAAAAGCATTCACACTCGGGGATACGTGGACCTACTGACAACTTTCGGAGCACCTCCGGATTCAAGGCGGGTCATGGTTCGATACCTACTCGTTGAAGCCGACACCTCCTATAACATCATCATCGGCAGGCCAACCTTGAATCAACTCGGAGCGGTGGTGTCCACCTCGCACCTCACCATGAAATTCCCAGGGCACGATGGGAAGATTATCTCCATCAAAGCAAACCAGCAGATGGCACGACAATGCTACGTAGAAAGCCTGAAAATCGCCTCACTGGATGAGCAGTGCAAGAGCGACCTTACCACCGTGGCTCGCACCAACCACGAAGAAATCAGCGACCTCGATCCAAGATCCGATGCTCACGACGAACGGCCTAGCCCCGTTGATGAGCTCGATGACCTCCAAATCAGGAAACTCCCCGGACAAACCACAAAGATCAACAGGCAGTTAACTCCAGAGTTGCGACAGTAACTCGAAGCGGAAATCCTCAAGAACGCCGACCTCTTTGCCTGGTCTAACACTGACATGCCTGGCATAGACGCCGAGTTCATCTGTGATAGACCATGGGCCAAGGGCCCAGTGACCAGAGCTATGGCTAGGAGGATACAGGAAGAGCTGGATCTTGAGAAGACTAATGGGCTTGTTAGGCCCAAGGTAATCTTCACTTGGAATGCTCTATCATGAAGAGAAGGCCTTAGTTTTACTTGTTTATATTGTACAGTTCGTGCATAGTCTTTTGTACAGGTTATTTTTGCCTTTGTATTGTGAGGCACTTTATTTGCTTTTTCCTAGTGATTGTATATTGTTTTTAAGGTAGGTTACTTGGAGAGTTTAACTCCATTTAACCTCCCTAGATTATACATTCATTTTATATTTTTTCAGTAGGGAAAAGGGGGTGACATTTAGCAATGCTTGAGGTGTGACTAGAAATTGGGACTGAGTTGGGCCTAGGCTAAATTTTGCATATTGGACTCATTTTGCTCCTAATTTTTCATAGATTTGATTTAGTTAGGTCTCATCATCATATGATGAACCTAACTAAACCAAATCAAGGTTTTTCAAATTAATTCAAGGAGAAAAATGTGTTCAAGGCCGCCTAGCTCTCTTAAGTCTCTTTGGCCGAATTTTCTAGTTGTTCTTCTTGAGTTTAGAAGCTTGCAAGGCAAGCTTCTAAACTCAAGTAAGGTAAGCTTACCTTACCATGGTTCTTAAGTGAACCATGGTCAAGGTTAGCTTCCCTTGTAAGCTTGCTAAACCGTAGGGAGTTAAGTAAACCTTACCATGGTTCCTAGTGAACCATGGTTAAGGTTAGCTTGTGACACCCTCTACCCCATTATTAATATACAACAAATGTAATAATAAAATTTTTCTTTTCTTCTTTTTGGGTAAATAAAATCTTTCATAGTTTAATAACATCTTTCATGTATAAAATAATTGTTTCAAATATTATAAGGTAGAAGATTCACATTCGTAACTCATAAATCATAACTCCAGTGTAGAAATTATAAAAGAAAAGAGGTTAAGACTTTCAATACAATTTAGTGGAAAACAAGAAATCATATATATACAAATAAAGGAAATATAAATTAACTCCAGTAAAGGTGGTACTGCCTCCTAGTTAGGAATTAATTTATAACTTTAAAATCATATAATAAAATAGTATAACAAAGATGTACATTTTGATTTTTCCTCAAGAACGTTCAAAATTACATAAGAAGAGAAAATTAAAGCTTTTAAAACAATAACACCCCAAAAACAAGCCTAGCTATGCCCGATGTCACATCCTATCAGAGCATGTCCCACTGAAGCCTTAAGCCTCATCACCAACATCCCCATGATGCTGATTATCTGCAACATAATTTAAAACATATACAAAAACAACAAGGGAGTGAGAAACATCTCACTCAGTTTCAGATGCAGAAATAAATGTTAGATAACACACACACACACAACAAATACAAGTCATATGTAAATAATACACATAAATAATCAATATCACATATATACTCATTTATCATGCTAGGATGTCATGAACTCAACTCATAAATACATGCATGTGGTGCCATAAGGAAGTTTCACATATCATTACTGGTGACCCTAAGGCACACCTGCACAACTGTCGGTTACCCTAAGGTACACCTGGTTAGCATATCATCAACTGTCGGTGACCCTAAGGTACACCTAGTTAGCATATCATCAACTGTCGGTGACCCTAAGGTACACCTTGTTAGCATCAACTGTCGGTGACCCTAAGGTACACCTTGTTAGCATTGTTGGTATGCGGCCTCAGCGGCATACCTGGAGTAATGTATGCATATGATGCATGTCATACATTCATTATTTCATGAACTCAACATTTAACTTATTACAAGATTTCATCAAGTATATCATGTCATTATTTGTCATAGTCTCATAATCATATCATGTCTCAATAGTCCATTCATATGTCTCATGTCATTTTTCCATATTTCACAAGGTCATGTCATAAATACTCCTCTTAAGGTCCGCATAGGTATTCACAGAGATCCAGAAAGCATTCTTTTTCATATTAAAACCCATTTATTATTAACATTAATTTCATATTCATTTATTACTTTCAACAAAGAACAAGGTAAAATAAATAGAAAATCGGACAGAACAACGACACCTTCAACAAAGAACAAAGTAGAATAAATAAAAAATCGGACAGAACAACGGCACCTTTAACAAAGAACAAAGTAGAATAAATAGAAAATCAGACAGAACAACGACACCTTCAACAAAAACAAAGTGGAGTAAATAGAAAATCAAACAGAACAATGGTATCTTCAACAAAGAACAAAATAGAGTAAATAGAAAATCAGACAGAACAATAGCAAGGGATTGGGGGCCAATCCGACAAACAACTATCCAACAATTATCCCCACACCCCTGAGCGAGGTTCTCACTCCCCCCTTACCTGGATAAGCGGAGCTGGAACTTAGGCAGAGCCTCCTCCTCTGGATTTCCTCTTCCTTTCTCTCTCTCTTTCTTTCTCTTTCTTTCTCTCTCTCTCTCTCTCTCTTTCTCTCTTCTCTTTCTCTCTCTAAAATTTCACTTTCTTCCTCTGTATAAAAATTTTCACCCCCTGCCCCTATTTATAGGCAATCTGACGCACCCGGAACGGCCCGTACTGATTTCGGAACGGCCCGTTCTGGATCCTTCAAATCTGGGAAAAATTTGTAACTGGAACGGCCCGTTCCAAAATCGAAACGGCCCGTTCCCAAAAAACCAGAACGGCCCGTTCTGAAACCAGAACGGCCCGTTCTCAATCTCAGCAGAACGGCCCGTTCTCCTTCCGGAACGGCCCGTTCTCCATACCGGAACGGCCCGTTCCAAGGCCGTTCTGGGACTACAAAAACCTCACATTTTCAACATTTGGAACGGCCCGTTCCGGAACCCAAAATACCCCTATAACTTTATTAAAATTAAGAAAATGCCATTAAAATAATAATACAAAAAATTGGGTGTTACAATTCTCCCCTCCTTTTAGAAATTTCGTCCCCGAAATTTACTTGAAAACAGAAATGGATAAGCTTCTCGCATCTTGCTTTCTAATTCCCATGTAGCACTTTCTTCAATATTTCCTCCCCAAACGACCTTAACCAAAGGAATTTCCTTTCCTCTCAGTTGTTTCACTCTCGTGTCATCAATCCTTAAAGGAACCGTTTCATAAGTAAGATTATCCTTCAACTGAATGTTGTCAGACTCAATGATATGGGAAGGATCATGGACATACTTTCTAAGTTGAGAAACATGAAAGACACTATGGAGATTTGAAAGAGATGGAGGCAAAGCAATTTGATAGGCTACTTCACCGATCCTTTTAAGAATTTGATAAGGACCGATGAAACGTGGAGTAAGCTTACGGGATTTCAGTGCTCTGCCTACTCCTGTCCAAGGAGTGACTTTAAGGAATACATGATCACCTTCTTTAAACTCAAGGTCTTTTCTCCTCTTGTCATTGTAACTCTTTTGCCTACTCTGGGTTGCTCTCATCCTCTCTTGGATCATCTTAACCTGTTCAGTAGTTTGTTGAACTATCTCAGGTCCTAACATGGCATTCTCTCCAGGTTCTACCCAACATAAAGGTGTTCTACATCTTCTACCATACAGAGCCTCATAGGGTGCCATCCCAATACTAGAATGGTAGCTGTTATTGTAGGTAAACTCTATCAAAGGTAGGAAACTATCCCAACTACTTCCATGTTCCAAGATGCAAGCCCTCAACAAGTCTTCTAAAGATTGTATTGTTCTCTCAGTTTGGCCATCTGTTTGGGGATGGTAGGCTGAACTCAATCTAAGCTTAGTGCCTAAAGCCTTATGCAAACTCTCCCAAAATCTAGAAGTGAACCTAGGATCTCTATCAGACACTATACTATTAGGAACTCCATGCAACCTCACGATTTCACTGATGTACAACTTGGTTAACCTCTCCAAAGAGTACCTAATATTAATGGGGATAAAATGGGCAGACTTAGTCAATCTATCCATAATAACTCATATAGCATCCGAGTTCTTCACAGTCTTAGGTAACCCAACTACAAAATCCATAGAGATGCTATCCCATTTCCACACAGGCATATCTAAAGGTTGCATCAGACCTGAAGGTTTTTGGTGTTCTACCTTAGCTTTCTGACAAACTAGGCAAGCATACACAAATTCTTCCACTTCCCTCTTCATTTTAGGCCACCAAAACATCTTCTTAAGGTCTTGGTACATCTTAGTGGCTCCTGGATGGATACTAAGGACACTCTTATGACCTTCTTCTAGGATTGCTCTCTTAAGTTCTGACACATTAGGAATACACAACCTATCCTTAAATCTCAAAACTCCATCCACTCCAATTCTAAACTCACTCTCCACACCTTGATTCAATTTCTCTACCTGACTCAATAAGAAAGGATCTATCTTCTGACCTTCTCTAATACTCTTAGAGGTCAACTCACACCCTAAGCTCAAACCCCTAAACTCCTCAATCATTTGCATTTCCCTAATCATCAAAGAAGACACATTCAAAGATTTTCTACTCAAAGCATCAACTACAACATTAGCCTTGCCGGGGGTGATAGTTCAATTGAAAGTCATAATCCTTAAGAAACTCTAACCATCTCCTTTGCCTCATATTCAATTCCTTTTGGTCAAGCAAGTACTTAAGGCTTTTATGGTCACTAAAAACCTCAAATCTAGACCCAAACAAGTAATGTCTCCACAACTTAAGCACAAATACTACTGCAGCTAACTCAAGGTCATGGGTAGGATAGTTTTGCTCATGAATTTTAAGTTGTCTTGAAGCATAGGCTACTACCTTACCCTCCTGCATAAGTACTCCTCCTAAACCCAATTTAGAAGCATCACAAAATACCTCAAAAGTCTTACTAGGATTAGGTAACACTAGCACAGGGGCACTAGTTAATCTTCTCTTAAGCTCTTGAAAACTCTCCTCACACCTAGAATCCCACACAAAAGGTTGGTCTTTCTTCGTCAGCTTAGTCAAAGGAAGAGCTAGCCTAGAGAAATTCTCTATAAACCTTCTGTAATAACCGGCTAGTCCTAAGAAACTCCTAATCTCAAATACTGATTTAGGTGTTCTCCACTCTAACACAGCTTCTACCTTAGTAGGATCTACAGCTATCCCACCCTTGGATATCACATGTCCTAGAAAGTTCACACTATCTAACCAAAATTCACATTTTGACAATTTTGCATACAACTGCCTCTCCTTAAGGGTTTGAAGAACGATCCTAAGGTGCTCAACATGCTCCTCCCTAGTCTTGGAATACACTAGGATATCATCTATGAAAACCACTACAAATCTATCCAAGTAAGGATGGAAGATCCTATTCATGTAGTCCATAAAAACACCAGGTGCATTAGTCACACCAAAAGGCATAACTAAATACTCATAGTGCCCATAGCGGGTCCTAAATGCAGTCTTAGGAGCATCCTCAGCTCTCACTCTAATATGATGGTATCCTGACCTTAAATCGATCTTACTAAACACACAAGCTCCAACTAGTTGATCCATAAGGTCATCTATCCTAGGCAAGGGATACTTATTCTTAATGGGCACTTTATTCAGTTGCCTATAATCTACACACAACCTCATGCTCCCATCTTTCTTCTTAATCAACAAAACAGGTGCTCCCCAAGGTGAAACACTAGGCCTAATGAATTGTTTCTCTTGCAGTTCCTCTATTTGTTTCTTAAGCTCAACTAACTCTGTTGGGGACATCCTATAGGGTGCTACAGATATAGGTGAGGTACCTGGTACTAAGTCTATGCTAAACTCAATCTCTCTCTCAGGTGGTAAACTAGACACATCCTTAGGAAATACTTCCGGAAATTCTCTCACTAAGGGAATCTCATCTAGCTTACTATCAGTCTCAAGTGTTAAGGAAGCTAAGATCATGTACACTCTTTCATCTTTTTTTAAACAAGTTTTAATGTCAGCAGCACTAAGAAATTCCGTACTCTTACATTCACCAAAGGAAATAGATTTCTCAAAGCAGTTTAAAAAGACATGGTGAGAAGATAACCAATCCATGCCAAGAATTACATCTAATTGACTAAGAGGCAAACAAATTAAGTCAACTAGAAACTGCTTATCAGAAACTGTCAAGGGACATTTCAAACACACTAGGGATGTAGTCACAGGACCATTAGTAGGGGTTTCAACAACTAGATCAAAATCTAACAAAGACACAGGCAAATTCAATTTTTGGACACAAGAGACAGAAATAAAGGAATGGGTTGCACCAGAATCAAATAGTACAACAAAAGGAGTCTCAGCTATGAAACAAGTACCTTGTATCAAATTTTCTGACTGAGAAGCTTCAGCACCACTAAGAGCAAATACTCTCCCTATAGTCTTTGGACGCTCAATTTGCGAACACGATCCAATAACACGTGTTCTTGGTGGTTCGGGACAGTGGGTACTGATGTGACCCTTACCCCTGCAATTGAAGCAAGTAACCTCGTTGTCATTACACTCAGACCGATTATGACCAATACGTCCACACTTTCCACATCTTCCTGAAGGAGTGGACACAGATCCTCCAACACTTCTAGTAGCACTAACAGTGGATCCTCTAGTAAATGACTTGCTTTTATTAGCAGCAGCTTTATTCCCTTGAAATCTAGTAGGAGAGGAGTAAGGCTTACTCCTACCCGAAGTACTAGAACTCACAGCACGGATAGGACCTCCAACTCCTTTATAAAAAGCAGCACGAGCACGGTTGTCACGATCATAAATACTGCACTTATTGACCAGAGTGGGAAAGTGATATATCTCCTGATAGTTAATTGCAGTTTTCACTTCAGGACGCAGACCATTTACAAATTTTATGCATTTAGCTCTTTCACCACCCTCACCATGGTAGTGTGTACAATAACGAACCAAAGCGTCAAATTTGGCAGCATACTCTACCACTGTGTTATTCCCTTGATTCAGTTCAAGAAACTCCATTTCTTTTCGACTTCTCACATCATCCGGGAAATACTTCTCAAGAAAGACCTTCTTGAAGTTGTCCCAATTCAAGTGCACCCCTCCATCAATCATCCTCTGAAATGCTCCTTCCCACCAAAAGTGAGCATCAGCAGTCAACATGAAGGTGGCCAACTTCACCTTCTGAGTGAGGGGACAATCCATGACATTGAAGATCTTCTCAATCTCTGTTAGACAATTCATAACAACATCTGGGTCATATCCTCCTTTAAAGGTAGGTGGGTGATTTCGTTGAAATTGCTCCAACCAGTTAGGAGCGACCTCAGCCCTATTGTTATTATTCATAGTTTGTGCTAATGCTTGAAGAGCATCAGCAATCGCACGATCATTTCTACCAGCCATAGTCTAAGAAAATAATACAATTAATAAACACAATCAATCATCATACTAGCATACCAACAAGTTCCACAATCAATTCAATTCATCATTCATGTACCAAATAAGCATAGTAAACTCATAACTCACGGTCGATTAGATCGACCTGCTCTGATACCACTAAATGTGACACCCTCTACCCCATTATTAATATACAACAAATGTAACAATAAAATTTTTCTTTTCTTCTTTTTGGGTAAATAAAATCTTTCATAGTTTAATAACATCTTTCATGTATAAAATAATTGTTTCAAATATTATAAGGTAGAAGATTCACATTCGTAACTCATAAATCATAACTCCAATGTAGAAATTATAAAAGAAAAGAGGTTAAGACTTTCAATACAATTTAGTGGAAAACAAGAAATCATATATATACAAATAAAGGAAATATAAATTAACTCCAGTAAAGGTGGTAGTGCCTCCTAGTTAGGAATTAATTTATAACTTTAAAATCATATAATAAAATAGTATAACAAAGATGTACATTTTGATTTTTCCTCAAGAACGTTCAAAATTACATAAGAAGAGAAAATTAAAGCTTTTAAAACAATAACACCCCAAAAACAAGCCTAGTTATGCCCGATGTCACATCCTATCAGAGCATGTCCCACTGAAGCCTTAAGCCTCATCACCAACATCCCCATGATGCTGATTATCTGCAACATAATTTAAAACATATACAAAAACAACAAGGGAGTGAGAAACATCTCACTCAGTTTCAGATGCAGAAATAAAGGTTAGATAGCACACACACACACAACAAATACAAGTCATATGTAAATAATACACATAAATAATCAATATCACATATATACTCATTTATCATGCTAGGATGTCATGAACTCAACTCATAAATACATGCATGTGGCGCCATAAGGAAGTTTCACATATCATCACTGGTGACCCTAAGGCACACCTGCACAACTGTCGGTGACCCTAAGGTACACCTGGTTAGCATATCATCAACTGTCGGTGACCCTAAGGTACACCTAGTTAGCATATCATCAACTGTCGGTGACCCTAAGGTACACCTTGTTAGCATCAACTGTCGGTGACCCTAAGGTACACCTTGTTAGCATTGTTGGTATGCGGCCTCAGCGGCATACCTGGAGTAATGTATGCATATGATGCATGTCATACATTCATTATTTCATGAACTCAACATTTAACTTATTACAAGATTTCATCAAGTATATCATGTCATTATTTGTCATAGTCTCATAATCATATCATGTCTCAATAGTCCATTCATATGTCTCATGTCATTTGTCCATATTTCACAAGGTCATGTCATAAATACTCCTCTTAAGGTCCGCATAGGTATTCACAGAGATCCAGAAAGCATTCTTTTTCATATTAAAACCCATTTATTATTAACATTAATTTCATATTCATTTATTACTTTCAACAAAGAACAAGGTAAAATAAATAGAAAATCGGACAGAACAACGACACCTTCAACAAAGAACAAAGTAGAATACATAAAAAATCGGACAGAACAACAGCACCTTTAACAAAGAACAAAGTAGAATAAATAGAAAATCAGACAGAACAACGACACCTTCAACAAAAACAAAGTGGAGTAAATAGAAAATCAAACAGAACAATGGTATCTTCAACAAAGAACAAAATAGAGTAAATAGAAAATCAGACAGAACAATAGCAAGGGATTGGGGGCCAATCCGACAAACAACTATCCAACAATTATCCCCACACCCCTGAGCGAGGTTCTCACTCCCCCCTTACCTGGATAAGCGGAGCTGGAACTTAGGTAGAGCCTCCTCCTCTGGATTTCCTCTTCCTTTCTCTCTCTCTTTCTTTCTCTTTCTTTCTCTCTCTCTCTCTCTCTCTCTTTCTCTCTTCTCTTTCTCTCTCTAAAATTTCACTTTCTTCCTCTGTATAAAAATTTTCACCCCCCTGCCCCTATTTATAGGCAATCTGACGCACCCGGAACGGCCCATACTGATTTCGGAACGGCCCGTTCTGAAACCAGAACGGCCCGTTCTCAATCTCAGCAGAACGACCCGTTCTCCTTCCGGAACGGCCCGTTCTCCATACCGGAACGGCCCGTTCCAAGGCCGTTCTGGGACTACAAAAACCTCACATTTTCAACATTTGGAACGGCCCGTTCCACTTTTGGAACGGCCCGTTCCGGAACCCAAAATACCCCTATAACTTTATTAAAATTACGAAAATGCTATTAAAATAATAATACAAAAAATTGGGTGTTACATAGCTTCTCCTAGAAGCTACCTTTTCTCTATATATTTGTAAATACCTCCTATGTAGTCACTTTTGAACAAATTGAGAATAGAAATCTGAATTTTCTCTCTCACTCAAGAGTCCCAAAACCGAAGAGAACCCTCACTCTAAGGATTCTCTCAAAGTTCTTCTACTTTTGGCTTGGTTCCTCAAGCTTCCTATGCAAGCTAAGGAAAACCGAACCACTTCAAGGCTTCTTCTCCATTGAAGAACACTTCAAGGAGCTTCAACGAAACCTCAAGATCATTTTCGGTCCTAAGCATGGAGTCATTGGAGAACATCAATCTTCTTCAACTTAGCTCCATCATTTTTTGGTATCTAGAGCCTAGTGCTCTTGAGGTTTTTGTCTCTAATTTTTTCTACTTGAATCCGTGTTGTATCTTCCTTGTATATGTCTAAACTTGTGTTTGCTGCAAGGATCTAGTTCTAATATGATTTTTGATGGATCCTATATGTCTAATATGAGGTGATTGATTCATGTTTGCTTGTTCCTATTCTTGTGAATCAATTTCGGTGTTGTGCTTTTAGGTACTCTTAACCTTGTGCGTTTTTAATTTTTACTTGAGTATCTCCATTCATTCACATGTGTACGTGATTGGACAACATGCATTGAGTTTAGATTTTGTTTTGAATCACTTGTTTTGTCATAGAAGTCATGTGTAGTCCTTTGTATGTTAAAACTTCCTAGACTAGCTTGTTTGACCTAATTTTGTTTTGTGTCTTTGTATCCGAAAATTTGTGTGTCTTTTCTTATTAAATCTGTACCTTACTATATGTGCTTTTGTTTTACATGATTGAGTTCTTAATTTGCTATTAGTTCTAGCAAATTTCCTAGAGTTAGGTTTCTATTATGTCTTGTTAAAAGTTTTGTCAAAAAAAATTGTTAAACACTTCTCCTATTAGGTTTCTTTGAGTCTTGTTGTGTGGCTGAAACCTATTGCAATTTTTTTTGAACCTTAAAACAGAGACAAAACAGAGGTGTGAGTGTCCTAAATGCATGAGAAAAACAAAAGAATGAGTGCTTAAAAATTTGACCTAAAAACAATACAAAATAGTGAAGCACTAACTACAAAATGCATGTGAACACCTCTTGTTTTGTGTGAAATTTTTTGCTGCAGTTTTTCTACCTTAAAACCGAGACATATAAGTGTTCAAAAGGCATTAAAACTCCTGAACATTAAAAGAAAAACAAGTGAAAAATATTTTGCAAAAGAAAAAGAAAGAAAATAGCAAAAGAAAAAGCCAAAAAGGAGTGAAAATTGTTAAGTGTTGCTCTCGGTTTTGGTGTGTGATTGCCTACTTATTTTGTTGGTCCAGCCATATCATTTGTGTCTTATTTTGTTTTCTAATCTTAGCTTTTAATTTTGTAATCCATTCTAGTGCCTTTCCTAGGTTATTCTTGTGTGTGCTAGCTTTCCAAAATTCCTTTAATTGTTGCTTGTCATTTTTGTGGAACTCTTTCTAGTTTGTCACATTTTCTTCTACCAATTGGTGTAGCTATTCTAAATTGTTCTTTTTCAGTTTTTAGCACTAATATTCAGTCTTGAAGGTGGTTGAGTGCTTCTTAAAAGGTGTAGGAGGCCAAGGCAAAGGACATCCACTTGAAGGCTTTGGTGGTTGCTTAGGGAGTTTGTTCTCTCTTGGTGGCTAGGCTCTTGGAAACACCTAGAAGTGACTAACATCAAGGTTGCTTCTAAGAGGAGTGAAACACCTTGTGAGGCTGCAGTTGGTGGCTGAATTGGAGCAAGAAGGAGTGAAGCTAATTGTGAAAATTTTTTGTGAAAATTTAGAACCAAATTTAGTGACGGAAATTTTGGTTACTAAAACTAGTTTTTCCTTACAAAAATCCGTCTCTAAATTTGTTCTAAATTAGTGGCTAATTTGTTTTCTTTGAATTTAAGTGCAGCCACTAAATTCATTTGAAAGTAAATTTACATTTCATTTGGAGTGTGAATTTACATTTCATTTGAAACAAATTTGAATTTCATTTGATTTGTAATTTTTGTCTTCTAAACTTTTGTACAAGGCCTTTATTAAGGAGTGTCTTGGAGTGCCTTTGGTGTATCTCCATCTCTCCTTAAGAATTTTCATAGTAATTTCCGTGTAGTACTTGTGAGAGTGGTCCTTGAAGGTCTTTGGTGCCTTTCAAGCTCTCACTTAGGTTTAATTGCTTTCAACGCCTAGTTTATGTTTTCAAGTCATTTATGTTTTAAGCAATTTATGTTTTAAGTCATTTAAGTTTTCAAGCAATTTATGTTTTCTTGCTCTTTATGATTTCAAGCATCATATAAATTGTACACATAGGCACTTGTTTGTTATTTTTCTTTAAGAAAAGATCTTTGTGAAAATTGATTTGTGCAAGACAAAAGTACAAGGGGGTTTAGAGATTTTTACTTGAAGAGGCTTGGTTATTAAGTGGCTATTTAGTAGCTCACCTCCCTCCAAAGTTCAATTTGTACTCTTAGACCTCCAAGTGCCAAGTCTAAAGCACTCCATAAAAATCTTATTTTCATAAAAACTATTTTTGTGTGGAAAAATCTCTTGAATTAAAATGTCTCAAAATTCCTCCAATAGTGAAAGTGATGGCTCTCCAAAAAGTCTTTCTTACATCACTAAAGAGCTCAAATCACTTAAACTATGGAAAAAGCAAGAGTCCATTCAAAGAGAGAAGGAAAGAATTGAAAGAGAAGGACAACTTGCTTATTTAGAGGAAGAATTGAGAATTTTAAGGCAAGAGGAAGAAAAATTAAAAGAAGATATGAAGAAACATAGGAAAAAGAGTAGGAGCTCACATTCCCAATACACATCCCCTAATGAAAACATGAATCAAGGGGATCACTACCAACATACTCCTAGGAGAACTACTAGGCCAAGGGAAGTCAAGGTTGACCTCCCACAATTCTTTGGCAAAGATGATGTGGAGTCTTATCTAGATTGGAAACTGAAGGTTGAGCAACTCTTTGCTTGCCATAGGGTAAGTGAAGAGAGGAAAGTCCCTTTGGCTGCCCTTAGCTTCCAAGGGCATGCCATGTATTGGTGGACAGCCCTAGAGAGAGAGAGACGCCTCCACAATGATCCTCCAATCCAATATTGGAATGATCTTAAAAGTGCAATGAGGAGGAGGCACATTCCCACCTACTATGGGAGGGAGCTTATGAATAAGCTCCAAAGGCTCCAACAAAGAGACATGTCTGTAGAATAGTACAGGCAACAAATGGAGCTATTAATGATGAGGTCTTGTATTAGGGAAGAGGAAGCTACTACTGTAGCTAGATTCTTAAGTGGTCTTAATTTAGAAATAAGAGACCAAGTGGAGCTACTACCCTACAGGGACCTAAATGACTTGGTCCAACTTTGTGTAAGGGTAGAACAACAAAGAATGAGGAAATCTTACAAAAATAGCTCCAACTCTTCATTTCTAAAGAAAGATTCCAAGAAGGAGGGAAAAACTTTTGAAAAGAAGAAAACTTTTGAAAAGAAGAAAACTTTTGAACCCTCCAAGAATCTAGCCACAGAAAAAGAAAAAGGAAAAGGAAAGGACACTACACACACTAGTTCTAGGACTAGCGACATTAAGTGCTTTAAATGTTTAGGGAGAGGCCACATTGCCTCCCAATGCCCCACAAAGAAGGTCATGATCATGAGGGGGCATGACATTTATAGTAGCCAAGATGAGGTTACTACTTCCTCTAGTAATAGTGAGGAAGAAGCAAGTGATCAAGAGAAAGGTGTAGAGTCTACTTTTCCTTATGAAGGAGAGCTCTTAATGATTAGGAGACTCCTCAACAACCAACCTAGTGATACTCTATCACAAAGAGAGAACATTTTTCATACTAGATGCAAAGTTTCAAACAATGCATGTTCTCTCATTGTTGATAGTGGTTCATGGTGCAAATGTTGTAGCACTAGGCTGGTTGAGAAGTTGGGCTTAACTACTAGTCCCCATCCTAAGCCTTATCAACTCCATTGGATTAATGAGGATGGTGACTTAGCAGTTGACCAACAAGTAAAGGTCAAGCTTTCTATTGGGAACTATGAAGATGAAGTGCTATGTGATGTAGTACCAATGGAAGCTTGTCATATCTTATTAGGAAGGCCATGGCAATTTGATAAGAAAACCATGCATAATGGCCTTACTAACGAGATTACCTTTACTCATAGGGAAAAGAAATTTGTGCTTCATCCTCTTTCTCCTCAACAGGTGGCTGAGGATCAAGCACAAATGAAACTAAAAAGAGATAGTGAGAAAAGGTTAAAAAAAAAAAGAAGAAAAGAGTGAAAAAAAAAAAGTCTGTGAAACATAAGGATAGAGAGGAATCTAGGGAAAAAGGAGTTCCCTCCCTAGAGGTTGTTGCTCAAGAAAATAATTTTTCAAAAAAAAACCTCTTGATTCAACAACCCTCTTATATCCTTCTCTGTAAAGGAACTCTTTCTTGCACTGCCACATCTAGTGGACATGAGACTTTACCTAAGAGGGTAAAAACACTTTTAAAAGAATTTGATGATCTATTTCCTCCTGAGGGTCCAATGGGCCTTCCTCCTTCTAGAGGAATAGAACATCAAATTGATTTGGTGCCTGGGGCTAGCCTACCTAATAGGCCTGCCTATAGGACCAACCCCCAAGAAACTAAAGAAATAGAGTCTCAGGTCCAAGAGTTGTTGGAGAAGGGCTGGGTTCGAAAGAGCTTAAGTCCTTGTGCTGTTCCAGTGTTGTTGGTTCCAAAGAAAGATGGCAAGTGGAGAATGTGTTGTGATAGTAGAGCCATCAACAACATCACTGTGAAATATAGACACCCCATTCCTAGGCTTGATGACATGTTAGATGAGCTTCATGGAGCCATCATATTTTCTAAAGTTGATCTTAAAAGCGGATACAATCAAATTAGAATCAAAGAAGGAGATGAATGGAAAACCGCTTTCAAGACCAAGTTTGGATTATATGAGTGGTTAGTGATGCCTTTTGGGCTCACCAATGCTCCTAGTACATTCATGCGTCTCATGAATCATGTCCTTAGGGATTGTATAGGTAGATTTGTTGTAGTTTATTTTGATGACATCCTCATATATAGTAGGAGCCTAAGTGATCACATAGGACACTTAAGGCAAGTTTTTGATATTCTTAGGAAAAATCAACTTTTTGGAAATTTAGAAAAATGTACTTTTTGTGTAGATAATGTTGTTTTCCTAGGGTTTATAATTAGTAAAAAAGGGGTTCATGTGGACCCCGAGAAAATCAAGGCCATCCAAGAATGGCCCACTCCTAAAAGTGTTGGAGATATTAGGAGCTTCCATGGTTTGGCAAGCTTCTATAGGAGGTTTGTTCCTAATTTCTCCACACTAGCCTCCCCATTAAATGATCTAGTCAAGAAGAATGTGGAATTTATATGGGGAGAAAAACAAGAAAATGCCTTCATAACCTTGAAGCATAAGTTTACCCATGCACCACTTCTAGCTCTACCAGATTTTTCAAAAACTTTTGAGTTAGAATGTGATGCCTCTGGAGTTGGTATAGGGGCGGTTTTGTTACAAGGTGGGCACCCTATTGCATATTTCAGTGAAAAACTCAAAGGTGCCTCCCTTAACTATCCTACCTATGACAAATAGCTCTATGCTTTGGTTAGGGCCCTTCAAACTTGGGAACATTACCTTATTCCCAAAGAGTTTGTCATTCATAGTGACCATGAGTCACTTAAATATTTGAGGGGCCAAGGCAAGCTAAACAAAAGGCATGCTAAGTGGGTAGAGTTCTTAGAACAATTTCCATATGTGATTAAATACAAGAAAGGGAAAAATAATGTTGTGGCTGATGCCCTTTCTAGGAGACACACTTTGTTAGTCTCCCTTGGATCTCAAATCTTGGGATTTAATCACATTAGGGAATTGTATACTAATGATCTCGAATTCAAAGAAAATTATACCCAATGCTTAGCAAAGCCTCAAGGAGGTTTCTATATTTCTGAGGGGTACTTGTATAAAGAGGGAAGAATTTGTATACCCCAAGGATCTATAAGAAAACTCCTTGTTCATGAAAGTCATGAGGGTGGTCTCATGGGGCACTTTGGAGTTGAAAAGACTCTAAGTTTTCTAAAAGAAAAATTCTTTTGGCCCCATATGAGAAGGGATGTTGAGAGGTTTTGCTCTAGATGTATAGCTTATTTACAAGCAAAGTCTAAAGTAATGCCTCATGGCATCTATACACCCTTGCCTGTTGCTAACTCTCCATGGGTTGATATCAGTATGGATTTTATTTTGGGCTTGCCCAAGACCCAGAGAGGCATGGATTCTATTTTTGTGGTAGTAGACAGATTTAGTAAAATGGCCCACTTTATACCCTGCCACAAAATAGATGATGCAAGCAACATAGCAAGACTCTTCTTCAAGGAAGTGGTTAGACTTCATGGTCTACCCAAAACTATTGTTTCAGATAGGGATACTAAGTTTCTTAGCCATTTCTGGAAAACTTTTTGGAGTAGGCTAGGAACTAAATTGCTTTTCTCTACTACTTGTCACCCACAAACTGATGGGCAAACAAAAGTAGTTAATAGATCCCTATCTACAATGTTAAGGGCAGTCCTTAAGGGTAATCATAAGTCTTGGGATGAGTACTTGCCCCACATTGAATTTGCTTATAACAGGGTAGTCCATAAGACTACCAAAATCTCACCTTTTGAGGTTGTATATGGTTTTAACCCTCTTACTCCTTTAGACCTAATACCCCTACCAGATTCTTCTCATTATTTTCATAAAGAAGGGGTATCTAGGGCTGAATTTGTTAAAAAATTGCATGAGAAGGTTAAAACTCAGATACAACAACAAAATGAAAGAACTGCTTTAGATAGAAGCAAGGGAAAGAAAGCCCTCATTTTTGAGGAAGGGGATTGGGTTTGGCTTCACTTGAGAAAGGAAAGGTTTCCTTCTCAAAGAAAGTCAAAACTCAACCCAAGAGGAGATGGTCCCTTCCAAGTCCTCCAAAGAATTAATGATAATGCTTACAGGTTAGATCTTCCCAATGATTATGGAGTAAGTAACACTTTTAATGTAAGTGATCTTATTCCCTTTGCAGGTTATGATGAAGAAGATGAGCCTACAGATTTGAGGACAAATCCTTCTCAAGAAGAAGGGGATGATAGACCATGGGCCAAGGGCCCAGTGACCAGAGCTATGGCTAGGAGGATACAGGAAGAGCTAGATCTTGAGAAGACTAATGGGCTTGTTAGGCCCAAGGTAATCTTCACTTGGAATGCTCTATCATGAAGAGAAGGCTTTAGTTCTACTTGTTTATATTGTACAGTTCATGCATAGTTTTTTGTATAGGTTATTTTTGCCTTTGTATTGTGAGGCACTTTATTTGCTTTTTCCTAGTGATTGTATATTGTTTTTAAGGTAGGTTACTTGGAGAGTTTAACTCCATTTAACCTCCCTAGATGATACATTCATTTTATATTTTTTCAGTCGGGAAAAGGGGGTGACATTTAGCAATGCTTGAGGTGTGACTAGAAATTGGGCCTAAGTTGGGCCTAGGCTAAATTTTGCATATTGGACTCATTTTGCTCCTAATTTTTCATAGATTTGATTTAGCTAGGTCTCATCATCATATGTGTTCAAGGCCGCCTAGCTCTCTTAAGTCTCTTTGGCCGAATTTTCTAGTTGTTCTTCTTGAGTTTTGAAGCTTGCCTTGCAAGCTTCTAAACTCAAGTAAGGTAAGCTTACCTTACCATGGTTCTTAAGTGAACCATGGTCAAGGTTAGCTTCCCTTGTAAGCTTGCTAAACCGTAGGGAGTTAAGTAAACCTTACCATGGTTCCTAGTGAACCATGGTTAAGGTTAGCTTCTCCTAGAAGCTACCTTTTCTCTATATATTTGTAAATACCTCCTATGTAGTCACTTTTGAACAAATTGAGAATAGAAATCTGAATTTTCTCTCTCACTCAAGAGTCCCAAAACCGAAGAGAACCCTCACTCTAAGGATTCTCTCAAAGTTCTTCTACTTTTGGCTTGGTTCCTCAAGCTTCCTATGCAAGCTAAGGAAAACCGAACCACTTCAAGGCTTCTTCTCCATTGAAGAACACTTCAAGGAGCTTCAACGAACCATTGGAGTCTTAACCTCAAGATCATTTTCGGTCCTAAGCATGGAGTCATTGGAGAACATCAATCTTTTTCAACTTAGCTCCATCAATCTGTCGCAGGCTAGCAATACACAAGGAGGCAAAACCAGTCACCCAGAGGAAGAGGAAGGTCGGCAGCGAAAGACGAGAGGCCATCGTCGCCGAAACACAAAAATTACTCAACGCTGGCTTCATCCGTGAAGTCAGATACACCACATGGCTGGCGAACGTCGTCTTAGTAAAGAAGAACTCGGGGAAGTGGCGTATGTTCGTCGACTATACTCACCTAAATAAAGCATGCCCCAAGGACTCATACCCCTTGCCGAACATTGACAGGTTAGTCGACGGAGCCTCCGGACATGCCCTCCTCAGTTTCCTCGACGCCTACTCTGGGTACAACCAGATAATGATGTACCCACTTGATGAAGTGCACACGTCCTTAGTCACCGACAACGCCAACTACTGCTACCGGGTGATGCCCTTTGGCCTAAAAAACGCAGGGGCAACCTACCAGCGGCTGATGGATAAGGTCTTCCATCAACAGATCGGAAGAAACATGGATGTCTATGTTGACGACATGGTAGTCAAAACTACCTTGGCAATAGACCACGCCGCCGACCTTGCTGAAGTATTCGCCCAGGTCAGGAAGCACAACATGCGCCTCAACCCAGAGAAGTGTGTCTTCGGTGTCCAAGGAGGTAAGTTCCTCGGCTTCATGATTACCAGCAGAGGAATCGAGGCCAACCCCGAGAAGTGCAAAGCTATCATCCAGATGCAAAGCCCACAAACGGTGAAAGAAGTCCAACGCCTGGCCGGACGGTTAGTCTCACTGTCCCGTTTCATTCCCAAACTCGCGGAGAGGGCGGGACCAATCTTCACTCTACTAAAAAAGCCAAAGGACTTCATGTGGATAAATCAGTGCGAAGAAGCTTTCCAAAGCTTCAAAACCTTCCTCACAACTCCACCAGTCCTACAGAGGTCGGACCACAACACCGACCTCCTCCTCTACCTGGTCGTAGCAAAAAACGCCATCAGCGCAGTCATTATACAAGAGCACCAAAAGGTACAGACACCTATCTACTTCATCAGCCGAGTCCTCCATGACGCGGAAAGGAGATACCAAATGATCGAGAAACTGGCATTAGCGCTTGTCACCGTAGCCCGGCGACTTCGACCCTACTTCCAGAGCCACCAGGTGGTAGTCAAAACTGACTACCCCATCAAGCAAATTTTGTGAAAGCCCGAGCTCGCCGGACGCATGATCACCTGGTCGGTAGAATTATCTGAGTTCGGCATCCAATACGAAAGTCGCGGACCCCTGAAGGCTCAATGCTTGGCCAACTTCGTAGCCGAGCTCACGCCAACTATTGCCGAGGAACCCCAAGTGTGGACGCTGCACGTTGACGGGTCCTCCAACTCTAAAGGTGGTGGTGCAGGCATCATCCTCGAAGGGCCAAACCAAGTCGCCCTAGAGCAATCCCTCAAGTTTGGGTTCAAGGTGACCAATAACCAGGCGGAGTACGAGGCACTTCTCGCAGGACTGAGACTAGCTTGTGACCTCGGAGCTCGAAGAGTAAGTTGCAACAGTGACTCGAAACTCATGGTGGAACATCTCAGTGGGACATACCAGGCAAAGGACACTCTTCTGCAGCGGTACTTCCACACTGCATCCCACCAGATCTCATCCTTCGACGAATTCACCATAAAGCATGTGCCGCGAGAGCAAAACGCCCGGGCCGACCTCCTATCGAAGCTCGTCAGCACAAAAAGACCCGGGCAACACCGAACCATCATCCAGGAAACCTTACACTCACCAAGCTTAGACGACAAGGCCGTCAACGTCAGTGACAAGGAAGACCTGGGTTGGATGGTAAGCATCTGGAGCTACTTGAAAGAAGGAATCCTGCCCGAAGATAAAGATGAAGCTCGGAAGATAAGGATGAGATCGGCCAAGTTCGTCATCATCGGAGATGAGCTATTCAAACGTGGCATTTCCTCTCCACTGCTCAAATGCCTGACTGTGCCTCAAGCAGTCTACATCATCAGAGAAATTCACCAGGGGATATGCGGCATGCACTCCGGGGCGCGTTTAATGGCGACCAGAGTGCTCCGAGCTGGGTACTACTGGCCCACTCTAAAGTCAGATTGCCAAAGCCACATCCAAAAATGCAAAGAATGCCAACAATTCGGCAATGCATACCGACAACAGCCCGAAACTCTCCACCACATGATGTCGGCATGGCCTTTCTCCCAGTGGAGAATGGCCATCCTCGGGCCATTCCCCCTTGCGAAAGGCCAACTAAAGTTCCTCCTGGTGGCAATCGACTACTTCACCAAATGGATCGAAGCATGCCCACTCGCCAAAATCACCATTGAGAACGTGCGGAGGTTCACCTGGAAGAATATCATCTGCAGGTTCAGAATCTCTCACGCCCTCGTTACTAACAATGGTCGATAGTTCATCGCACAGGAATTCGAGGACTTCCTCCACGAACTCGGAATCAAACACCTTACGACCTCGGTGGAACACCCCCAGACCAACGGCCAGGCCGAAGCTGCCAACAAAGTCATCCTCCGAGAACTCAAAAAGCGACTAGGAAACGCCAAAGGGCAGTGGCCCGATGAACTCCCTAGCATCCTCTAGACGTATCATTGCACCCCTCAGTCAACCACGCAAGAGACGCCTTACAGGCTAACCTACGGAGCCGACGCAATGATCCTGGTAGAAGTCGGCGAAGTGTCCCACAGACGCCAAGTCTTCAACGCCGAACAGAATGCCCAAGAACTGGCGGCCGACCTCGACCTAGTCGACGAGCTTAGAGACGAAGCCCGAATCTACGAGGAAGCCTGCAAGCTCTAAGCATCCCGAAGATACAACACCCGAGTAAAACCTCGCTCTTTCCGAGCAGGCAACTTGGTGTGGCGGTTACTAGGCGAAGCACGAAAAGACACGTCAGATGGGAAGCTTGCACCCACTTGGGGTGACCCGTTTCGAGTTACAGAAGACTTGGAGAATGGGGCCTACCGACTAGAGGAGCTTGTAGACCCCTAAAATTGTCCGGGTCGGAAATAAAGCTTGAAGACTCTCGAAGACTGAAGGATAATCAGCCAGAAGGACTCCTGGAAAGCCCTAGGAGGGTTCTCTGTAGGTCTAGAGGTCTTAGAATAGCTAAAAATAAGGAAGTGGAGGGAAAAAGCCCAATACGGCCGTACTGAACTTAATACGGCCGTATTGAAGCTTCAATACGGCCGTACTGAAGTCAGTACGACCGTATTGACACTTCAATACGACCGCTGCGAACTCAATACGGGCGTATTGAAGTTTCTGACTTTCAATACGACCGTATTGAACTCCAATACGACCGTATTGAAGTTCAAAAATTTCAATACGGCCGTATTGGCCCTGTAGGCCGTATTGCGCCTATTCCCTATAAATATGACGTCATTTGGACGTCCAACCACACTTTTTCACTCAGTTTTGACTCCCTCCTTGAGTATTTTGGGGTTTTTGAGCAGTGTTCTGCCCTAGAAAACTCTCTGGGAGTCGATCCGACGAAGTTCTTGAGCCCCGAGCCATTTTGCTTGAGGATCGAACCAAGTCGAGGGGAAATCTTTTTGATTCCCTTAGTTAAAATTTTGTTCTAGGAGAGCGAGGAGCGGGCTTGTAGAGCGTGGGAACGCCAAAACGCTTCCCAGTTCATTTTTTATAAAAAGCACGCTTCAAGAGGTTTCCCTTCAATCCTTCCTTTTACTGCTTTCTGTGTGCATATTTAAACTGTCATCATGTAGATAGTCAATTTATAATTGTTTAGAATAAATAGGGGTAATTTAGTAATTTTATACTGTTCTTTTAAAAAATAATCTGTCATAGGGAACCCGAAAGGGGCGCCGTGGGGTGCTAACACCTTCCCCACGCGTAACCGACTCCCTTACCCAACTCTGGTTGTAGTGGCCAAAGTTGATTTTTAAATCAATTGCCTTATCCCTTTTTCCAATGTTTTGAGTAAAACATTGGTGGCGACTCCACGAACCCTCCTTTTATGAAAACCACTAATCCATGGAGGGTCCCGCTTGGGATTAATATGGATTAGTGAGCCTTTTAATAAAATTGCTCGTTTGACGAGGTCTCAGTTTGAGAATAAGTCATTCTAGCAATCCACATTTTTCAAACAAATAAACGAGTCCAACCATCCTTCGCGAATGCCGAAAGCCCGTTTCGGGCCGGTGGCGACAGATGGCGACTCCACTGGGGAAGCCTCGAGAGTCAGTCCCATTTAGTGACAGATTATTTTTAACAAATAATAGTTAAAATTACTTCATTACCCCTCACTTGTATGATAACATGTTTATCTATTTGGCTTTAATAACTGTTGTATTTTTAAATTTGCGCAATTGTTTGAAATAAAAACTGTACACAAACCTTTGCACACAACAGTTCCCTCTATACCCGGGGGCATGAGTGATTAACCATAGGGAGTGGATGTTAGTACGGCCGGTTGTCGAATGGGTCTATAGGTGCCCGTAAACCGTTGTCGGAAAACATCACTCAAGGTGATAACCATGAACTTGAGTCCGACGGTGCGTTGGAACTTTCCATCGACCTACGACGAGAGGAATTGGATCCCTATAATGGGGGCACCTTGGGGGCCTTTGACCAAGTGAGAACAGTTAGATCCTCCTTGAATATGCACCATTTCTGCAGGAGACCCCTACCTCGTGATTCGCTCGTGACTGTTCGTGGATGAGTGAATTGTTTGTGTAAATGTTTACGTGCAATTGTTTGTGCATTAATAAATAACCTCGTGATAAGGTCTAAAAATAATCCCCATGCATAAAAAACCATGACATGAGAGGAAAGACCATGTGTGAAAATATAATAAAAGTGAGAAGCATGTACATCATTACCAATAAGACATCATGCATCCTCATAAAAACATACATTTTAGGATCACCAATACCTCTTGACATGAGTGAAAGAGACCCATGACTATAGAGATTCTCCGTTGGGGAGAAATCATAGACAAAGAAGGGTGGTAAACTACCGTCTTAAAAAGGCAGCGCCTTAAAGATGGAGGTTTATCAAGCTCATGTTAAAGAGTGTATTCATTCCGTAAAATAAACTAACTAAACATTCATTTTAGAAAGTGGCTGGTCATCTCTCTGTCCTTACGCGCGCACAGAAAATCAAGAAAATGGAAGCATTGGAAGAGCAAAACAAAAAGCTCACAACCGAGCTTTCACAACTTAAAGAGCAAATGGCGCAAATGATGGAACTCATGCGTCACCACAACGTCCATGGATCTCATCACAGTGAGCATGGGTCCCATCATGAGGAAGAGGAGGAAGAGCATGAAAAAGATCCTCCAAACGCCGTACCCCTTGGGGCAGGAATTATAATAAAAGAGCCCGAGGTATCAAAGGAACAATTCCATGCCCTCGAGGATCGGCTAAGGGCTATGGAGGGGCACGACTTTGACATTAAGGATGCCGCCGACATGTGTTTAGTGAGGGACATTCAATTCCCTCCTAAATTTAAAGTGCCAGATTTCCCAAAGTACGTGGGATCGACTTGCCCTAAAAGTCATCTCACCATGTACTGTCGCAAGATGGCTGCATATGCCACAAATGAAAAGCTCTTGATCCACTGCTTTCAAGAGAGCTTAGCTGAAACTGCACTCAACTGGTATATGCAGCTAGATGGAAATCTAGTACACACATGGAGGCAGTTGGCCGACGCCTTCCTCAAGCGCTACAAATACAACATTGACCTAACACCCGATAGGTCTGATCTTCAAGCCTTGAGTAAAAAGAACGATGAATCCTTCAAGGCGTACGCCCAACGTTGGAGGGAGTTGGCGGCACAGATAGAGCCCCCGCTGTCGGATAAGGAGACGGTGTCCTTATTCATCAACTCGTTGACTGGTCCCTATTACGATAAAATGATAGGGAACACAACGACACTCTTCTCGGACATCATCACCATCGGAGAAAGGGTGGAACAAGGACTTAAAAGTGGGAAGCTGGCTAAGCCTTCCCAATCATATGAAGCTAAGAAGGCCTTCGGGAAGAAGAAAGAAGGAGGAGTCAACGCTGTAACCATTGCTCCGTCTTCTTCCGCTTCGAAGTCAGGAAAATCGCAATACAACTCTGTGAAGAAGTTTGACAAACTTCCGACCACTTATAGCGATCTCCTGCCGAAGCTAGTGGAGGCACGCCTTATAGCTTACATTCCACCAAAGAAGGTGAATCCACCCTACCCCGATTGGTACAATCCACAAGACAAATGTCTATACCACTCGGGGGCACAGGGGCATTCAACGGAGAACTGCCGAGCTCTCAAGTATAAGGTCCAAGACCTTATCGACGCTGGGTGGGTCACTTTCGATTCGACGGCGCCCGACGTGAGCAAGAATCCTCTACCGCAGCAGGAGTAGAGAGAAGGGCAAGCCATGATAGGGCCCCTCCACATTTTTTCTTTTAGGGACTCATGATCAGTACCCGAGATCATGAGGACCTTTTCATGTAAATAAAGGGTTTTGTACAGTTTTACACTCATATGTCAATAAAAAGGCATTTTTCACGCATTATTCTCTCATTTTGTTCTATTCTCTCTCTCTCATTAATAAACTCTAAACCTAAACAGAACCAATAAATAATTATGTCTGTGATTGCTCGCTCTGACCGGGATCTGAAAGCCGAGGGTGAATGGGTTGAGTTGGACAGTGATGAGGAGACCATCTCTCCGGATCTGCAAAGACTGCTAGATCAAGAAGCTCGTCTACTCCAACCGAATCAAGAAGAATTGGAGACCGTGAATTTGGGGCAGGGTCAAGAATTGAAAGAGGTCAATATTGGGACCCGTATCAGTGATGGAATAAAAACGCAATTAATTCAATTATTGAGGGAATACAAGGACGTATTTGCATGGTCGTACCATGATATGCCCGGGTTGGACTCCAACATTGTCGAACACAAGTTGCCCTTAAAAGAGGGGTTTCGACCTATTAAGCAAAAGCTTCGACGAATCAAGCCCGAATGGTCGTTAAAGATTAAGGAGGAAGTAGAAAAACAATTGGACGCGGGATTCTTGGTTGTATCCCAGTATCCCGAATGGCTGGCTAACATTGTGCCGGTCGTCAAAAAGAATGGGAAGGTTAGAGTGTGTGTTGATTATAGGGATTTGAATCGTGCCAGTCCAAAGGACGATTTTCCCTTACCCCACATCGATACACTTGTGGATCACACCGCCACAAACACACTCTATTCCTTTATGGATGGATACTCGGGGTATAATCAAATCAAGATGAATATAGAAGACCGCGAGAAAACTTCTTTCATTACACCCTGGGGAACTTTCTGCTACAGGGTGATGCCTTTCGGACTTAAAAATGCGGGTGCCACCTACCAACGAGCGATGGTGACACTATTCCACGATATGATCCACAAAGAAATTGAAGTATACGTGGATGACATGATCGCAAAGTCAAAAGACGAGATGGACCACATCCAATATTTGAGAAAATTATTCAATCGGCTTCGTAAGTATCAGCTTAAGCTAAACCCGGCTAAGTGTACTTTCGGAGTTCGGTCGGGTAAGCTTCTTGGGTTCATCGTCAGTGAAAAAGGCATAGAGGTTGACCCCGATAAAGTAAAGGCAATAATGGAAATGCCTCCTCCTAAAACTGAGAAAGAAATTAGAGGATTCCTCGGCAGGGTGAACTACGTCGCAAGGTTCATCGCACAGTTGACTGACACGTGCAAACCAATATTCAAGCTGTTGCGCAAGAATCATTCCGAAACTTGGGATGAGAATTGTCAACGAGCTTTTGACAAGGTCAAACAGTGCTTGGCCAATCCACCAATATTGGTGCCACCTGTCGAGGGAAGGCCATTAATCCTCTATCTGACAGTGCTTGATGAGTCCATGGGAGCCGTGCTAGGGCAACAGGACGAAACTGGAAAGAAAGAACAAGCCATCTACTACCTGAGCAAAAAGTTCCTTGATTATGAAACCCGCTACACGCCATTAGAAAAGACTTGCTGTGCGTTGGCGTGGGCAACACAAAGGCTCAGGCAGTACATGATAAGGCATACTACTTGGTTGGTTTCCAAAATGGACCCAATTAAGTACGTGTTCGACAAACCAATAATCACTGGGAAGATTGCCCGATGGCAAGTGCAATTATCAGAATTTGACATCATACATGTCACACAAAAGGCCATCAAAGGCAGTACCCTAGCTGATTACCTAGCACATGGGCCGACCAATGATTACCAATCCCTTCAGGATGATTTCCCCGACGAGCACATAATGAGTATACAACATGAAGAACCAAAAGACGATGCGTGGACCATGTATTTTGATGGAGCCTCCAACATGCTTGGACAAGGGATTGGAACAGTACTAATCTCCCCACAAGGAAAGCATATCCCCCTAACGGCGAGACTCAACTTCGACTGTACAAATAACATGGCCGAATACGAGGCTTGCGTGTTAGGAATCCAAGCAGCAATCAACAATGGTATCCTAAAGCTCAAAGTATTTGGAGATTCGGCTTTAGTCATTCACCAACTGCGAAGTGACTGGGAAGTCCGAAATCCTAAACTGATACCATATGTTGAGCATATCAAAGATTTGACACAATTTTTCCAAAGTGTCATCTTTGAATACATTCCAAGGGAGGAGAATCAGTTTGCTGACGCCCTCGCTACACTATCATCGATGTTCGCCTTGGATAAGGAGCATGAAATGCCCATCATCAATATCCGGCGGCACGATAAGCAAGCGTTCTGCCTACTGATAGACGAAGCTGTTGACGATCATCCATGGTTCCATGACATCAAACAATATCTGTCAAAAGGGGAATATCCTGATATGGCTAGTGATAATGATAAAAAGCATATCCGAAGAAGGGCCATGGGATTTCTGTTGATTGGAGAAACCCTCTACAAAAAGAATTATGACTCGGTCTTGTTGAGATGTATAGACCAAGTCGAAGCTCAAAATGTAATCAAAGAAATACATGAGGGGGTTTTCGGTACCCATATTCTCGGGCCTGCAATGGCTAAGAAAATCCTCAGAGCAGGATATTATTGGTCGACCATTGAAAGGGATTGTTACCAATACGTCCGGAAATGCCACAAGTGTCAAGCATATGCCGACAACATTCATGTCCCACCAACGCCACTTAATGTTTTGGCTTCACCATGGCCATTCGCAATGTGGGGCATGGATGTTATTGGACCCATCGAGCCAAAGGCATCCAATGGACATAGGTTCATCCTTGTGGCCATTGACTATTTCACCAAATGGGTAGAAGCGGCATCGTATGCTCATGTGACCCGAAAGGTGGTAACATCTTTTATCAGAAAGAATATCATATGCAGATACGGTATTCCCGACAAAATCATCACTGATAATGGATCCAATTTGAACAATAAGATGGTGGAAGAACTGTGCAAAGAGTTCAAAATTCAGCACCACAACTCTTCCCCATACCGACCAAAGATGAATGGGGCAGTTGAGGCAGCCAATAAGAATATCAAGAAGATAGTACAAAAGATGGTTGTCTCATTCAAAGACTGGCATGAGATGCTACCCTTCGCTCTCCATGGTTATAGGACTTCAGTACGTACATCCACAGGAGCTACTCCATTCTCCCTTGTTTATGGAATGGAGGCAGTTCTGCCGGTTGAAGTCGAGATACCGTCTCTGAGAGTAATCATGGAAGCAAAACTTTCCGAGGCAGAATGGGTTCAAAGTCGATACAACCAATTGAACCTTATCGAAGAAAAACGACTGAACGCCATATGCCATGGTCAAGCCTACCAAAGGAAGATCAAAAAGGCTTTCGACAAAAAAGTCCATCCTCGAACCTACCATGAGGGAGAGCTGGTGATGAAGAAATTGCTACCAGCTCAAAAGGACAAAATCGGAAAGTGGGCCCCAAATTACGAAGGACCATATGTGGTGAAGCGAGCTTTCTCCGGAGGAGCATTGATTCTCACAGACATGGACGGAGAAGAACTTCGATACCCAGTCAATGCTGATGTGGTAAAGAAGTATTATGCTTGAAGACGTTGCTTGCATCAGCCCGTTAGGATGAAAACCCAAAAAGGGCATCCTAGGCAAAAGTTAGGGCAAAACAAAAAGCCCGCCAGTACAAGGGTACTAGGCAAAACAAAGGCAAAATTATCCCCGCTAGGACACGTCCTAGGCAAAAATTAGGGGCAAAAGAATAAGATGCAAAAAGTAAAGCAAGCAACGATCACTTGAACCGAAAACCGAAAGGCGGTTCAAGTGATAATCTTCTAGAAGCAAGCGTCTTGCAGTATCTACACTCCTGGCTCAGGCATCTCACCCGAAACAACTAGGGAAACGGGAAGAGCAGCAATTACAAATATAATTGTTTAAGCCAAAAATGTATAGCCCACCTTGGCCAGCCATTCTTCAGAAATTCCCTTTGTAAATCTTTCTGTGTAAACATTTGTGAATATCAATAAAATATCCATTTGTTTCTTTTCTTTCTTGACCTTGTGATTATGCCTTTAAATTGATGTTTCTAAAAATTGTACGAAACTCTTAATAATCGGTCAATAAAAGAGGGGTTCCTGTAAAATCCATGATCTCCTGCATAAAGGCTCACAAAAATACTCCCTCGCGTCAATGACAGAAAGTCCTCCAAGAAGAAGAGGATAGGGAGAGCCACTCACTTCTCTAAATAAATGAACAAAAATAAAAATTGTATTGCATTTGTGCATCACACACATTAGTTGCACATTCAAAGACCTTATCATGAGGCAACTGCATAAAATAGAAAAATAGAAAATTGCTTGTGTATGACAGCAGCAAGCAAAATACAAAGATTCAGAAAATCAGCAGCATCATACAGAATAATTGAGCCTGGAGAGGCTTGCCGAAAGAATACTCTCAAAATAACTGAGCCTGGAGAGGCTCGCCGAAACAATACTCCTCATCCCCCACATTTCAGAATAACTGAGCCTGGAGAGGCTCGCAGAAATAATACTCCCCAAAGAAACCTCAACTCACGCTCTTGGACTCAAAATCCCCAGCAAGAGCTATCAAAGCAAGATCGACGACATTCTCAATGGAAGTACGATCACCCAAGCAGAATATCCAAGTCAAAGGACCTAAACTTCCTCAGTGAAGATAGCTCTCCAACTCAAGTGTCGAGTGAGGCTAAGCCTGTAGAGGCTTCCTAAACAATACTCTGGGATACATAAGATCCCCAAATCCCCAGTCGCCTACTCAAGAGGCATCCCTGCAGAAGGAGAAGAAAATAAAAATCAATAATCATTCCCCAAGTGGAATCTGGCTCTCAGCCAATCATTGAACGTCAAGCTGATATGCCTAACAGAAGAGGCTAATCAAAATCAACGACAATATCCCCCAGTGGATAACAGCCTACACAGAGGCAGCAAAATCAGAAAACCAAAAGAGACACCCGAACAAGGATAACCGGGATACTCCACCAACGTCGAAAGGACGTCAGCCAATCATAAGGCACCGCTCACATCAGAAAGAGCATCTTTGTGTCTACACCCCAAAGGAATCAAAAATTCCCCAGTGGGCACCAACTACGCAATGGAAAGTTGGGACACAAGAACCTATGAGTAACTGCACATCCCCTAGACGGATCCCTGCGTTATCCAGCCCCTAGTGGCACAAAATCGAAAAACAACCGTCGAAGCAGCATCGTGGACTGTGGAGACAAAATCATCACAAATCCCTGGAAAGGAGATATTCACGCTACCCCGTCGTCACAAACACGGAGGTATGCAGCTTCCGGCTCGGGCAATGAGCGAAGCTATCTCTGGAAAAGGGGTACACACTGCTTACCGTTGTCACAAGGGTACTTAGCTTCCGGCTCAAACAAAGAGTAAAGCTAAGCCTGGAGAGACGGTACTTACAGCTTCCAGCTTGGGCAACAAGCAAAGCGAGGCCTGGAGAGGCGAAACTCACACTGCTTACCGTTGTCACAAGGGTACTTAGCTTCCGGCTCGGACAAAGAGTGAAGCTAAGCCTGGAGAGACGGTACTTACAGCTTCCAGCTTGGGCAACAAGCAAAGCAAGGCCTGGAGAGGCAAAACTCACACTGCTCACCGTCGTCACAAGGATACTTAGCTTCCGGCTCGAACAAAGAGTGAAGCTAAGCCTAGAGAGGCGGTACTCAACCATCAGCGTCATCAGAGGCGCGTTGATGTCCAACTTCCGGCTCGAGCGTCGAGTGAAGTTGACCTTGGAGAAGGTAAACTCAGCTACCGAGGATGTCAAAAGCGCCGAGGTATGCACCCACCTGGAGAGGCTACTCAACATTTTTCCACCGGAAGACGCTACAAGTCAGAAGGTCGGCACAATACCCGGACAATTGGGTCAACTCCTTTACTTGTCAGCCGATACACCAAAAGGCCGTCCGACTAAGTAAAGGGGGGGCAGCTGTAGACCCCTAAAATTGTCCGGGTCGGAAATAAAGCTTGAAGACTCTCGAAGACTGAAGGATAATCAGCCAGAAGGACTCCTGGAAAGCCCTAGGAGGGTTCTCTGTAGGTCTAGAGGTCTTAGAATAGCTAAAAATAAGGAAGTGGAGGGAAAAAGCCCAATACGGCCGTACTGAACTTAATACGGTTCAATACGGCCGTACTGAAGTCAGTACGACCGTATTGACACTTCAATACGACCGCTGCGAACTCAATACGGGCGTATTGAAATTTCTGACTTTCAATACGACCGTATTGAACTCCAATACGACCGTATTGAAGTTCAAAAATTTCAATACGGCCGTATTGGCCCTGTAGGCCGTATTGCGCCTATTCCCTATAAATATGACGTCATTTGGACGTCCAACCACACTTTTTCACTCAGTTTTGACTCCCTCCTTGAGTATTTTGGGGTTTTTGAGCAGTGTTCTGCCCTAGAAAACTCTCTGGGAGTCGATCCGACGAAGTTCTTGAGCCCCGAGCCATTTTGCTTGAGGATCGAACCAAGTCGAGGGGAAATCTTTTTGATTCCCTTAGTTAAAATTTTGTTCTAGGAGAGCGAGGAGCGGGCTTGTAGAGCGTGGGAACGCCAAAACGCTTCCCAGTTCATTTTTTATAAAAAGCACGCTTCAAGAGGTTTCCCTTCAATCCTTCCTTTTACTGCTTTCTGTGTGCATATTTAAACTGTCATCATGTAGATAGTCAATTTATAATTGTTTAGAATAAATAGGGGTAATTTAGTAATTTTATACTGTTCTTTTAAAAAATAATCTGTCATAGGGAACCCGAAAGGGGCGCCGTGGGGTGCTAACACCTTCCCCACGCGTAACCGACTCCCTTACCCAACTCTGGTTGTAGTGGCCAAAGTTGATTTTTAAATCAATTGCCTTATCCCTTTTTCCAATGTTTTGAGTAAAACATTGGTGGCGACTCCACGAACCCTCCTTTTATGAAAACCACTAATCCATGGAGGGTCCCGCTTGGGATTAATATGGATTAGTGAGCCTTTTAATAAAATTGCTCGTTTGACGAGGTCTCAGTTTGAGAATAAGTCATTCTAGCAATCCACATTTTTCAAACAAATAAACGAGTCCAACCATCCTTCGCGAATGCCGAAAGCCCGTTTCGGGCCGGTGGCGACAGAGCTCAGCAGAAAACCTATACCGCAAACTTGGAATGCTACGCATCTCAAGTTTTATTTTAGTTGAAACTTGTATGAATGAGCTGTGCACTGTTTTCCCGCCTCAGTATTTTGTCCCAAAAAACAGAAAGATGGGTTTTGGCTGAGAGGGTTTTTAACGAGGCACATTTACACAATCAATGAAAGAACTCATTCTGTTCTACTTATATCTCTCAAACTTCACATTGTTTTACGTTTTACTCAAACTTGAGGTCGAATACGAACCTTAACCCGTCTATTCGAGGTCGAGTACGAACACTAACACGTTTATTCAAGGTCGAGTCCGAACCTTCACAAAGGTTACTTAACGAAAAACCCGAGGTCGAATTCGAACCTCGGCATGACCGAGGTCGAGTTCGAACCTCGATATGATTAAGGTCGAGTCCGAACCTTCACAAAGGTTACTTAACGAAAAACCCGAGGTCGAATTCGAACCTCGGCATGACTGAGGTCGAGTTCGAACCTCGATATGATTAAGGCCGAGTCCGAACCTTCACAAAGGTTACTTAACGAAAAACCCGAGGTCGAATTCGATCCTCGACATGACCGAGGTCGAGTTTGAACCTCGGCATGACTGAGGTCGAGTACGAACCCTAACACGTTTATTCAAGGTCAAGTCCGAACCTTCACAAAGGTTACTTAACAAAAAACCCGAGGTCGAATTCGAACCTCGACATGACCGAGGTCGAGTTCGAACCTCGATATGATTAAGGTCGAGTCCGAACCTTCACAAAGGTTACTTAACAAAAAACCTGAGGTCGAATTCGAACCTCGACATGACCGAGGTCGAGTTCGAACCTCGATATGATTAAGGCCGAGTCCGAACCTTCACAAAGGTTACTTAACGAAAAACCCGAGGTCGAATTCGAACCTCGGCATGACTGAGGTCGAGTTCAAACCCCGATATGATCAAGGCCGAGTCCGAACCTTCACAAAGGTTACTTAACGAAAAGCCCGAGGTCGAATTCAAACCTCGGCATGACTAAGGTCGAGTTCGAACCTCGATATACTAAGGTCGAGTTCGAACCTTCGCAATGCGTCACTTAACGAAAAATGAGGTCAAGATCGAGCCTTGGCATGATCAAATCAAGGTGAAATATCACCAAGTACAAAAGCATACAACAAACATCGAAAAGGTGTCTCAAAACGCGTACAAAGCAAAAATCAAGCGCGAACACATAAAGACAAAGAAAAAGGCATAAATACAAAATCATGTTTGCCAAGTTCAACAAACACAAAATTATATCAACGGGAAAATCAAACTAGACTATTACAAAATTGGCCTACGCGGAGGCATTCTCGCTGGAGCTATCCTCCATGTCGTCTTCTTTGACGAGCTTCCCAAAGCGAATAACTTTCTCCACATGCATAGCGGAGAAGTCAAAACCTGGCGCGAGGAATCTGGCCTGACGAGCGGCCTTGAGGAAACCCCTCTTGTGCTCCACCACAACAGAACGCTCAACCTCCTCAAGCCTCCTCTTCAGCGCCACATTCTCGGCCTCCAACGCCGAAAGACCTACCCTCTGGGCAGCTATCTCCTCTTCCTTGCTACTAATAATAACCTCGTTGCGAAGACGCTCCTCAGTCACTGACACTAGTTCACCCTTCAAAAACGCTACCTCACCTTCCAAAGAGCGAACCTGGCCCGCATAACCTTCATTGGAGCGTAGAGCGGCCTCTAGCGACTCTTGAACCTTGACAAGGTCCCCCCTCATCGCTTGGAGCTCGACCCCCTGCAACTTTGCTTCACCAAGGGCGGCAGTCAGAACCTCTGTTCTCCTCCTTCAAAACCTTATTTTCTTCCTTCAGGGGCTGTACTTGGCTCTTCAGCTTCGTCATATCCTCTTGTTGCTTGGACCACTTGTGTTTCCAGTGATCCACAATGGTCGTACCCCTCTGCAGGAATATCTGAGCAGCTTGAAAGCCCCCCACCGGCCCGGCTGACTCAATCATCGCTTGATCAACCGCGCTCAGTCACCCCTTGGGGAAAAACTTCTTCGGAGTCACCGCGGCACTCCACAGAGAATCAACCTCCTCCGATGCGCTCAGATGCTCCAACTGCATCGGCGCGCCCTCCCGCACGTAGCGATACGTGAGATACGGGCACTTTGGAGGTCCCTTTGCCGCCGGAGCAGAAGTCGGGACCCCGGAGCTAGGCCCTTTTCCACAAATATCAGTCGACGCAGAGGCAGATACCTCCAGCCCTGCACCAGAAACATCGACCCTTGTCGCCACCGATCTCGGAGTCTCCAGAACCTCAGCGACCTTGCTCGCCTACAAAAAAAGAAGAGAGGAAAAGAAACATAAACTTCACAAGCAGAGAACAATCAGGAGTAAAGTGCATCAAAGGATCACAAGTACACACTGCTTACCTCGACAGCTCGGGCAACCCGCTCGGCGACCAAAGCCACCATCTCGGAGGTCAGAGCGACTTGACCAACGACCCAGGTAGCCGTCTCGGCGACAGCCCCCACCTATAACAAACAATCCCAAATCAGAAAACTGAAAAAGAGCATACAGAACAGGAAGAAGGAATAATCGGCGAGGCACTCACCACGGCCTCATCAACAACTCGCCCAGCAGCTCGGGCGGACACCCCAGTAGGTCGAGCTAGAGGCTCAACAACTGTCGCCACCTCCTCGGCCGCCACCCGAGCACCCTCCTCGGCCGCCACCCGAGCACCCTCCTCAGGTGGAGGACTCCCAGTCAAGTCCATGATAGCTAAGTCGTATCACTATCAAACAATTCTAGGTTCCTCAACAAATTTTTGTAATAGAGAGAACTTAACCTAGGTCATCTCTCAAGGACACAAGCACATTGTATCTTGAATTTAATCATGTATGTAAATCAGTTTAGAACTCGGGGGGGAAATTTTCAAGCAAGCAATTAGAACAAAGTATTAGGAATGCAAAGAAATCAAATCAACACAAAATTTCAGTAGTATAGAAATTCGGTTCAAGGTTTCAATTCCTATGGTATAATCATCATTGTTCACAACAACTACGAATACTTAATCCATCCAATTCAATCCGAAATTAATCCAAACAGTAATCTAAATCTAGATTGCAAATTTTATTAAAAAAGAACTACAATCGCACATTCCAATTTCAACAAAATTCAAGAAAGTAACCGATTGAATTAGGGATTTAGGTTATTTCTAATCAGAAAATACTTCGTCTCATTTTCATTTAGGATTCAAAACAAAGATTCAATATCATGAAAAACCGAATTTAAACTAAACAGAAAAGAGAAGAAGAAGAAAGAATTCGTTCGGTAAAAATTAGAAACTCAAATTTACCGTAGTTCTTGAAACTTTAAACCGATTAAGGAATTAGCCTTGCCTCATTATCATGTTGCAGCAAATTCCAATTGAGAGAAGAAATTCCGTGAGAGAGAAAAATTCGTGTAGGAGAAAGTGAAAGAGAAGAAGATGCAAAGTTCTGAAGAGAGAAGAGAGAATTTTTTAGAGAAACTTCTTGAGGAAGTTATCCCAAATCTGAAAATCTAAAATATGATTTTTCCCAGTCCTTACTCCTGAGTCATTACATGGTTTTAAAGACAAAATAATGGGCCTAAAATCAAAGGTCCAGTCCACTAATTACAATTCAAAAGCCTAATTAACTAAAGTAAACAGTTTCATGACAAGCTGAACAATTCAGTGCAGAGCCGCGACTTTAAAGCACGATTTTGGGTCTGAGAATGTCCAAACTGGGTTTTTCGTCCAACATAAGAATTGTATATCTCTGTCTTATCTTTACAGGGACACCAAGTTTGCCAAATTCCGAGTTGAATAGCTCCAGATATGGCTTGTACAAGAAACTGTGTCAAAACAGGAAATTCTTACGGAAAATTAGTAAAATTTATAACTAATTCCTAAATGATTCACTAATGCAAATCTAAACTAAAACATGAATATAGGATACTAAAAAGAATCAAATAAGGTAAAAACACATAAAGAAAGATATACTAAAATATGACTATCAGTCCACCGCCTCGACGCCAGCGGCTTCGGAGGCAACCTCCCCCATTTCGCAAGGGGCAGAGGTCCCCCCGACCTCTTTCACGCCCTTCTTTCTTTTCCGGTTGGTCTTCAGGGGGGACCTCCTCCTCCTCTCGAGGTTCAGGAGCCTCGAGCTCAGCAACATTGTAGCGGTGCTTCAGCTCACGCCACAAGTTCTTCCCCATGATACTTATAAATAAAACAAAAAGCAAAACACATCAGCGAAAACAAAACCCTAGCAGGTTACAGAAGTACAAGATACTCACTCTCCAAGCCCCTTTCCCTGTGCGCCGAGTTCTCGAGCGATAGGATGAGTTTACAATCCAGCGGCCGGGGAAGTGCCTTAAGAGCCTCAATGGCAGCCGCCTCCGAAGCCGTCAATTGCGAAGGGTCCACCCCGTGAAACCCAGACGGGTCAGGAAACTAATAGAAAGGGAACCTCAGCAGCCCGCCAAAGTAGAAACCCCCATCCTCTAAAGGGTCGACGTTGACAAGAGTAACCCGGAAGAACTCTTGCCTGTAACTATTGTAAGATTGGGAGTAAAGAGTAAATAAACCCCCATCTTTGCCCCGTTCAAAGAAAGGACGCCATAAGGTGGAACACCCAACTTAAACTGATAGAAGTGGAGAAAAACCCGAAGGGATACCTCTATCCCTAGAACCGCACACAAGACTTGAAACGCCCTTAAAAAACCCTAGCTATTGGGATGCAGCTGGCTAGGAGCCGCGTTGACATAATTTAAAAAATCACACTCGAACTGAGTGAAAGGAAGACAGACACCCAGGTCCCTGAAAAAACACTAGTAGACATAGAAAAAAGGGGGGTCGGTAGACCTCCCCATATACACACCCTCACTGGCCGGACAGGGCTCCAGCTGGATCATTCGGGAAATAGAGGGGTCACAAATTCTGTGTGTTCCCCAACCGCGTTGACCTCTAAAAAAAATTTGAACACACTCTCGACCTTAGCCATTTCACGCTTGACCCAGTCGTAACCAGGAACGCCTGACTCCAGGTCTTTAGGCAGAGGCAGGTCCGCCTTCTCGACAGCGGCCCTCCCGGTAACCATCGCCTTACCACGCGCCTTGCCCCTGGCAGGCGTAGAAGAACTGGCGCCACGTCCACCAGCGATCAGAGAGAAGAGAAAAATCAAAGATGAGTGTAGACCCCTAAAATTGTCCGGGTCGGAAATAAAGCTTGAAGACTCTCGAAGACTGAAGGAAGATCAGCCAGAAGGACTCCTGGAAGGCCCTAGGAGGGTTCTCTGTAGGTCTAGAGGTCTTAGGATAGCTCAAAAATAAGGAAGTGGAGGGAAAAAGCCCAATACGGCCGTACTGAACTTAATACGGCCGTATTGAAGCTTCAATACGGCCGCAGCGAAACTCAATACGGCGTATTGAAGTTTCTGAAACTTCAATACGGCCGTACTGAAGTCAATACGACCGTATTGACACTTCAATACGGTCGTACTGAAGTCAATACGACCGTATTGACACTTCAATACAACCGCAGCGAACTCAATACGGGCGTATTGAAATTTCTGAATTTCAATACGACCGTATTGAACTTCAATACGACCGTATTGAAGTTCAAAAATTTCAATACGGCCGTATTGCCCCTGTAGGCCGTATTGCGCCTATTCCCTATAAATATGACGTCAATTGGACGTCATTCCACACTTTCACACTCAGTTTTGACTCCCTCCTTGAGTATTCTGGGGTTTTTGAGCAGTGTTCTGCCCTAGAAATCTCTCTGGGAGTCGATCCGACGAAGTTCTGGAATTCCGAGCACTTAGCTTGGAGATTCGAACCTAGTCGAAGGGAAATCCTCCGGATTTCCATAGTCAAAAGTTTTTAGGAAGGAGCGAGCGAGCTTGTAGAGCGAGGGAACGCCAAAAAGCTTCCCAGTTTTACTCAATATATAAAAGCACGCTTCAAGAGGTTTCTTCTTAAATCCTTCCTTTTACTGCTTTCTGTGTGCATATTTAAACTGTCATCATGTAGATAGTTAATTTATAATTGCTTAGAATAAATAGGGGTAATTTAGTAATTTTACACTGTTATTTTAGAAATAATCTGTCATAGGGAACCCGAAAGGGGCGTTGTGGGGTGCTAACACCTTCCCCACGCGTAACCGACTCCCTTACCCAACTCTGGTTGTAATGGCCAAAGTTGATTTATAAAATCAATTGCCTTATCCCTTTTTCCAATGTTTTGAGTAAAACATTGGTGGCGACTCCACGAACCCTCCTTTTACGAAAACCACTAATCCATGGAGGGTCCCGCTTGGGATTAATATGGATTGGTGAATCATTTAATAAAATTGCTTGTTTGACGAGGTCTCAGTTTGAGAATAAGTCATTCTAGCAATCCATATTTTTAAACAAATAAACGAGTCCAACCATCCTTCGCGAATGCCGAAAGCCCGTTTCGGGCCGGTGGCGACAATGAGTTGGGAAGAAGGGAAAAGAAAGCCACCAGAAGGAGGTACCTAGCACTCCTCCTCAGAGAGCAACCCCGATAGGGACTGGGTTACCACGAACAACGACTGAAACGGAGAAAATGGAGATGGAGGATTGACGAAAACGAGAGAAGCGGCGTACGCAAGAAGTTGAAAAAGCAAAAATGAGTAAAGTGAAAAGAGAAGAGGCGCGAGTGAGAGAAAATAAAACTTTTCCCCCAAATTCAAAATCGTCGCGCCACGTGTCGACTCAGGGGCACGCCTGACGACGCATTAATTGTAAAACCATCATTGCATAACCGTCATTTCCCTTAATGTGCCACTCGCACGTTTCCGGGAAATGAACAATCGTGACACATGGCACCTCTACAAGCAACGTACGCAAAAGGTCATTTTCCCCCAGCGAGCTCGATCTTAACTCCTCGATCTACGATCTTCGAAGCTCGGGGGGCTAGTGTACTATCCATATTGCGAAACCGAGCTCCGAGCTCGGCACAGCAATGCAAGACGACCTCGGGCACGCGCTACGCGACGTCAGCTCGGTATTTGAGCAAATCATAATCGATCCCCGAGGATCTTGCCCAGACGAGATCCACTATTTAATCATACTATATCTTATCTCAGGCCCAAAGCCCAAAGCAACCCTAAATCACTCCAAGGTACGTGCATTATATATACGAGACTAATAGTCATACAAACCCTAACTTTAGCATCGGAGTCTCTTTTGCAGGTACCACCCGCATCTTGGAGCACCAGCGTACTAGTGAAGGAGGCTCACCGATCTTACCAGGCGGATCATCTCTACAGCAGATTTCCGGTAAGAATAATATTCATGCTAGACAACCTAATTAGTATAGTTTATTAGACATTTACGATCTAATAATATGAAATAATCTACATGAAAATTGATGTGTCGTTACACATGACAAATTATAAAGATCTCTCACAACTTAGCGAGTGATCTAAGTGGCTTGATCTTATCGAATCACAATGACTAGCATGGTGCCCAAAAATAATGGTTGGCATAGTGACAATGATTAGTTTATTAAGTTTTGTCACTTACACTAGGAAAGTCGAGTACTACTCTTAGGAATATAACAATTTGGGTATGAGTTAGCATGCAAAACTAAGCATATATGGAATTAGCTCCCTGACTATCCTCTAAATATTGTGCACCTTTTCCATTACTCAGTTAGAGATTTTGTCCTTCAACTCCATACCTACTCATTGGCTACTTTGAAAAGTATTGTCCGTCCTCCACTATATTATTTCAATGAAAAAACCTAGAAATTAAAGACATCTTTAAAATAACTTCTCAATCAGAAGACAACTTACTCATTGAAGGATTTTCAACTTTTGGACCCTCATAGTATCACAACTTATATCCATGCAATGTGATATTTTAATTTCAAAAATAACTTTTCTCTTCAATTTTTATGTAACTTTCAACTTAAAAACATGTAGTACATGCTTCATCCTCACTAGGCAAAAACATGAATTCCCTTCATGGAGATTCATCTTCTCTCATCAAATCTAGCCACTATAAGTTGAATACTTCGTATGAAGACCATTAAAACATGTTTAAACAAAATATACATCATGAATTCAACACCAATTTCATCATACATCATAAAAAAAATATCAATATCAATTTCCTTGGGTCACAAGTTTCCTTACAATTGAAAAGCTCCAACTTCACAACTTAGAAAATCATCCATTCTCAACAATTGGGCCACCAATGGGTCAAACAACTTCAATAATAACTTAAAGATATTGTAAACATTCAAGCAACTTCCTTACCTTAATTGCTTCACAAAGCATGAAGAAGAAGAGAAGATGGAAAAGATCCTAAAACCTCAAGTATGGCAACTTCTCGTAAAGATTTATAGCACATCAACTTGAATCTCTAACTCAACTAATCGATCTCTACCTCAGGGAAGAATCTAGACGATCATGGTGAAGTTAGAAAGAAGAAACAATCCTACTTTTATACCTTCTTCTAAATTTAGTCAACTTTGACCTTGACTTAAACAATTCTAAACAACTTAACTCTAGAAAATCCTTTAATTAACCCTCAGAGTTATAAAAAAAAACACAACCACAACATAACATCATATATAACAACATATATCATATTATAATATAATAAAAGTATTAAAACATACAGTGTTACAACCGATAGAATAATTGTTTTGCAACTCCTCGAATTCAAAACATTCACATGTTCACTAGAATGAATAAATAATAATAAATGTTAACCATGATTTTTTTTTAAATAGATATCAATTTTTAATTTTTCTATATAAAATCATTTTAAAGGCTAATTTAGCCCAAAGGCCTAATATGGACTGAAAAATAACAACCCGCAAAGTAAATAGGCCAAGCTAACCTAATCTAAAATTATCATTTGACCTATGCAAGCTAGGTTAGGCCAGGCCGACCCAACCTATTTGACAGTTTTACCCAATAATAAATTTAAAGTAGATAAATAACATTTATTTAAATAATCCATAAAAAAAACTTAGAGGCATCACCCACTAACATAATATCACAAAAATTGTGAATATCATTTTAGATAATCACTGAATCTTTTAATGAATACATATAATTAAAAATTATATAACAATAAGGAATAATAACAATGTTCCCAAATTTTATGAGGATGAAAAGTAAAAAAAAAATATATTTTACAAAAATTAAAATCAAAATTTCATCATTTTGCAAGGACTAAAAAATATTAAGTTCTTGTAAAAAAAAAATATTAAGCTTGAAAAGAAACAATAAAATACTTAAGAAAAACATATAAACGATATAGTGCTTCCATTATCTAACTATTTTTTAAAATTATTCACAAGGTCCAACATAGTTGATAAATGATTATGTTTGTTGATAAATAGCTACGTTTCTTAAAGCCCACTTTGATTATATCTAAGTTTTGAAAGGATTTAGTCTTGAACTATCAACTATGAGTTATCTTGATACAAAAAATAATTATTGTTTTTAATTTAAAATTTTGAACAAATGCATATTAATTTTTTTTAAAATTTATTGGTTAAAAATCTATTCATATATGCTTCGACTTGATGTTTATTTATATATAACACGGAATTTACATTTTTATACTATATTTTAAATTTATAAATAATGTCTTGTCGCATAGTATGCATTTTTATATACAAATGCCTTGATTTTTGTTTTAGTTAAAAATTACAATAATAAAACTGAGGATCCGTCCTAAATTATCACGAGTTTACATAGTTTGATTACATATATAAGGCAGAGAAAAATTACATAAAATTATATATATATATATATATATATATATTTGAGATAAAAAAATAATAGAAGGAGGAAGTAGAATTTATAACATTAATAAAAGAGATATTCTATTTTGGGGTTTATATTTCTTTTACCCTTTTATCCTTGAACTTATTTGCTTTAACTTCTACTTTATCTTTTAATTAATTTTTTTAACTATGTCACTATTTTAAAAATAATTGAACATTTTTTTAGTTTCATCATTTTATTTTATTATTTTTTATGTTTTATGGTAAAGCACACGGATTCCCTCATCATTTTCACTTCATTTTCACTAGTATAAATAATATAAATAAATATTAATATTTAAATAATAAAATGAATGAGGATTTAAAGTAGACATTACATTTTTCTTTATATATATATATATATATATATATATATATATATATATATTATACTATGATAATAAGAATACTTATATATAAACATTTTTTATTTAAATTTGAGCACTAAATAATATACATGATATAGTGGCGTCTTAGTATAAGGACATATTAGTATTTAAATTAGAAGAAATTGTTATAATCACTCTAGAGGTATGCCAAAATAATGACATTGAACTCCCTTTTATATTATTAGTTGACACTCATTTATTTTATTTTATAATTTAACTTTTACATGTTACCATTTTTCATAATGTTAATCCATTTTCATGTTAAAACTCATTCTTTTTAACTATTTGAACTTTTCTCGAAGGTTGAAAAAGTGCATAGGACCAGTGATTTAAAACCCGGACCGACCCGGCCGGTCGGACCGGTTGGACCGGGAACCGGTGGTCCAGCCGGTCCGAATCTGAAGTTGGATCGGTTATGCAGTCGACCCGTTTTCAAACCGGATTGAACCGGTCAAATTTCCGGTTCAACCGGTGAACCGGTGGGTCAAACCGGTTCAACCACTTTTTTTTTTTTTTTTTTTACATTTTTTTAAGGGACCATAAATCACAAAAATAATAATGAAAATTGAATCTCTTAATGAAAAAGCAAGGAGTCTTATTAAATATAACAATGACTACTTGTTCTAATATATTTGTTTGCAATATATACAACTTAAATAACTTTTATAGTATATTATTAATTTTAAATTATATATTTAATAATGCAATATCTATGTAAATATTACATATATTATTTTCTGATATTAATTGCAAGCATATTATATATGTACATATTATTTATATTTTTAATTTGTATTAAAATACCGTTTAACATGTAATTTTTTTTATGTATTTTTTTACAAAATAAAAATAACAATAATTTTAAATAAGATAGAAAAATTGAAATTTAAAATAAGATATGAATTTATTAAAATTTATAAGTATAAAATATATTTAATATGAATACTTTTTAATAAAAATAAATAAAAATCTAGTCATGCGGTTCAACTAGTGACCCACCGGTTCAACCTTTGACCCACTAACCCAGTACCTTAACCGGTTCAATGACCGGTCCGGTTTTTAAAACTATGCATAGGACTATTAGTGTCATATTTCTACCATTGACTTGGTTTCAATTGTGACATTGTATAAATATAAAAGAAATGACATTTATTGGTGGATTGCATAAAACCAAAAATAATTAATTATTCCTCTCTGAAAACCTATCAAAAATATTGATTATCCACAATTAAGTTTAACAAATTATATTTTTATTTGTATAAACTAAAAAGAAGTTAACCTAAAAAGAATTTCTTAAATAGATGAATAAAAAATATAAAGGCACTAAAAATAAGAGATAGTAGCGAAGAAGGTGCCTATTACTAAACAAAAGAAAAAAAGTCATGCACATTAAAAATTTTATGATTTTACTTGGACAGTTTTTTTTAGTTTTATTTATAATTTAACCTTAGTTTAATAGAATTAACATGAGAGAAACTCTTTGTTTTTCAAAAATCAAAGGGATAATTTATGTCATTTAGGCAAATTTTTAGGGAGTTCAATGCAATTTTTCTTTTAAATTACAATAAATAAATTCTTATATCACGACCATATATTTTTTTATATGAAAATTAGGGAGACTGAAATACTTCATGTCTCTAATAATTATATATAAATAAAATATTAATTATTTAGAGAAGATATAGTTTTTTTTTTTTTTTTTTACATCCAAGGGGTATAATGGTTTATTAAAAAGTGAGGATAAAAAATAGTTGCAGAATAGGTATACATATGTTAATATAAAAACAATTAAAATTATATAAATAGAATAATAAAAAAAAATCATATATTACACGAGAATAAAAGTTTTCTATATTTTCTTAATATAAATACACAAAAAAGTTTTTTTTAAATATTGCATGGACATTTTAGATAAAACTAGTAAAAATTATATGTTAAAAAATAAATTAAATCTTTAATTTAGAAAAATTACATTATTTAAGACGAATAAAAATAGATACCGAAAGGTTCTATTTATTTATTTATTGGATGAGTGCTGAAAGGTTCTATTTAAAAATAAAGATTAAAGGAGCTACACTTTGTGACCGTTAAAAATAAATAGTTGGATTCCATGTATTTGATAGCCATTCACAAATTGCGGTTGGAAGCGAATGGAATGGAATCTAACGGTGCAAATTTACGTTAGTGCAATTTCCTTGCGTTTCTAAAACAAGTATATTGCAGGCTTTCTTTTATTTGGGATTGGATTCTTCCTTATCCCCTCGTACACTCCAAATCTTAGTAGAAATTCTTAACCATTCACGGTTATTGTACGAGAAAAGTGTAAAGTGTGAACATTTTTCTACACTATGATCTTTTCAGAAATTTTCATCTATAATAAATTTATTATTTTTTATAATTTATATGTATATATCATATATAGCTTATATATTTTATTGTTTTACAAGCTCAGCAAGCCGAAATTAAATTTGAGTTGCACCTCGCTATTTCTTTTTTCTTTAAACTTTGTTTATGAGCGATAAAAGAAATATAGTAAATAGAAACAAGATAAAAGTATTTTAACTATTAATTGAATAGTTTAATGATATAGTATAGTGACCCATTATGAGAATTGTCAAATATAAAGTTATATTCGTCTCTTTAAGTGATTTTTATGTGACATTAATGTATAAAGTTATTGGACCTAAAGTTATCATTATTCTTACATGTACCATGAGTTTTATATTTTAATACTAGTAAATTTTGTTTGTAATAAGATTATTATAAAGTTAATTGTAATATTGTACCAAGGTTGAATTGTATCAGTTGTAATATGAATTATATAAGGTTTCTGTTGAAAATTGAGTCTCACAAACTCATTTCTCCAGAATTTTAGAGAGAAGTTTTAGATATAGGTGCTTTGGATCTGTGCATTCTCTTTATCTTTGAACCTTCTCGTGATTGGATGATTCTTTTCATGGAATCCCTAATCCTTGCTTGTATCTTGATTCAGGTTCTTAAAGCTTGAATCTAGTTTGAAGTTGTGTGGAGTTCTTCGGAAGACTCAAGATTCATTCTTCTCTTCCTCTTCTTCATTTTTTTTCATCTAGGTGGCTAGGAATTGACGCAAGGAATGTTAGGTCAAATTGGTTGGTTGTTTTGATGAATTGAATTGTTGTTTTCATTCAATATGGGTATGTATATGGGTGAAATTATACTGAATGGTGAAGGAAAATGGTTTTTGCTATTTTGAGTATTGAGGTAAATTTTGGTAATTGATCATACATGATGTTGCATGTCGAAATTGAACTTGGAATTGAGTTCTTTGAAGTATTTATATATTGGTTTGCATGTTGCATGTTGGGGATTTTTGGATTTTAGGTGGATTGAGGCAATTTTTGTGATTTGCAAGTGTAGATTTCTAACATCGTGCCAAGGTCGTTTTTGTGGCACCATGTTAGTTCCAACCAGATGGCTTTGTCTCGGTCACATCGAGCGCATGATTAGAGGCACTAGGCATGAGGAGAGATACTCATCTCAAGTTAAGAAAACGTTGGGCATGGTTTGAATGGCACTGACGTGATAACGTGGAAAAAGGACTCTGGCTTGGTGACATTTGCCCTAGTTGGGTGGTGTCAAGCGTGATCAAGATAGAGACTCCTTGCTTGGAGGATGTTGGTTTCCATTGAGGTGATGCCAAATATGAGTTAGGTAGAAGTTCTTTGCCTAATATGAGGCCAACCGTGGGTTTTTCCATTCCAGGTGTGAAGTCTTAGGGGATCTCCACCTTGATCATGCCGAGCATGATTTGGATGGCATCGGGAGTAAGGAAGGTAGAGAGTTCCCTACCTCAATGGTGCCATGTGCAGGTATGTTGTGTCAGACACTTGATGCCTCAATGGTAAACTTATATGATGAATATGAGTAAATTATTTTATTCTATTGCATGTAATATAGTGTGTAAGGATTATAGTTTTATATATATTAATCTGGGATGATATGTATATATATATATATACATATATATATATATATATACATATATATATAGGTGATTGTATGATGTATGATTTTAGAGAGCATTAATATGCCATATATGAATAATGTTGTTGTTGATCTCTATATATATTGACTGGATGTGATGTATATAGTTGATGTATGCATGAGCTGTGGATGTTGAGAATGTGGTATGACATTAAGGCATGATTGGCTAACTTAAGACTTGAGAAGAGGAAATGATTTTTTTTGAAATTTGAAGATCCTATATAGGAAATCTTGGAGTGGTGCTCAAGTAGACCACTATTGGAAAGGCCTCCACGAGTAGGTGTGTCTTTTGGATTGGGTTTTAAGGTGTGTTGAGTCTCCTTTAGGTCTTCAGTTAGTGGTTGAGTAAGGTAGGATGTCGAGAGCTACAACCCTTAACCAAGTACTTGAAAAGGTTGTGTAGTTCCTTGAGGAAGGCCAATGGGCTAACTCCACATGTAACTTGATAATGAATATATAGGTCGTGATACGTCTATACCTAGTTGTACCACTCCTAACTGAAGAATCAAACTTTTCTAGTGTGAGTGACAAAACTCAAGAAACTAGAGGAGAGATTGCTATCCAATTTTGCTGTGATCAAGTTGGTATTTTGGGTGCGAAAACAACTGGGTTGATTTGGTAGGGTGGAGTCACTTATACTACTCATTTTGTTAGAAGATCTTCATAGGTAAATGCCTAACGACACATTAGTTGAGGTGTTTGCATATGATGTATGTTATGGTGTTTTCATATGCATTGATGAATGTCTTGGTTGACGTGGATTGGATAAGACATGTCTTGACTTTGGAGTGTTTAACTTTCATATATGATTGTGATATGATGTTGTATGATATAAAATTATTTTCTCTGTTTACATATTTTTGAACTCTTGCCTACCTTTGCTGTTTCCATTATGGTTTGGACTGCGATTATCATATGTTGTATGAGAGCAGATCAAAGTTAGGCTTGAGGGGCGGTTATTGATAAATGGTGTGACCTTTTGTTGGTATCGATGCTACTTGATGTAGCTTGTATACTTGCGCTCGACCAACATTAGGACACATGATTATTTTGGGATTACTATATACATATATATAACTTATCTATATCAGTACCAATGTTTTACTTTTATATTCTTTTTCTCTATATATGCATGATGTATTCCTTCCTTTAATTTGGAATATTCTAGTAATCTAGTTTTCGCTGCTAGCTAGTAATGATTCCATATAGTATAGTGATCATAGCAAGTTGTTACATCAATTATGAGACATAGAACGAATCATGAAGAGGAATGTGGATGATCTAGATGAGAATTTTTAATAATCGTAACCAAGAGATCTTCAGGTTGTTATCGTTCACTCCTTTAAATTGACTCACTTCACTAACCATGTGTTCAAGCTGTTTTTGCTTCTTCATCTACGACTTGACTTGTTTTTGCTTCCTCATCTGCCATCTCTATTAGATCAAAGAACGATCTTAAATCCCTCATAAATATGAGTTTAAATGTCATCAAACTTGAATTGTTTTTTTGATCATATAAGAAAGATGAATTAGAAAAACGATTGGTTATGATGACGTGTAATTTTTCAAATGAACTACTTTGTTTATCTAAGATGAATGCATTAAATATATCATTTATGATGTTTGATAAGAAAATCATTCGTGTCCATGATGTTTCTTAACAGTTCAAAGGAATAAAAACTTATTTGGTACTTGAAATTCAAAAGGGAACGTAGATTGCTTTTCTTTAGAGAAAAGGAATAACAGATATCTCAAAGCATGCAAAGTTTCAAATAAAGTCATTTTGAACTAGCACACTCAACATTTCCTCCCATTTTGTACCTTAAAGGTGATAAGTAATCTCTTTGAATTGATAAGAAATGATAATTTAGTGAAATGTATTTAATACTTGCATTTAATGCACCGAAGAACATCTTATTCCACAAGGAAGGAAGACGAAGAAAGACAAAACGAGCTTAAGAGAGAAGTTCAAGGATCCCTAATGATCATCTTTTTAAAACACCTATATAAAAAAGCTTGAAGATTCAAAATTAATAGAGAGATACATATAGATATTCATTGTAAATTATGTAAAAATCCTTATACTTAGGTGTTGTTATATCTTATAAGTAAGACAAAACAACTATGGATTTCCAACTTTGACTTTGGGTTAAAGCTTGAAGCTCGAAGCGACTTTGTTATAAAGAATACTTGGTTGTTGAAGCCTAAAGAGACTTCATTGTTCAAAGAATACTTGAGTAGTTGCTTGAAAAGATAAATCAAAGAATATTTAAGTTGAGTCAAAAGTGGAAAAATACTTGTATCTTTGCAAAGATAGTGCATGTAACAGCCCGATTTTCACAGATTATATGAGGGCCCAAAGCCTAATAGAGGTGATTTAGTAGCCCAAAATGGATCGTTCCCAAATTGGAAAGGGTCGTTCCAAACTACTAAAACGAGGGTGATTTAGTATCTCAGAACAGGTCGTTCCCGAAATGGAACGAGCTGTTCCAAAATACTAAAATTACCTACAAATCTTAGTTGAGAACGAGGCGTTCCCAAATTGGAACGGTGCGTTCCAAATTACCAAAAAGGCTTGTAACCCTAGTTGGGAACGGGCCGTTCTGGTTTAAGAATGAGCCATTCCAAATATATGGCCATTATGGGTTAAAATGTAACCCCAGAACGAGCCGTTCTGGTTTGAGAACGGCCCGTTCTAGATGTGAAATTTTACACATGACGAAGAGTCCAGAACGGGTTGTTCTGGATTTGAAACGTGTCGTTTCAGCCACTCCTGATGTCTATAAATAAAGCGCTCTGGCACTCCCAAAAAGCAAACTTTTCAGTTCTGACTTCTTTTCTTCTACATTCTCTTATTTTCTTCTACACTATCTGAAGACCGAAGGGAACCTAGAGGAAGAGACCAACCAGATCCTGCTCTAGTTTCAGCTACCGTTTATCAAGGTATGAGGGAAAAGGGGATTATTTGTATGCAAAGTTACATGAGGGAATTGGGTAGAAGAGGAAGCTCGTAGGATTATGAGTAATTTTATAATTATTTCTATTTGGAGAATTATTGGTATTATGAGATTCTGTATGTGTTTAGGATTATGAATATATGATTAATTTGTAAAAATAATGCTTTAGGAGAGAGAATGACATCGTAGAAAAGCGCTTGTGAGTTAAATTTTGGAAAAATTGGGGTTTTACTATTCGAGTTAAGATTTAGTAAATTGGTGATTCAATGGAGTATTATATTAATTTATATATATTATTATTATATTATATGGTAAAAATTGATAATCTAGATGAGGATTCATGGTTAATTGCTTGAGGAGTATGTGAACCACAATTTTGTATGGATTTTGTGTATGTGTTGTGGAATTGAGTTATGGAATGTGTATGTGTATGTGAATGTGTATGTGAATGTGAATGTGAATGTGAGTGTGAATGTGAATGTGAAGGTGATTGTGATTGTGGTTCCTCACACTATGACTAGGGGTGGCACGACCTTGGGAAAGAGATGCTACAAGCGTGACCTTGGCATAGTATGAGATGGGTGATTCCTCATGCTTATGTCGGGGGTGGCACGACCTTGGGCAAAAGATGCTACAGACGTGACATTGGCATAGTGTAGGATGTGTGATTTATCATGCTTATATCGAGGGTGGCACGACCTTGGACAAGAGATGCTACAGGCGTGACCTTGGCATAGGGTGGGATGTGTGAGACAATTAATACTTATGTCGGGGGTGGCACGACCTTGGGCAAGAGATGCTACAGACATGACCTTGGTGTCGTAACCAGGATCACGACGGGATGACGCTAACATTTATTTTTCAATGGAGCCGCCACCAATATGTTATTTTAAGGGAAAAACATTGGAAAACCCTTTAATGGATAATGTTTAAATCAAAGTTGGGTTCGGGAGTCAATTACGTGTAGGAAAGGTATTAGCACCCTACAATGCCTGTAAAACAGTACCTTTAATTAAGAGCGCAAAATTATATAAATTTATAAACATTAAATTTACTCCTCAGAAATGTATGTGAGATGCTTCTTTTTTATTTTATATTAGAAAATTAAAGTGATTTGGGCTAGCAAATGGCTAATCAATAAACCCTTCCAATAACATGAAAGATAGAATTGCTATTCAATCAATGTTATTGATTTTTATTTGTTGATACTAAATTATGCTTAGGACAATGAATAATTGTTATATTAACTTTTATGATTTACATGGTATGTAGAAATGCTACTCAATTAATATCATTAACCATAAAATAAGTGCACAAGAAGGAAAATTATGTTTATATTTTTATCTAAGGAAGTAGATTTTGCATAAGGATTCAAGTTAGTAAATGGCTAATCAATAAATCCCTCCAATAACGTTAAAAATAGAAGTACTATTTAATTAACGTTATTGGTTGCAACATCTTTATTCTTTAAAAAGAAATTTTGTATAGGAGAGTTTAAGCTAGAAAATGACTAGTTATTAAACCCCCATGACCTAATAATGATAAAGATAAAAAATGTTATTCAATTAACATTATTATTGGTCGTATATTAAATATTTTTATAAATAATAATCTTAAAGGCAACAAATCATATTCACTATGTACAAACAATAAACAAAAATAAATAAATAAATAAATAAATAAACAAATAATAATAATAATAATAAATAAATAAATAAAGAAAAGAAAAAAAAAACTTAAGAAAAGAAGCGATACCAAATGAGTTGAATCTTCGAATATGATGATCAAGAAGGTGCTTTTTGGCTACCTTTCACACTACAGAGGTGTCTCACAGATCTTAAGAAATACAAAAGAGATGGAGGAGAGAGAGAAAAAAAAAATTCGAGCTCTTAAGAGTATTGGACGAAATTTTCCAGCCCTGAAAACTGTGCCCCAGACGTCTATTTATAGACGTCAAACCTGACCAGAACGACCCGTTCCAAAATCAGAACGACCCGTTCTGAAAATGGACTTTATGTGTTAAATGTGAATTTGGAATGGCCCGTTCTAAACGTGCAACGACCCGTTCTGAAATTCGGAACGACCCGTTCCAGATAAGGAAGTTTAGGCCTTTTAACTGACTTGGAATGGCCCGTTCCCATCTTGGAACGGCCCGTTCCCAATTAGGGTTGCTGTGCTTTTTTATAACTAGGAACGGCCCGTTCCGAATTTGGAACGGCCCATTCTGGGCTACCTAACGTTTTTTTTTTTTGCTTCAAACTTTCTTGTTGTCACCTCCATACTTTGAGAGCTCCTCCTCTTCATAGTAAATGTCCATTTCATTAATTTTGTGAGTCCGGATAAAATTAATTATTCACAGTTGCTCCTCTTTATTTATTTCTTATTAAATAATCTAAATAAGGTAATTTAGATCATTTGCGATAAGAAAATAAATAAAGATGTGAATTAATTTTATCCAGCTACCCAAGTCATAGCTCTTATTGTTGATGAAGTAAGTTCTTGAAAGATTCAATGTTTTTGCTTGAATAGTCCAATGCTAGAATGTTGTGTTGAGATCATCAAGTGTTTTTGGATTAATTGAATGTTAATGTTGAATGCTTGTGCTGGAGGGGTTGAATGCTTGTGCTTGATCAACCGAATGCCAATGCTAAAGTGGTTGAATGCTTGTGCTTGATCAACCAAATGCCAATGTTTGATGTGGTTGAATGCTTGTGCTTGATCAACCGAATGTCAATGTTTGATGGAGTGGTCAAATGCTTGTGCTAGATCGACCGAATGCTTATGCTGAAGTGGTTGAATGCTTGTGCTTGATCAACCGAATGCCAATGCTGAAGTGGTTGAATGCTTGTGCTTGATCAACCGAATGTCAATGCTGATTCAAAACTCATAAAAATAATTTGTAATGCCTTGAATTTTTTAACATGTAACATGCATTTCATTTCAATATATTATCATAAAATGCAAGGAGAATTGGCAACAAGGGAATAGGATAATCTTATTCAAGAAAGAAAATTTGTTTACAAAGGAAGTCATTGTATGACAAGAATGACAAATATATACAACGGTAGCAATGGGAGGTATTTATCATGTGAGTGATACTTTCCAAATGAACAATGCTAGTACTGCAGTTCAATAATCTTGATTGCTCGCCAATAAACTTTAGACAATAATTCAATGCATTTTGCCCCAGTTTTCAGCTCTGCATGGCTTGCCCCAATTGATACCTCAAAAATTGGCATGATACTTATCTACTAGATGCTTTTTCAGGTTTTCAACCTAGCATGTCGCTCTGACTTTGCTTAGATAGCCTTTTCGGGTTTTCAATCTAACTAGCTCTTTTTTTTGTGTATTTTTTTTTACCTAATTTTTGCCTAGATTGCTTTTTTGAGTTTTCAACCTAGTGGGCTGCTCTAACTTTTGCCTAGATCGCCCTTTCGGGTTTTCAATCTAGCGAGCCTCCTTTTTTTTTATTGTTGACCCTAATTTTTGCCTAGGTTGCTCTTTCAAGTTTTCAATCTAGCGGGTCGCTCTAACTTTTTCCTAGATTGCCCTTTCGGGTTTTCAATCTAGCGAACATTTTTTTATATACCCTTTTTTTTTGTATAATTGGCCATGACAAATTGCATTCAACCTTTTCTCCTCAATGAGATTTAGTTGATCCAAATGGGTTTGGACCCATTCTGCTTCTTCTAATTTGGCTTCCGTCAATACTCTTAAAGATGGAATTTCAACCTCGATTGGAAGGACTACTTCCATTCCATAAACTAAGGAAAATGGGGTTGCCCCAGTTGATGATCCTCTTGATATTCTTGTTTGTTGCTCATGTAAAGAAAATGGAAGCATCTCATCCCAATCTTTGTATGTCACCACCATTTTCTGAATGATCTTCTTGATGTTCTTGTTTACTGCTTCAACTGCCTCGTTCATCTTTGGGCGGTATGGGGAAGAGTTATGGTACTGAATTTTGAAGTCAACACATAATTCTGTCATCATCTTGTTGTTCAAGTTGGTTCTATTATCAGTGATGATTCTGCTTGGCATACTATAACGACAAATAAATTCCCTTTTAATGAACTTTGCAACCACATTTCGAGTCACATAGGGATATGAAGCGGCTTTAACCAACCCATTTGGTGAAATAGTCAATAGCAACCAAAATGAAGCGATGTCCATTTGATGCTTTCGGCTCAATAGGGCTAATAACATCCATTCCCCACATTGAAAATGGCCAAGGTGGTGACAAAACATTAAGAAAAGTTAGCAAAGCATTGATGTTATCAGCATACATCTAGTATTTAAAGCAATCATTTTCCATTTCCTCACAAGTCTGATTAACTGCACAATCAAAATTATTTGGTGCAACACTAGCATTGTCACTTTCAAGCACATTTTTCTGCATTCTTTAAAGTTAGGAAAAGATTGATAAAGAGATTAAGGAAAAAGAAAGAGGCAAGAGATGAGAGAAGAATGAATGCATTTTATTTAATATTAAAAGGAAATACATGAGCCCTTATTCAAATAAATAAATCTTAAAGCCTTGGGCAGAGCAATAAGATTGACATTATAAGAAAATTTCTTAAAAATTGAATTAAAGACCACAAGCAGCTTGACAATCTCCCAATTATTAAGTTTCACATTCAATGGACAAGCGTGAACCAGACTAGCATGTTCATTCTCGCAAGAGTCTTGCTCAACAATAGCTATTGAGTTTGGAAACTCAAACCCGTCACACCAAAAGCTTTCTCACAGATCACTGAGAGGGACCCCATCTACTCTCCTCAATAGAATTAACTGTCGGCCCTCCATGACCTGGTAGAGGGTTATTCCCAATGTTAGGATTGTCCTCTTTAAAGTTTAACCACCCAGCCTTAGTCAAACTTTGTACCTTAGTTTTTAGTGCCCTGCAATTTTCAATGGAGTGGCTAATAGCTCCTGCATGATAATCACATTTGGCATTAATGCGTATCCCCTAGGATATGGTGGTTCTATGGGCTTCATCGGGCAACGTACTACTAGTGAATTTTGTAGTAGGAGAGGAAACAACTCAGTATAGGACATAGGGATAGGGTCAAACTCAATTGGTTTCCGATCTTGGGTATTTGGTGACCTCACATGGTTAGAATTTTGGTTCCATGGCTGGGTAGATTGAGGTGGTTGTGCGGTAGGTATTGTGGGTGAAGCTTGCAGAGTTTGATGGATAGGTTGCTGAGGATGTGGTGAGACGGCAGTGATATTTGGGTAGACCATGTGAGGGGTATAGAAATAAGGAGGTTGGTTGTTAGGTGACCTAGGGGAGTTGAATGTCACTGCATTTGTATCTCCTTCTTTTTTCTTTCCTGCACCATTTGAAAATTTTCTTGAACCAGCTATTTCAATAGAGTTAACCGCAATCTTCTCACTCCTCATGCCATTCTCAATCCTTTCCCCGATGATAACTATATCAGAGAAATTTGATAAAATATTCCCAATCATTTTATCATAGAACGGTGCTTGTAAAGTATCAATGAACAGGGCTACCGCTTCTCTATCAGACAAAGGAGGTTCCACTTGTGCTGCCACTTCTCTCCATCTCTGAGCATATTCCTTAAACGTTTCACCATCTTTTTTAGACATGTTACATAGTTCAAACCTATCTGGAACCATGTCAAGATTATACTTATATTATTTAAGGAAAGCATCAGCTAAATCCTTCCAGGAGCGGATATAGGCCCGTTCAAGATGCATATACCAATTCAAAGTTGCCCTAGTTAACGAATCTTGAAAACAATGAATAAGCAACTTATCATTACGAGCATATGCTACCATCTTTCTGCAATACATGGTTATGTGATTCTTTGGACAACTTGTTCCTTTATATTTGTCAAATTCAGGCACTTTGAATTTTGGGGGAAACTCTATATCTGGAACCAAACAAAGATCGACAGCTTCACCGATATCATAACTACCTCCTTCCACAACCTTTAGCCTCTCTTCTAGCATTTGCAACTTCTCACTAGACCGAACATGCTCAATTTCAGAGGTTGGTTGATATCCCCTAGAAGTTTGGTGAGGATTCCCTTGGTTGATAAAATTAGAATTTTGGGGTTGGTAGGGAACTTGATGTTTATAAGAGGTGACATTCATGGGTGAAACCTCAGGTTAGGTAAGTTGTATTTGTCTAGGCAACTGGTTCACCAATAGTTGGTGTTTATCTGGGGGTCCATGATTGTTGGAGGTGTGTAGTTGGGCGGAAGGCCATATGGTGGCCATTGGACCTCTAGAGGGTCAACATGTTGGCTGGGATTGTTAAGGTGTAAAGTTAATGGTTGTGCTGGGGCTGAGGTAAAGCCAGGTAGATACGCAGGAGAGGTTGACGATTCTCCTCTAGCTACTGGAGGGGTCCCTTCTACATTTTTCACTTGTATAGACCGCAACATCTCTAGAATTTGAGCCATTTGTTCCTTCAATTGATTGATATCATTTCTCATTTCTTCGTTGCGTTCCTCCATCTCATCTATGATCTTGGCCTGAGAGCGTGTTCTATAATGATACCGAGGAAACACTTTGCTTTTTTTTTTTTCCGCTTTATTACTTTCTGAATACAAAGTGAATTTTTATAAGTATAAAAGAAAAGGAAGAAGAAACAAATTTTGGAAAAAAAAATTGATTTTGTATTCAAATTGAAGAGCGACTCCCCACATCTCAACGCTAGAGGTAAAAACCCCTTACGTCATACAATGGTTGACACTTATTTCAAGGGAGCATTCACTCCTCAATGGATAAGGTCATCTTACTAGCAATGTAAGAGTACAAACCACATTTTCAAACAAGGATCAATCGTCTCAAGATCAAAATGTGATTAACAATCACTCAAGGGAGAATTGTCTCCTCAATAAATGATGTTTAAAACAAGTTATATATAAAGTCAAATGTGCTATTATTTTGGCAGATCTTACCTACCCTTTGGAGATCATTTTTTAGCACATTTATCCTGATACTCTTGCTTAACCCTGATGCATTGCTAGTATGATTTTGAATCTCCTCCATATTGAATACTATCGATTGTTTTAAAGTATTAATGAAACAAAGACTTAGTTAAATGAAAAAAAATGCAACCTAATATGCCCCTAATATGCATGTATGCATGACCTTCCATCATTTTTATCTTTTATTTGTTAAAAAATAAATAAATAAATAAATTATTTTAGGCAAGAAAAGCAACCTAACAAATGATATTGGATATAAATGTTTGATGCATGAATGTATTAACATGTTTTTTTTGTTAGTATGAATATATATAAGAAGAGGGATAGAGAGTAGTACAATGTGACTTATTACGGTAAACCTAGGGTAGGAAATTTCTAAGGTTAACACCCTACTTTGGAAGGTCATTAAGTCCACCTATTAGTGCAAGATTTAGTGGTCCCCAGGTTGCCCTTATCATATAAATAAGGACCTAGCGCATGAATTAATCACAAGTAGGGAACATACCCTCTCAATATGATTAACCCATGCTACTAGTAACAACCTGAGCAGTAACTCAACAACGGTCAAGTGAGCATCAAGCCCCTCAATAACAGTCATCAAGCCACCTTCTCTTCTTAGGCTCGCACAGGCTCGGGTATAGAGCCCAAATTGTGTGAGGTACAAGTGTTCGTGGGTGTGTGAGGTAACAAATAGACATGCAAATAAAATAAACAAAACTCTAATTTAAGCTTAAATCCAAACAAAACATGCGTAGCAAACAAAAATAACAAAACAAATAAATACAAAAAAAATAAAATAAAAGGAAAGGAAAAAAAAATTAATATTTATAAAGTCATAATTTTGCGCAATTAATTTAATAAGGCCTGACTTTCAAACATCCCCAGTGGAGTCGCCATCTGTCGTAACCGGGATCACGACGGGATGATGCTAACATTTATTTTTCAATGGAGCCGCCACCAATATTTTATTTTAAGGGAAAAACATTGGAAAACCCTTTAATGGATAATTTTTAAAATCAAAGTTGAGTTCGGGAGTCAATTACGTGTAGGGAAGGTATTAGCACCCTACAACGCCTGTAAAATAGTACCTTTAATTAAGAGCGCAAAATTATATAAATTTATAAACATTAAATTTACTCCTCAGAAATGTATGTGAGATGCTTCTTTTTTATTTTATATTAGAAAATTAAAGTGATTTGGGCTAGCAAATGGCTAATCAATAAACCCTTCCAATAACATGAAAGATAGAATTGCTATTCAATCAATGTTATTGATTTTTATTTATTGATACTAAATTATGCTTAGGACAATGAATAATTGTTATATTAACTTTTATGATTTACATGATATTAAAGGGTAGAAATGCTACTCAATTAATATCATTAACACTACAAGAAAATTGTGAATTAGAGAGGGAAAGATCCCTCGCAAATCCCTCGTGTAACACCCCAATTTCCTTAAAAGGATATTTTTATTAGTAATGGCATTTTCGTAATTATTGATGGCATTTTCGTAATTTTAATAAAGGGACAAGGGTATTTCTGGGTTTCGGAACGGGCCGTTCCAAATGCAGAACGGGCCGTTCCAAAAGAGCGAATATGCTATTTTTTTCAAGTTCCAGAACGGGCCTGGAACGGGCCGTTCTGGATGGAGAACGGGCCGTTCTGGTATGGAGAACGGGCCGTTCTAGAAATAGAACGGGTCGTTCTGCTGAGTCTCGGAACGGGCCGTTTCGGTTTTGGAACGGGCCGTTCCAGTTGAGAAATTTGCCCACGTTTGAAGGATCCGGAACGGCCCGTTCCGAAATCAGTACGGCCGTTCCGGTTGCGCCAGGAAGCCTATAAATAGGGGCAGGGGGGTGAAAATTTGGTACAGAGGAGAAGAAGTGAAAATTTTAGAGAGAGAAAGAAAAGAGAAAGAGAGAGAGAGAGAAGAGAGAGAGAGAGAAAGAAAGAGAGAGAGAGGGAAAGAAAAAAAGGGGATCCAGAGGAGGAGACCCTGCCCAAGTTCCAACTCCGCCTATCCAGGTAAGGGGGGGAGTGAGAACCTCGCTCAGGGGTGTGGGGATAATTGTTGGATAGTTGTTTGTCGGATTGGCCCCCAATCCCTTGCCGTTGTTCTGTCTGATTTTCTATTTACTCTATTTTGTTCTTTGTTGAAGATGTCGTTGTTCTGTTTGATTTTCTATTTACTTTACTTTGTTCTTTGTTGAAGGTGCTGTTGTTCTGTTTGATTTTCTATTTACTCTACTTTGTTTTTGTTGAAGGTGTCGTTGTTCTGTCCGATTTTCTATTTATTCTACTTTGTTCTTTGTTGAAAGTAATAAATGAACATGAAATTAATGTTAATAATAAATGGATTTTAATATGAAAAAGAATGCTCTCTGGATCTCTGTGAATTCCTATGCGAACCTTATGAGGAGTATTTATGACACGACCTTGTGAAATATGGACAAATGACATGAGACATATGAATGGACTATTGAGACATGTGATTATGAGACTATGACAAATGAGGACATGATGTACTAAATGAAATTATGTAACAAGTTAAATATTGAGTCAATGAGATTATGAAGGTATGACATGCATCATACGCATATATTATTCCAGGTGTGCCGCTGAGGCTGCCTACCAGTGATGTAACTTGCTAACGAGGTGTACCTTGGGGTCACCAGTGATGTAACATGCTAACAAGGTGTACCTTAGGGTCACCAGTGATGTAACTTGTAACCAGGTGTACCTTAGGGTCACCAGTGATGTAACCAGGTGTACCTTAGGGTCACCAGTGATGTAACCAGGTGTACCTTTGGGTCACCAGTGATGATATGTGAAACTTCCGTATGGCGCCACATGCATGCATTTATGAGATGAGTCCATGACATCATTGCATGATAAATGAATGTATTTGTAATATTGATGATGTATGTGTATTGTTTACATGTGACTTATATTTGTGGTGTGTGTGTGTGGGTGCTATCTAACCTTTATTCTTCACCTGAAACTGAGTGAGATGTTTCTCACTCCCTTGTTGTTTTTGTATATGTTTTAAATTATGTTGCAGATGATCAGCATCATGGGGATGTTGGTGATGAGGCTTAAGGCTTCAGTGGGGCATGCTCTGATAGGATGTGACGTCGGGCATAGCTAGGTTTATTTTGGATGTTATTATATTAAAAAGCTTTAATTTTCTCTTCTTATATAATTTTGAACGTTCCTGAGAAAAGACCAAAATGTACATCTTTATTATACTATTTTATTATATGATTTCAAAGTTATAAATTAATTCCTAACTAGGAGGCTCTGCCACCTTTGCTGGAATTAATCTATATTTTCCTTTATATGATTTCTTGAATCTTAATACTTATATGTTGACTTTTTATGATTGATGAGTTACGAATGTGAATCTTCTACCTTATAATATTTGAAATAATTGTTTTATACATGAAAGATGTTATTAAACTATGAAAGATTTTATTTACCCAAAAAGAAAAAAAAAGAAATTTTTCTTATTATTTAATTGTGAATTGATGATGGGGTAGAGGGTGTCACACCTCGCAAATCCCTCGCTAAACAGAATGGCGAGGGACTAGCGAGGGATTTGTGAGGGATCATTCCCTCGCTAAATTCAAGTCGCTAATTAGCGACGGATGCATATCCCTCGCAATTCCCTCGCTACATTCCTTTGCTTTTCCCTCGCAACCAGCTTCGCTAGTCCGTCGCAAATTTGTGCCGCTAATTCTTCGCTTTCGCCTCGCAAATGTAGAACCTAAATTCCCTCGCTAATTGTATTTAATATTTCCTCGCAAACCCCTCGCTAAACCCTCGCAAATATGTCCCTTGCAAATCCCTCGCTAAACCCTCGCAAATATGTCCCTCGCAAATCCTTCGCTAATCCCACGCAAATCCATCAAAGCATATGGATTGAGTTCCCTCACGAATCCCTCGATAAACCCTCGCAAATATGTCCCTCGCAAATCCCTCGCTAAACCCTCGCAAATATGTCCCTCGCAAATCTCTCGCTAAACCCTCGCAAATATGTCCCTCGCAAATCCCTCGCTAATCCCACGCAAATCCATCAAATCATATGGATTGAGTTCCCTCGCGAATACCACGCTAATCCCTCGCGAAACCTTCACAATATATCTTTTGAGTTTCCTCGCGAATCCCTCGCTAATATCTCACTTTCCTAATTACATTATTCTCTCATGTATCCCTGTAAATATGTCACTTAATTTGATATTTTAAATAAATCTAAATCAACTACATAATTTTTTTTAATTCGACATGATTTAAAATAAAAGTTGCATGTAACAATATCTCTTACAAAACCAAATTGTTAAATGTCTTACAAAATCCAACTTGTGCATACTATATCTTAAAGAAATATAAACTAATTAATGTCTTACAAAAAGAAAAGCCAAATAACAAGTCATCCTAAATAATAATCAACCTAAGCTAGTAAAATCATCATCTCGTCCTTGATCCTCCCTATGTTGGTTGGTTGATGGTGTTGTTGATGGTTGAACTGCTTGAATTATTTGCCTCATCATCTCTGGTATTTGTGTTTGCAAAAAAGAGGCCAATGCATTATTTATAACTGCAGTGACTCGTTCTTCTGTCATAGGCGTAAGATTTGCAGAGGAACCTGCAACCTCTAGAGATGAAGCTTGGGTAGAGCTACTAGTTCCAAGATCCAAGCTATGTCCCATGCCATGCACTCTTTTCTTCTTGTTTTCACCTGCAGCTTTTAACCAAAGATCAGAATCAATTATAGGATGAGATGAAGTGTCTTCTCCATATTTTTGTGTCATTGATTCTTCATATGTTTCCTACAAATAATAAACAAAAAAAAAAGTGAAATAGTAAGAGATTAAAAAAGTACATAATCAATCTTAAAATATAAAATAACATACAATAAATTTCTTTGCCCTAGTTGAGACAAATTCACCATCATTTTTTTTGTGAACTTTGTTATACACTTCACGATAAGAAACAGGACGATTCTCTTGTGCCTCCTGTAAAAAAATTACAGTACAAATTGTAAGTAATGAAATTTACCAAAGAAACTCATTAATTTTCAAAACCTTCAACTTTCACAACTTGTTAAAGAATTAAAAAAAAACTGCACTTAAAAAAAATCCATGGGTAAAGATTTTTAAGACATCATTAATAACACAATTTTAATTGTAACAAATTCCAAATATTAGAATAGGAATAAAGCAAACATCACTCATTAAGTATTGACAAAATTCAATATGATTTGATTACCATAGCTTTTTTATGTTGCCCGAAGCTTCTTGACCCTCCTGTGTGCACCATTGCTTCAGGCTGGGCAGCCCTGTTTTGTCTTCCAGCAACAGATTTCTTTTGCCATTCTGGTGTCTTCCAAATGTCGATCAACTCATTCCATATTTCAGCTTTCATCCCTCTAGGCTTGTGAGCCCTTAAATCCTCATAATTTCTTGAGTTTGCTACTTTTATTGCTTTATCCCTGTCTTTGCACAATTGATCAGAATACCTATCCATGCATGTTTTTTCCCAAACTTCCCTCGCCATCACACGATCATATTCTGATTCAAAACGATATTTTTCCTGCAATAATACAACTAAAGTAAAAAAAAAATAGTTGTTGATATAATGATATAATATATAATACTATTAGATTAATTACTTACCTTAAAATCATTAAATAACATTTTTTTCATTTCAGGGCAATAACTTTTCCAACAATCTGCAGCATAAGGCATCCTTGACATTACCTCAGAAATGATATCACGAGTCACAAATTGTTGAGCAAACCTCTTCCTATAATTCAATTCAAACCACAAATAGTTCAATAACATGAATTTAAAGTATTAATCATATTCATAAATTCAATTTTACTTACAGTTTAGAAACTGCCTCCACGGATATTATTTGCCTCCTATCAACTTCTACATTAGAATCTTCACTTGAAGGCACCATAATAGGTTGTTGATTATCAGATGTTGGGATAGTATTTGATTCACCACCATTAATCAAGGGGGTGGTATCAGATGATTGTCCACCACTAGCTGATGTAGCACCACCATTAGCTAATGAACTAGTAGATCCATCACCTAGACAAACATAGTAAAGAAAAGTTAGATTTTATCCATTGCATTTAAATAAATATAGAGTTAATAATTAAAATGTTATTCTAAAAGTGTACGAGGTGAGTGATGAGAAACATGTGGTGGAGGATTCGAAGCAATTTGAGTGAGCTGATGAGGATTATTGGCTTGATTAACCCGACGCCCTCTTCCTCGAGTAGTTGGCATAATGATTACCTACATAAAATTAAAACAACAAAAAGTGATCATTTATATGGGAAATTAAAGTCATCAAGAACCACAAGTAATCAAATAAGGCAATACTAGTACCAATTAGAAACCCTTTTATCTATTTCTTATTTTAACACTAAAAAATGAGTAATTATGTGTAATGTGTTGAAACTAAAACCTTTTAGAATATATTCATCACCTTTCAAAATCAAGTTGTTAATAATAACTAGATTCTGAATCATATAATTCCTCATCATCTATGAACTCGTTAATATCTTCAATCTCATCATCTTCAATATCATCAATGAAGTGATCATGATGAAAGTTGTCCATTGGATGATGTATATCATTGTTGCCTACTTCTTCCATTGGAGCAATTCCATGGTCATACAAATGTTTTTCCACCCAAAATGTTTCATCCCTGTAACGATTTCTACATTTTGCACATGGACAAGGAATGTGTCCCACTTCATCAATAATTGCCAGGTTTCTTGTGGCAACCCGAATGAAATCATCAACTCCATTTCTAAATTCTTCACTTACAAGGCCAGAGTGGTCTTTTCGTCTTAACATCCAACTTCGATCTGGTCTCATTACTCTTATTTTTTATTTCACAAAATAAAATAATAAGAAATAGGATTAATAAGCTATTATTAATCTTTTGTAAAATTCAATCTATATATAAGAAATACAATTAATAAGCCTACATCACAAATCAGTAATGATAGATAACTGTCTTGACATGTTTCTCTTTGTTCATTGTCTTAGATGATTTGGTAATTTAAAAATAAAACAAAAAATCAATTTTCTAAAAGAAGTCTTGTGTCTTGATTTAATTTTGAATTTTATTTTTGAAAATAGGTGATAATAAATAATAAAAATAATTTAAATATATTTCTTTTGGATTTAAATAAATTATTCTTAGAGAATAAAAGTAAAATAACATTATTTTATTTTATTTTAAATTAATTTTGTAAGGATTGGTTAACAAACCTTTTTTTTCATAGAATTTTGAAACAAACTTACAAAATAAAAAATTTAAAAAGATAAAAAGCTTTTAATCTTCGTGAGAAGAAAATGTTTTGATTCACATCAAACTCTTTACCTTAATAGTTTTAAATTTTGTTGTATGAGATAATAAAATGAAATATTTAAAAAAATGTTAGTTTAATTTTTTAGGATCAAGTTAACTAGTACAACATAATGAATGGAAAAGAGTGTTATAGATATTTGATATTCTAATTTTAGAAAATATGAGAGAAAGTGAACAATATGCTAAATTGGATATTAAGAGAGAAGATAAATTAATAAAATTAAATCAGTAAATTTGAAGGATGGGTACGAAAAGATAAAGGAATTAATTTTTTTAGAGAAGATTTTGGTCAGTTTAAATGAATTAATCGAAAAAGTTGAGGAAAGATAATAACAGGAAGTAAAGCCTTGAGAGAAAAAAATATAGTAACCTATATGAGGCTTATGCATAAACGACACCTTTGAACTATTATACAAAATCCAAATTTAATTTAATTTAATGAGAGAGTGTGGAGTACACAAAGTTATGAGTGATCAAATTGATGGTTGTGTCTAATATAATAAGGTTGATATAAAGATAAAGGTAAAAAAAGTATTTCTTTTATATTTGATTTTGAATGTGAATTTGAATTTTTATCATTATATATATATATATATATATATATATATATAATTTTTCTCTCAATTAGAATTTAAATTTTAGAATTAAACGATAAAGAATATAAAATAATATATTAAAAATAAAAAAATGTATTGAATGGAATTTTTTTTGTTCATTAAAATGATATCTCTTTAATAGTTTGTTTTATAGTTTGACATACTTTAATAATTTATTTATTTTATAGTATATTAAGATAATTAATTTTTATTATTTTTAAGTTTTGATATTGATAATGATAATATATGTTTTTTCTTTGATAGAGATGGAATTAGATAAAAGTTGGATACAAATTAATGATAGGACAAATCCTCTATATGAGAAGGGAGTTTGTGAATTTCTCGAATTCGCATTTAGTAGTGTTGAGGAGGGGAGGTTACTTCGTTGTCCATGCAAAAAATGTAAGAATGACCTTTTTTGGTCTTGAAAATTATATATGAACATTTGATCATAATTGGAATACAAAAAGATTATGTTACATGGGAACATCATGGAGAAGTGATGGGTGAATTTGATGATGAAGATGATAAAAACATATGTAGTGATGGGCTTGTTGACATGTTACATGATCTTAAAAGTGCTAACAATTTTGAAAACATCACAGAAAATAAGGAATCAAGTTATAGTACTAACACAAATATTGGTGGAGTAAATGAAGAAGCAAAAAAGTTTTTTAGATTATTGGAGGATGTTGAACAAGAATTGTATCCTGGGTGTGTGAACTTTTCTAAGTTATCATTTATTGTCCAATTGTTGAATATCAAATGTCTATTTAACTTGAGTGGAAAATCAATAGACGCTTTACTTTCTTTATTGGCTAAAGCATTTCCACAAGGAAATAAAGTTCCTACATCTTATTTTGAGGCTCGAAAAATTATTCGTGAACTTGGGCTTGATTATATAAAAATAGATGCTTTCTTGAAAGATTGCATTCTTTATCGAGGTGGTTATTCGAATTCTATGTCTTGTCCAACTTGTACTACTCCTCGATATAAAGATCCAAATAAAAAAAATTCCCCACAAGGTTATGCGTTATTTCCCTTTAGCACCAAGGTTACAACGATTATACATGTCCTCACATATTGCTACAGAAATGAGGTGGCACAAAGATAGGAAATTTGAAGATGGAAAATTGAGACATCCTGCCGATTCAATTGCATGGAAGGATTTTAACTCTAAATATCCATCCTTCGCAATAGATCCACGCAATGTAAGGCTTGGATTAGCTAGTGATGATTTTAATCCTTTTGGAAATATGAGCACTAAACATAGTGTTTGGCCAGTAGTTTTGATTCCTTATAACTTGCCGCCTTGGATGTGCATGAAAGATCCTTATTTCATAATGTCACTACTTATTCCAGGCCCTAAAGCTCCCGGAAATGATATTGATGTGTATTTGCAACCTTTAATCGATGAATTAAAAGAATTATGGGAGAATGGTGTAGAGACATATGATGCTTCAACAAAAGAAACATTTAGATTATATGCATCTATTTTATGGACCATTAGTGATTTTCCAGCCTATGGAAATCTCTCGAGATGGAGTACTAAAGGAAAATTAGCTTGTCCTTGTTGTAACATGAATACACGGTCTTTAAGCTTACTAAATGGGAAAAAAATTGCCTATATAGGAAGTCGACGATTTTTGCCACAAAGTCATTCATGGAGAAATAATGCAAAAGCCTTTGATGGTAAAAAAGAAAAACAATTTGCCCCTAAATCATTGTCTGGAGATGATATAGTTGAACAATATCAACATTTTGATCAAGTTAGTATTTTTAATTTCTTGTCTAGAATTCAATTTACAACAAGCTATAATGTATGTTTTAATATTTACGATCAAATAGTGCATTTATTTAAATTAAATTATCATATCAATTAAAGCTTAATAAAAATCAATCTAATACTTGAAATAGCATGTAACTATTTTAACTTTATCTATTTAAATAATTAGAGTTTAAATTTAATACTTACTATCAAATATTTTTTTATTAAATAAAATATTTTTAGTTATATTAATCAACCCTTATATATTAAATATGAATATTTATCTTGTATAAGAGTGTTTTTAGAAATGTTTTTCAATGAGAGAATTTTTATAATTTTTTTTTAATTTCTTATATATGTCAATTTTTATTTATTATAATATCAATAAAAAAAATATTGTAGTATAATATAAATTATTTATCTTTATATGTTTAAAAAATATTTATTTATACAAAATTTAAATAATATTTATATATTAAAACATAAAATTTATTTTGTAAATATAATTTATTATAAATTTAATTATATATAATAAATATTTAGTCCATGCATTATACAAGCTAAATTATTAATTTTTGCTTATTCACAATTTATTCCTTCTTATATTATAGATAAATGTAACATGACATTTAAATAGACTATGTTATATTAATTTATCTGTTTTTTTTTTAAGTTAAAATATTTCACGGTTCACAAATAACAAACCATGAATAACAATAATATTTAACTATCAATTACTAAAAGGTTATCCATAAAAAGTGGATCACACTAGACTATAAACCCCCATAACTGTTTACCACACTTTTTCTAACTTATGATTTTATCTTTTATAACTTATTTTTTTATTTTGAAAGACTGTTATAATTTATGTATTGAATTAAAATTTTTAAAGCTAAATATAAATTATACATTTAAATTAGCAAAAATAATTTAGTTATATGAAATTATTATATATGTATAGTTATCCATTAAATAAATTTTATTTATTATCTAAATTGATTTAAATACATATTATACTTATTTAGTAAATACATTTTATCTATTATATATTTAAATAGGTTTTTTCTATTAGTATATTTAAATAGGTTTAGTTATGTGTTAAACAAAACTTATCAATTATCTAACTTGGTTCAGTTTTTTTTATGCCGCATGGATTTACTAGTAAATTTTAAAATAATATTATTTAAAATTTATTTTTTTAGATACAAATTTAAATTTAATTATTACTGATGCACTAATTGAGTTATATTAATCCAAAATTATTCTAACCTTAGTATTATTGCATAATATTTATTTTTTTTATAAAGATAAGAAAAAATTATCCTAATTTTAATTATTTGGAAAATAAAAACTTAATCATGATTAATCAATAATACATTTTTACTATAGGAAAATTTTAGTTATGAATGAATTTACTTAATTTATAATTTAAAAATTAAAAATAATTGAAAGATTATATTTATATATCAAATTTTTATATTTTTTTTATTTTCAGGTGAATTTTGGGAAATTTAAAAAGAAAAGAAAGCGAGGAGATATATTACTTGGAAATTGGAAGAAAAAAAGCATTTTCTTTGAATTGCCTTATTGGAGATATTTAAAAATACGACATAATTTAGATATTATGCATATTGAAAAAAATGTTTGTGAGAATATAATTGGAACAATGTTGAATCTTGAAGGAAAGACAAAAGATAATTTAAATTCTCGTTTTGATCTAGCCATACTAAAAATACGACTTGAGCTTCATGCGACTATGATTAGTGTAACACCCAAATTTTTATTATTATTATTTTAATGGCATTTTCGTAATTTTAATAAAGTTATAGGGGTATTTTGGGTTCCGGAACGGGCCGTTCCAAAAGTGGAACGGGCCGTTCCAAATGTTGAAAATGTGAGGTTTTTGTAGTCCCAGAACGGGCCTGGAACGGGCCGTTCTGGTATGGAGAACGGGCCGTTCCGGAGGGAGAACGAGCCGTTCTGCTGAGATTAAGAACGGGCCGTTCTGGTTTCAGAACGGGCCGTTCTGCTTTTTGGGAACGGGCGTTCCGATTTTGGAACGGGCCGTTCCAGTTGAGAAATTTGCCCACGTTTGAAGGATCCATAACGGGCCGTTCTGAAATCAGTACGGGCCGTTCCGGTTGCGCCAGGAGGCCTATAAATAGGGGCAGGGGGGTGAAAATTTTATATTCAGTAAGAAAGTGAAATCCTAGAGAGAGAAAGAGAAGAGAGAGAGAGAGAGAGAGAGAGAGAGAGAGAGAGAGAGAAAGAAAGAAAGAAAGAAAGAGAGGGAAGAAAAAGGGGATCCAGAGGAGGAGACCCTGCCCAAGTTTCAACTCCGCCTATCCAGGTAAGGGGGGGGAGTGAGAACCTCGCTCAGGGGTGTGGGGATAATTGTTGGATAGTTGTTTGTCGGATTGGCCCCCAATCCCTTGCCGTTGTTCTGTCTGATTTTCTATTTACTCTATTTTGTTCCTTGTTGAGGATGCCGTTGTTCTGTTTGATTTTCTATTTACTTTACTTTGTTGTTTGTTGAAGGTGCCGTTGTTCTGTTTGATTTTCTATTTACTCTACTCTGTTTTTGTTAAAGGTGCCGTTGTTCTGTCCGATTTTCTATTTATTATACTTTGTTCTTTGTTGAAAGTAATAAATGAGTATGAAATTAATGTTAATAATAAATGAGTTTTAATATGAACAAGAATGCTCTCTGTGAATACCTATGCGGACCTTATGAGGAGTATTGATGACATGACCATGTGAAATATGGACAAATGACATGAGACCTAAGAATGGACTATTGAGACAAACTATGATTATGATACTATGACAAATAATGATATGATGTACTAAATGAAATTATGTAATAAGTTAAATGTTGAGTCCATGAGATTATGAATGTATGACATGCATCATATGCATATATTACTCCAGGTGTGCCGCTGAGGCCGCATACCCACGACTAACAAGGTGTACTTTATGGTCACCCACGATGTAACATGCTAACAAGGTGTACCTTATGGTCACCCACGACTAACAAGGTGTACCTTAGGGTCACCCACGATGTAACATGCTAACAAGGTGTACCTTAGGGTCACCAGTGATGTAACCAGGTGTACCTTAGGGTCACCAACGATGAATTGTGAATCTTCCGTATGGCGCCACATGCATGCATTTATGAGTTGAGTCCATGACATCATAAGCATGATAAATGAGTATATATATGTGATATTGACTATTTATGTATTGTTTACATGTGACTTATATATGTTGTGTGTGTGTGTGTGCTATCTAGCAGTTATTTCTGCACCTGAAACTGAGTGAGATGTTTCTCACTCCCTTGTTGTTTTTGTATATGTTTTAAATTATGTTGCAGATGATCAGCATCATGGGGATGTTGGTGATGAGGCTTAAGGCTTCAGTGGGGCATGCTCTGATAGGATGTGACATCGGGCATAGCTAGGCTTGTTTTTTTAGGGATGTTATTGTTTTAAAAGCTTTAATTTTCTCTTCTTATGTAATTTTGAACGTTCTTGAGAAAAGACCAAAATGTACATCTTTGTTATATTTATTATTATATGATTTGGGAGTATAAATTAATCCCTAACTAGGAGGCACTGCCACCTTTACTAGAGTTAATTTATATTTCCTTTATTATTATTTGTATATATATGATTTCTTGTTTTACACTAAATTGTATTGAAAATCTTAATTTCTTTTCTTTTATAATTTTTACACTGGAGTTATGATTTATGAGTTACGAATGTGAATCTTCTACCTTGTTATATTTGAAATATTTGTCAACTATGAAAGATTTTATTTACCCAAAAAGAAGAAAAAAAATATTTTATTGTTACTTTTGTTGTATATTAATAATGGGGTAGAGGGTGTCACATTTAGTGGTATCAGAGCAGGTCAATCTAATCGGCCGTGACTTATCGAGATTCTGTTGTGTACTCTGACATTGTTTTGTTTGTTGTATACTTTGGTAATGCTTTGCTTTGATGATGTTTTGCTTTGATAATGATGATGATGATGTTCTCCTTGTGTTGATATTGTAAAGTTTGATATTGTTAAGTTATTATTTTTTTTTTTTAATTAGAGGAATGATAGTCATGATAGTATCAGCTAATACCATTATGACCTTTCTTCTTCATTCTTATGATTGCTTAATTGTTTGATACTTACGTAAGAAGTGGTGGTTGAGTAATATCGCTTGTGTTGCAAGCATATGTGCGAGTAGTGGTAGACGAAATATGTTGTTAATATTGTGGGAACTATTGAGGCCTTAGATTTGGGTAAGACATTGATTTATTTTAAAGTGTATTAAGAATTTATGATTGGTGAAATTTTTGAAAGCTATAGTTGTAGCAATTGAATCCAAAGATGAGGTATGTTGAGAATTGGAGTTTTGGTATTCTTAAGGAGAGATTGAAGTGTTGATGATTTTTAGAGTTTGATGGTTGCATGAAAATTTTATTTTCTAAGCCTTTTGTACTGAATAGGTGAGTTATTTGGTTTAGATTTGTAGTGGGAAACTTTGATATGAATTTCAGGTGGAAAGGAGTAAGTTTGGAAGGATTAAGGTATTTTGTGGCATAGATGCTGATGCGTTAGTGTGTAGAGAATGTTTGCACTCCCGTTACAGCAACTTTGGTGATCAAAGGTCTAGTGGTAAGCATTGAATATATCTATGGTGATTTTTGAATTTTTAGCTAAGAAAATGATTTTTTTAAAATCTCATGTCTCACTAAGAGTTGTAGCCTATTCACTTAGTGATAGGTTGATATCACGTGGATGAGTAGAACTCTTTATGTGTTGTTTTCTTTGATAGTTGTTAAAAATAGAAGTTAGTCTGTATAATAATGTTTTGGGTTAGTAGGCAATGCAAGGATAAGAATTGACATGTTTTGAGGTGTTTTCGTGTAGATTGAGAGGTTGTTTAAGGTTATATGATGCTATGTGGTAAAGGTTGTTCATGTACATGCTTATGGATGATATATATGAAGGTTTAAAGTAGGCATTCTAATATGACTTGATGTGCATGTATGTCGATATGTGAATAGAAGACCTTAGGGATCAAATGGTGAATGTTGTATGGTTAGTGATATTGATCTTAGGATGTGTGATATGATCATATTGTAGTTGAAGGTGAAGATATATCCAAGACGGTTGTATGTTAAGTTTTCTAGTCCCTGTAAATTTCAGTTAAGGTGAACATGAATCTATCTTAGGTAGAAGTTATGTTTAAGCAGAGAGATATCTAAGCAAGTTAGCGAGAATAAAAGTTTTATGAGGCTTACTATTGGAGATTTATTGAAAGAATTTCTAGGATAGCATTGCCTTTGACTACATTCACTATGAGGGGTATTGTCTTTATGTGAGATAGTAAGTATAAGAGTAGTTCTAACTCTTATGGCAAGATTGACTAGTGATAATATTACCTGACTCTAGTAAGTCTTATGTAGGATATAGTGATGACTTTGAAGACAGGTTTAGGTGGATTATTGATGCAAAGGTAGTAACTTATGTTTTTAAGCATCTAGGAAATGGAAAATTCATGAGAGAAATTACCTTGAATTAGAAGTTGTAATAGCTACGCTTGAGATTTTAGAAACATTATTGAGATATTTAGTGATTATAAGGATCTTAAATATCTGTTTGATCTGACGGAATTGAATATGAAATAGAAGAGATAGTTGGAAATTGTAAGGATTAAGATTTTAATCTTAGTTGTTATCTGGGTAAACCTATAGCAGTCGATGCTTTGAATAGGAAATATCTATATTTATCTTTCTTTATGGTCAAAGAGATATATCTTTTGGCTCAAGTTAGGAATTTAAGTTTGATTTGTGAAATTACTCCTAGTAGTAAGGGACTATGTATGACTCGATTAACGAATGGATTATTCAAAGGATATTGAATAAGTATATTAGTCGATTCATTTTGGTGGCCAGGTATGAGATTATAGGACAAGGTAGTGAATAAGAGTTTTCTTGGAGTATAAATAAAGTGGTAAGACTTGAAGACCGAGTATGAGTACATAGTGAACTTATAATTAGGTGCCTAATCATTGGAGAAGATTATACAAGTTAAACTAATGTGGTGACAAATGTCCTGAGTAGGATGAACATTTATCTATCATTTTGATGATATAAGTGTTGAGTTTGATTGAGTAGATTAGAAACTTAAGCATGATGTGTGAGCTCACCCTTAGGAACATTGAATTGAATATGTTGAAAGGATTAATAATGAGACTCAGGAGTTAGATTCTTTCTTAGTGACCCAAGTGAAAAAGATTGGTAGGAATATAAATAGCCTTTTACAAGTGGAAGTTGATGGTGTTTCGGGATACAAGGATATAATCTATGTGCCTAGTAAACCCAAATTAAGGAAGATGATCTTAGAGAAAGGACATAAGAATATTTTTAGCATTTATTTAAGAGTTACTGAAATGTATCAGAGTGGCGCAGCGGAAACATGATGGTCTAAAGAGAAGTAGAGAAGTTGAATCAAGGTGTAGAAAGTAAGTTTAAATTTGGAGTGGATGAAGTGTTGAGATTTAAGGATGGGTTGTATATTCCAAATGTGCCAGAACTTAAGAGATCAATCTTGGAAGAAGGTCATAAGAGCAGTCTTAGTATTCATCTAGGAGTTACTAAGATGTATCAATATCTTAAGAAGATGTTTTGGTGGCCTAAGATGACGGAGGAAGTGGAGGAATTTGTGTATGCTTGCTTAGTATGTTAGAAAGCTAAGGTAGAACACCAAAAACTTTCAGATTTAATACAACCTTTAGACGTTCTAATTTGAAAATAAGATTCTATATCTATGGATTTAGTTGTAGTTATGTATGATATTCTTAAGAAATTTGATCTTATTTGGATTAATGGATAGGCTTACCAGGTCTGCTCATCTTGAACTTATTAACATTAGACATTTCTTGGAGAGATTGATAGAGTTGTACATCAATAAGGAAATTTTGAAGAAAGTGCTACATGGGAGTTAGAAGGCAAGATGCGAGAAACTTATCTATTTTTGTTTTCAGGTAAATTTCGGGGACGAAATTTCTAAAAGGAGGGGAGAATTGTAACACCCAAATTTTTATTATTATTATTTTAATGGCATTTTCGTAATTTTAATAAAGTTATAGGGGTATTTTGGGTTCCGGAACGGGCCGTTCCAAAAGTGGAACGGGCCGTTCCAAATGTTGAAAATGTGAGGTTTTTGTAGTCCCAGAACGGGCCTGGAACGGGCCGTTCTGGTATGGAGAACGGGCCGTTCCGGAGGGAGAACGAGCCGTTCTGCTGAGATTAAGAACGGGTCGTTCTGGTTTCAGAACGGGCCGTTCTGCTTTTTGGGAACGGGCGTTCCGATTTTGGAACGGGCCGTTCCAGTTGAGAAATTTGCCCACGTTTGAAGGATCCGGAACGGGCCGTTCCGAAATCAGTACGGGCCGTTCCGGTTGCGCCAGGAGGCCTATAAATAGGGGCAGGGGGGTGAAAATTTTATATTCAGTAAGAAAGTGAAATCCTAGAGAGAGAAAGAGAAGAGAGAGAGAGAGAGAGAGAGAAAGAAAGAAAGAAAGAAAGAGAGGGAAGAAAAAGGGGATCCAGAGGAGGAGACCCTGCCCAAGTTTCAACTCCGCCTATCCAGGTAAGGGGGGGAGTGAGAACCTCGCTCAGGGGTGTGGGGATAATTGTTGGATAGTTGTTTGTCGGATTGGCCCCCAATCCCTTGCCGTTGTTCTGTCTGATTTTCTATTTACTCTATTTTGTTCCTTGTTGAGGATGTCGTTGTTCTGTTTGATTTTCTATTTACTTTACTTTGTTGTTTGTTGAAGGTGCCGTTGTTCTGTTTGATTTTCTATTTACTCTACTCTGTTTTTGTTAAAGGTGCCGTTGTTCTGTCCGATTTTCTATTTATTATACTTTGTTCTTTGTTGAAAGTAATAAATGAGTATGAAATTAATGTTAATAATAAATGAGTTTTAATATGAACAAGAATGCTCTCTGTGAATACCTATGCGGACCTTATGAGGAGTATTGATGACATGACCATGTGAAATATGGACAAATGACATGAGACCTAAGAATGGACTATTGAGACAAACTATGATTATGATACTATGACAAATAATGATATGATGTACTAAATGAAATTATGTAATAAGTTAAATGTTGAGTCCATGAGATTATGAATGTATGACATGCATCATATGCATATATTACTCCAGGTGTGCCGCTGAGGCCGCATACCCACGACTAACAAGGTGTACTTTATGGTCACCCACGATGTAACATGCTAACAAGGTGTACCTTATGGTCACCCACGACTAACAAGGTGTACCTTAGGGTCACCCACGATGTAACATGCTAACAAGGTGTACCTTAGGGTCACCAGTGATGTAACCAGGTGTACCTTAGGGTCACCAACGATGAATTGTGAATCTTCCGTATGGCGCCACATGCATGCATTTATGAGTTGAGTCCATGACATCATAAGCATGATAAATGAGTATATATATGTGATATTGACTATTTATGTATTGTTTACATGTGACTTATATATGTTGTGTGTGTGTGTGTGCTATCTAGCAGTTATTTCTGCACCTGAAACTGAGTGAGATGTTTCTCACTCCCTTGTTGTTTTTGTATATGTTTTAAATTATGTTGCAGATGATCAGCATCATGGGGATGTTGGTGATGAGGCTTAAGGCTTCAGTGGGGCATGCTCTGATAGGATGTGACATCGGGCATAGCTAGGCTTGTTTTTTTAGGGATGTTATTGTTTTAAAAGCTTTAATTTTCTCTTCTTATGTAATTTTGAACGTTCTTGAGAAAAGACCAAAATGTACATCTTTGTTATATTTATTATTATATGATTTGGGAGTATAAATTAATCCCTAACTAGGAGGCACTGCCACCTTTACTGGAGTTAATTTATATTTCCTTTATTATTATTTGTATATATATGATTTCTTGTTTTACACTAAATTGTATTGAAAATCTTAATTTCTTTTCTTTTATAATTTTTACACTGGAGTTATGATTTATGAGTTACGAATGTGAATCTTCTACCTTGTTATATTTGAAATATTTGTCAACTATGAAAGATTTTATTTACCCAAAAAGAAGAAAAAAAAAATATTTTATTGTTACTTTTGTTGTATATTAATAATGGGGTAGAGGGTGTCACAATTAGAGATGGTAAATATTCATTCCAAAATGCATGCTACACTATGTCATTAGAGGAAAAACGCAACTTTTGTCAATTTCTAGTTGATTTAAAGGTTACTGATGGTTATTCATCAAACATTTCTCGATGCATTGATGTCAAAGAGGGAAAAATATCTGGAATGAAATGTCATGATTGCCACATTTTTTTACATCGTTATCTTCCACTTTCGATACGTGGTGTTCTACATAAGGAAGTTTGTGAGACATTGATTGAAATTAGTTTCTTTTTTAGAGAATTATGCTCTAAGACATTAAGTTCAGAAAACTTGGACTTGCTAGAAAAAACAAAAGTGCTAACCTTATGTAAGTTGGAGAAAATATTTCCCCCTTCCTTTTTTGACATAATGATCCATTTACCCATTCACTTGGCAAATGAGGCAAAGATTGCTGGGCCTGTGCAATATCGTTGGATGTACCCTATTGAAAGATATTTGCGTAGACTTAAATCCTATGTGAGAAATAAAGCTCGTCCAGAGGGATCTATTGCTAAAGGTTATATTGCACAAGAATGTTTGCATTTTTGTTCTAGGTACTTGCATGGAGTGGAGACAAGTCTGAATAGATCTGGAAGAAATTATGAAGGTGATCTAAATCGATCGAAAAAATCAACATTGGAAATTTTCTCACAAGTCGGAAAGCTATTGCATGGAAAGAAGTATGTTGAGTTAAGTTCAGTAGAATGGGAGCAAGCAAGAAGTTATGTTCTTAAAAATTGCGATGAAGCCTCACCATTTATTAAGTAACTGATTTTCTTCAATGTTTATTCTATTTTTATTTTTTTATATAAATACAATTCATTACATTTATTATATATGTTTACATGACCAGATTACATAAAGAAGAATTATAGAAAGCAAATTCACAATACGTGGAACAAAGACATGAAAAAGAATTTTTTCACTGGTTTAAAACTCATGTAAGTATTTAAATTTGTGTATCTATCTATCTCTGTAACACCCCAATTTTCAAAAAGGTTATTATTATTATTATTATTATTATTATTATTATTAGATGGTATTTGGTCATAATTATTTTAATAATTATAGAGGAATATTATTTTGTACGTTTTAAATAATTATTATGTTGGACAATTATTTTGTACGTATTAAATAAGTATTTTTATTAGCATTTTCAAATAAATATTTATATGTTTTAAGAGAAGGTTGATTTTATATGATATTTTGTTATTGAAATTATATTATTATATTTAGGGTCAGAAATATATTATTATTATAGAGAAAAAATATTTTATAATATACATGTATTTATTTTATTTAATTATTTTGAGGAAAATTAGAAGTGGGTTAGAAGAGAAGGAAAATGGGTTGGGTTGACCCAGTCCAATGGATTAATTTTAAGAAAGGAGTCAAGTGGTGTTAACCTATCTGCCTCATTTGCGTTCTGAAGGGTTAGGGAAAAAAAAGAGGAGAAACAAAGAGCTCTAAGGAAGAGTACTCAGGAACGATCTTAGATCACACCAAGACCATTCATCTTCTGCTCATCCAGGTACGGGGGAGATGGGTTTCTTCATATGTGAATATAGGGGTGTTCGGGTAGAGAGGGCAATCCCTAAGTCCCTCTAGGAACTCTATTTAAAATTCTGAACGATTATCTGTGCAATCGATGTTCTAAATTCTTAATTCATTTGGAAGAACTTATTTCTTGAATTGTCTTTGAATTCCATTGGGGCTTTCTTGTTAATTCTTTATCCTTAAATTTGATGACTTGAATTTTATGTGTTAAGAAGAGTTTAGATTTTTTTTTGTAAAATCAATGGAAACCAATTTTTGAGGCTTGAGATGTGTATGGATTGATTTGGAACGTATGAAGAATATAAATGGAGTTAAACTGAACCAACGGGGTGTAGAAGTAGTGAAAATTGGTAAAAACCTTGTTGAAACTCGTAAAACGCAGGTTTAATTTCACAAAGGGGAGTCTGGACAGAGATTTGGGCGCTCAGCGCCAGTTTTGGGCGTCGGGCGTCGGGACCCCGACATACGTTTGTAATTTTGCGATATCTTTCTGTGTAGTTATCCAAATCGAGTGCCGTTTGTTTTTTTAGAAACTAGACCATCTGGGGCTACCATTTAGATACAAGAATCGTGTAAAAATATTAATATTTGATCACGTTATGTGAGTTGCAATTTGAGCCTTCCAATCTGTGTGCGAACCACCACATCAATTTTTGTGAGCCCTGAATGGTAACCTAAACGACTTTATTAGGATTTGTGTTCTTCATGAAAGTTGTAGATATTGATGTTAGGATTCTAATGGAGTTGGGATCACTTAGAAAGGATATGTATATCTCGAGTTATGGTTAAATTATTAACTGAATGTCATAGATATTGTGATGTGTGTGAAGAATTATGTGAAATTTGTGGTCTATGATGTTGATAACTTAATGATAGGTACCTAGCATGTGAGGATGATATTGCATGGATTGTTATTGACATGTGATGATGTTATATAATGGAGATGCATTAATTATGAGTTACGTGGGATGCATGAGTTGCATGAGACTTATGAGTTGCATGTGGTGCTTGAGAAGCCAGACGTGGCTATATTGCATTGGACCCTGGGCCCAGAGAGGGGTTGAGACAGGGGGGACCATGACGGGAGGCATTCCATGCGTGGGCCGTTGGGTGTTTAACTGCGCAGCTCACTGGCCACAGAGGGTTTAACGGTGGGTGGATTGCCTTTGCACGGGCCGCTGGGTGTTTAACCGTGCAACATACCGGCCCTGGGAGGGTGTGAGAACGGTATGCCCGCATTGGCAACAACTAAGGGAATTGACGAGGTACGCCCATTGTGCGGAGTGCCAAGTTGAGACTCTTAGGAGAGGAGATGTGTATGAGCATATAGTGAGCATGTGTATGAAAGCTTGTATGATTGAAAAAAAATAATGTTTGGTAATTATATGAGATGTATTTGTTGTTTATAGTTAATGATGATATTTTGGTGCACGGTGTGGGGTGGGAATTGGGTAGCTCTATGTTCATATATGATGTTATCTATCTCTCACCGTCCTGTTTTTATGTGGTTTTCTTTTAGGTGAAGATGAAGGCACTCATAGTGTTGAGTTCTAAAGGGAAAGGGTTCTGCTCTGATAGGATGTGACATTGGGGCATGAGTTTAGGATGCTTTAGTTATGAATTGTTATTTGTCGTTTGAGGAGACTTATTTTTAGGAGTTTTATATTCACCTTATATTTGTAAATTCTGGATCCCTTTCATTTTTCTTTAGAGACCTTGATAATTTTCTTTTAAGAGTAAAACTTTATTATTATTATTATTATTATTATTTCTATTTATTTCAAGACTTGTGAACCTATGAGTTTTTATTAAAATATGTGGACCCTTCTTGATGTTATATTTATTGAATTATTCTTATTGTTGTTACTTATCTATTATGGGGTAGAAGGGTGTCACAATCTCTCTCTCTCTTTCTCTCTCTCTCTCTCTCTCTCTCTCTCTATATATATATATATATATATATATAACTTAAGCATACAATAATTTATTTATTTTTTTCAACAGGTTGCACTTTTTAAAATGGGTGGAGAAGAAAGTATAAATGAATCATTGTTTGACTTGGCTCGTGGACCCGATACACGTGTTTTTCGATATACAAGTTATCTTATAAATGGTTGGAGGTTTAATGTAAAAGACCGTGATATGCATTTGAAATCACAAAAATAGTGGAGTTTTAGTTAGAGGTGATGAGAATGCAGGTAATTTAGATTACTTTCGTGTCTTGATAGATATTATTGAATTGAGTTACTCTGGTGAAAATCATGTTATTTTATTTAAATGTGATTGGTGGGACGTGTCTTCCAAAGGAAAAGGATACAAGGAAGACAAATATGGCTTCATTCTTATTAATAGTAAGCGTAAATTGAGGACTAATGAGCCATATGTCTTAGCAAGTCAAGTTCAACAAGTGTATTATGTTAAAGATACAAAAGATTCTAATTGGCTAGTTGTTGTGAAAACAAAGCCTCGAGATTTGTATGACATGCTCGAGGAAGCCATAGACGAGGCTTGTCAAGAAAATGAAGATATGGGCTTGATCCCCTTTACATCTAATGCTCTAGATAATGAACAAGGGTTGTCTTTGAGTAGGAATGACTTAGCTCAATCCACAGCTAATTAATGAAAAACCAATAGTACCTGGAGAAGTTGTTGACAATATTGATGAAGAAAGTGACGACGTGAATATTCATTTAATAGAAGATGAAGAAAGTACAGATATTGAAGAAGATGATATTGATGATGATTATTATGTTTAGTATTTTTTAATTACAAATTATGTTTATTGTATTGCAAATTTTTGCATATATACAGTCTAGCATTATAATTCAATTATTTTGTTTTGGGTATAGATTAGATTTAAATTTTTATATATAATATTATAAATCTTCTAGAAGTAATTATTTTGAAAAACTTTTAATAAAATTAAAAAATTAAACTATTTAATTTATATTTATAACAATGAATTGATAGAGATGATAAATCAAAAATTTAATTTGATATATAAATATTAAGAGATAAATAGCTTGGATATAATTAATATGCTAAATTTATATTTATAACAATGAATTGATAGACATAATAAATCAAATATTTAATTTGATATATAAATATTAGGAGATAAATTCCTTGAATATAATATATAAATAATATACTAATATATCAAGATAACTATAATTTTAACTATGTATGCAATCATAAAATAGTACTTATAGTATAATGATATTATATAATAACAAAAAATATATTAAGTATAAAAAAATATTTTAAAATTTAAATAAATATTCTAAGAAATAATATATAATTTAATTTTTACTAATAATTAATATAGAGGAAAATTGATTAGAACTAGAATAAATTATTTGATAAGAATTTAGTTGATAAATTAAGTATTTTAAATTATCTAACTATAATCTTATCAACAATTTACAATATGATCTTAATATTTTTGTATAGTTAATAACTGATTTTAAATTTGATATGAAGGTATTATGTGATATAATTAGTTAAGATTTTAAATTATTATTTTATGATTATTTGATAATCAGAAAATAAAATAAGGAAAATACAATTTTTTTTTAAATTTTATACTAATTTTTTTTTATAATTTAAAACTTTCACTTAAAGATATAAAAGTAACTTTAGTTTAGTGGTTATTTTCTTCTTTTAACTTTATAATAAATTATATAAATAAATAATATATTTAAATATATAAATTATGTTTAAAATTAATATAAATAAATATTTTTAAATATATCAATTATATTTTAAATTAAGATAAATAAATATATTAAGCTAATTATTAATAATTTATTTAAAATATTAAAATTTAATTTATAAATAAATATGACTAATACTTTATTTAGTGTATTATCGATTATAAGTATTTATATATAAATAAGATTTAATATGTAATAAACAAGAATTTATAATTTTATAAATTATATTATCATTAAAAATTATAAAATAAATATTTTAAAATATATAAATTATTATTTAAAGTTTTAAATTTATTAAAAATAATTTAAATTATGTCATAATATTAATTTTTAATAGAAATCAATAGATTATTAATTATAAAAGTAAGTATATAGACAAATAAATATTCAAAACATAAATCAATGATGATAGTAAGTGAAAAAGGTCATGTTCAAATCATGATTTAGACATTGATATATTTTTTTAATATTTATCTATTTGGTCAATTCAATTTGTGTTTATCTATTTTTATATTAGTTGAGTTAATTTTTTAGGATTAGAAGGTTAATTGGCCACTAAATGATTATATTATACAACTAACTACTTTAATTTGATTTTTATAACTTGCTAATACAATAACAATAAATATTCATAGAAACACTTCATATTTTTTATGATGAATAATTTGTCACTTGTAATTAAAAATAAGTCATAATTTTTATAATAATCACTCATGAATTAAAATATTTGTGACAAAGTTAACTTTTTGTGACAAAAACATTTATATATATAATAAAATTTGTATTAGTGACGATTTTAAGTTAAGAAAACAAAATTTATAGATATTAGTGTCAAATTTTTGTGACAAAAATATTTTAGTCACTATTAATAATATTATAGTGACAAGTTATTTTTTTTTTGTGACTATTGTAAATAACACTAGTGACAAAATAAAATTTAGTCACTAATAATATATTATTAGTGACAAGTTTTACTTTCATCACTATTGTTAGTCACAAAAATTCATATTTCTTGTAGTGTTATTTTTACATTATTACGATATATGTGTTGGGATAGTAAGGATGTCACAATGCAACTTGATCAGGTTGATCAAGAACTAGATGTAGTCTCGGTAGTTAAGATGAACTATTATAAAATCATTGTTTGTTCTTTTCACTTAACTCTTCATCTACATTCTCAAGGTTTAGTTACTAAGTCACTATTTCAAAAAAGTGTTAAGTTTTTTATTAACATTATTCAACCCTTCTTCTAATATCTTTCTTTTCTTTATGATTTGGTATCAAAACTCACTCTTTGATGGTGTTGAGCATCTAACCATATTAAAGGAAAAGATCCTATGATGGGACATAGTGAAGGTCATACTCACCTGAAGGAGTTTCTCTTACAAGGCTTCCAACTTTTAATGAAGAAAACTGCCCACATTGGAAGGGCAAAATGAAGATGTTTATTACGTTCACCCAAATATCACCTAGAAAAAATCTTCACAAGCGATGATGTTCTTGTGACAAAGCTAGAGAAAAAATATACACAAGAATATTGCATCTTACAACTTAACACAAAGGCCAGATACATTGGCTTGGTCTTTGTGGAGAACTGAGTATAACAAGTTCTGTAGTTGCAAGACTACTAAGGAGATGTGGTTAGTCATCATGGTAACTTATGAAGGAACTAAAGGTGTAAGACTCAGATGAGCTACAACTTTTTAAAGACATTATGAATTATTCTCTATGAAGGATAATAATACCATTGATGAGATGTTTTGGAGATTCCAAACCATTCTCAATGGGTTAAAATCCTTGGGATAACTTGAAGATCTTGGATAGCCTTCCAAAGATTTATTAGGAGATAAAAGCTGCTGCCATATCAGAGGCATGTGACCTTAAAACTCTTACGCTAGATGAACTCTTGGGAGCCCTAAAAGTTCATGAAGTGTATCTAAACAATAGGGATCACTTGAAAGCCAATAACTTTGTTGCTTTAAAAATTGCTGCAACTAGTAAGAAGATGGATACTAGAAAAGCTATGAAGATGGAATCTAAGCACAATAACTCAAAAGAAAGTTCTAAAGACTCAACAAATGATGAGATATCTCTCTTGTCCAAAAAGTTTAAGAACACGCTAAAGAAGAAGAAAAGACTAAGAATCTTCCACATACAGAATGATAGATTTAAGAAAAGCTATGAAGATGGAATTTGAGCACAAAAACTCAAAAGAAATTCTAAAGACTCGACAGATGATGAGATATCACTCTTGTTCAAAAAGTTTAAGAACATGCTAAAAAAGAAGGGAAGATTAAGAAGCTTCCACATAAAGAATGTTAGGTTTAAAAAACCTACCAAAGAGGTTATCTACTATAAGTGTTAAAAAGCCTAGACACATGAAAGTTGAATGTCTTACACTTAGAAAGTGATGGACTAGTACAAAGAAGGTCAAAAAGAGTCTGATGGACATATGAAAAGATTTGGATCGTAAAAACAATAATTTAGATGATGAAAAGGCCAACATTGTAACACCCCATTTTTCTTATTTCAATTTTATTTTATTTTAATTGAGGGTATTTTGGTAATTTTATAAAGGAGATAGGGGTGATTTAGTAGCTTGGAACGGACTGTTCCGAAATTGGAATGGGTCATTCCAAACTACCAAAACGTATGTGATTTAGTAGCTTGGAACGAGCTGTTCCGGAATTGGAACGGGCCGTTCCAAACTACCTGTGAAAGTGTGAGTTAGTAGTCCAGAACGGGCCGTTCTCAAGTTGGAACGGGCCGTTCCGGACTATTAATTTTGCCTTTAACCCTAAATGGGAACGGGCTTGGAACGGGGCGTTCTTAAAATTATGACCGTTGTGAGTAATTAATGCACACCAGAACGGGCCGTTCTGGTTTTGGAACGGGCCGCTCTAGATGTGATTTTTAGCCATGTTTTAAGGGTCCGGAACGGGCCGTTCCGGGTTTGGAACGGGCCGTTCCGGCGTAAAAAGCCTATAAATAGAGCTGTTTGCCACTCCCAAAAAGCACACCTCTCATTTCTGATTTCTTTTCTTCTGCTCTCTCTCTTCTTTCCTCTACTTTTTGCTTCAGACCGAGGGGAACCCAGCGAGGGAGATCAACCAGATCTAGTGTAGATTCAGCTTCTACATATCTAGATTCAGCTTCTTCATATCCAGGTATGGGGGAAAAGGGAATTATTTATATATAGAGTTACATGAGGGAATTGGGTAGAGGAAAAACCCTTTAGGATTATGAGTAATTTTAGAATTATTTCTGTTTGAAGAATTATTGACATTATTTGATTCTATATATATTTAGGACAACAAATATATGATTTGTTTGTAAAAATGATGCTCTAGGAGAGAGAACGAAATTATAGAAAAGTGTCTGTAGGTTAGGTTTTGGAAAAATTGGATTATTTCTGTTTGAGGAATTAATTATACCATTAGATTCCGTATGTGTTGAGGATTAGAAATATGTATTTAAATTGTAAGAATGATGATCCGGGAGAGAGAACGAAATTGTAGAAAAGTGCCTGTGAGCTAGGTTTTGGAAAAATTGGGGGGTTTTACTGTTTATGCTGAAATTATATTAAGTTGCTAATTCTATTGATTATTATATTAATTTATGAATATCATTGTTTGATAAAAAAATTGATGATTTAAATGTGAATTGCTTGATATGTATGAAACCCATTATTTTGGACTTATCTGATATGTGTATGGAATTGAACTATGAGATGTTATGTGGAATGTGAATGAGATGTGGTTGTGGTTCTTCACACCTATGACCAGGGGTGAGCACGACCCGAGATTGTTACATGAGTATCGTGACCTTGGTTAACATGTCAGGGGTGAGCACGACCCTAGGTTAGGGGTAACGTGACCTTGGCACAGTGTTATATCAGGGGTGAGAACGGATCTGGATTGTTACGTGGGTATCGTGACCTTGGTTAACATGTCAGGGGTGAGCACGGCCCTAGGATAGGGATAATGTGACCTTGGCACAGTGTTATATCAAGGGTGAGCACGACTCGAGATTGTTAAATGGGTAGCGTGACCTTGGCATAGTGTGAAGTGCAAGATTTGTGATGATTGGTGTGATTGAGAATTATGACGTGATGACAATGCATGATTGATTGAAATACGATATGTTGAAATATTTATGAATATTAAATTATAATGAGATAATATATTGTGTTTTCTTATGTGCTATATATATAGATGTTTTCTTTTCTCACCGTGCGATTTGTAGACATTTTAGGTGAGGAAGATCTGGCTACGAGTGGTATCTAGAATGCCAACGGTTGAATTATCGGGATGCTCTGATATTGTGACATCGGGGCAAAGGATTTTTTTAGAACATAGGTTTTTATTGTAAATGTTATTTGTGAAAATAATTTGAAAACTGTTGCGTTTCATTTTTGTTATTGTGGTTATTGAAGGATAATTTTTAAGATTCTCATGTGAACCCTTTTACCGAAATTGAAAAATTTATTTATAAGTTTTTTTATTATTACATTATATATGTTGGGGGTAGTAAGGGTGTCACAAACATCTGTCTTATGAAAGATACAGATGTAACAATGCCAAAGTTCGAATCTAACTTTAACTCTTATTCTAGTTTTTTTGACAACTTTGATGAAGAATAAATGTCATATGAGAGTCTCCTAACAAAATCTCACATGATCAATCTTGAGTACAAAAAAATTAAAGAAAAATATAAACTGTTATTTTGAAAAAATGAAAAGTTCAAGAACAATCTGTTATACACTGCTAGAGAGATCCAAAATCTCAAATACAACACCACAACCAATGAACAACCCAAGGTTACAATATTACAAACTGAAAAACCTACAACTTAGGAAACATTTTGCCAAGTTTGTTGATGGATATTCTAAAATGAACATGCTGTTCAAGCATGGAAGGTTACCATTATTAACAATAGTGATATTAGATTTGAGAAAGAGGAATCAGAAACATCTTTCTCCAAACCTAAGATTTTTTGCAATGTCTGTAGTAAAAATAGTTGTCTTACCAACATATGTACTCTTAAAATGAAGTTGAAAAAAAAGTCTAAGGTCAAGAGTACTAACAAATAAGGATCCAAAAAGATTTAAGTACCAAAATTTCAATAATTTTTATTGTAGATATCCTTAATGGAAAAGGGAGGAATGCATATTGGTACTTGGGTAGTTGTTTCTTACAACACATGACGATAAAAAGGTCTATATTCCTAGACTTCCAACTTTATGAAGGAACAATCTTGTTCGGAAGTAGTGAAAAAGAAAATATTAGAGATATAGACAAGATTGGTAAATCTCATGAAAATTAGATTAATATTTCAACAATCAATCATGTAAATAATCAATTATAACCAAAATAAAAATTTGTTTGGATAAATTTGTTAATAAATAATTTTAAGATGTTTAATTTTATTTGAATACAGCAAAAATAATCAATTTTTATTTAGGAAATCATTTTAAGAAAAAAACTATCGAGAATAATCATAAGTTTCATAAGAACAATTGTTTTAAAAAAAAAACTATTTACAAATTTAAGTTTTTGACTGAACAATTTTTTTTTTCAATAAAACAACTAAAATGGGAGAATTTAATTTCTCCCCAACATACTAATATGTGTGAGATAAGTGTGCTAGCAAGATATTGACTAGCTTAATTTAGTTGAAATAAGCCTGTTTGTTATCGGAGTTTATTTTAAGTTATATATATATATATATATATATATATATATATATATATATATATAATAACTTTGATTTTATGTTTTTAACTTTTATTTTTCATTTTTATCCCCATTAATCTATTTGATTTGATTTTCAAATAACTAAATATGTCATTTTTATATATATCATTTTACTCATATCGATTAGCTTATCTAAATCCTTTCGATTCAATTAGTCAACTTACAAAAAATTTTCAATTTTTAACTCTTTTAACTTATAGTTGTAGGAAAAAAGAAAAAAAAACCTCTTTCAACTTATGATTTATATATAAGTTTCAGCTATAAACTAGTTTTAATAATTTAACTATCACATTACGTTTGCTGACTTTTACTATTTTATTCAGATTAGGAATCGTATCTTTTACTGGCTCCGAATAAAATCTATCGAGGCCCCAAAATTTGTTTTATTTCTATCCGATTCCAAGGACCATTAAAAGGTAAGGAAAACCATGCTTTGCTTATGATTTGAATAGTAGCTAGGGTTAACGTTATTTGGTTATGGATTCAGAGGAACGAGGTTTTCGACAGAAAATTCATGTGATGGTTGGCCTTGGCGTGATACATTTGATAAAAGTTAGATGTTTGAGGTGGTTTGTATAAAAAATTGGAGTTTTCTTCATTAGAATGGCGTATGTATTTCAATGTCTTGTTATGTTGCCTTGCCTAAACTTAGTCACATTTTTTGTACATGAAGAAAGACTATCACGTGAAACTTATCTCATATTTTAAATGGCCAATATTAGACATCAAGATATCATTAGGGATATTTTTGATTATCTGATAAAACATAAGTTTTCCTTCTCTCTAATTCTAATTTGGACACTGTCCAAAAAATAAAAAATTCTAATTTAAATGGCGCTTCTTAAATAAACTTCTTTTATTTTTTAAATTAAATATTACGTTCCAGTTGACACTTTTAATTAGTTTTATACATTTCACCTCCTCTTTATTTACTTTTAATTAATTAAAATTTTATTTTATTATCTTTAGTCCAACGTTTCTTAAATACTTAGAATTATTTATGTGTATATTCTTTTTTTTTTTAGAGAAAAATTTAGGTTGATATTCTTTTCACCATATTATGTGTCAAATACTGAAAGTAATTTAATAGAGCAACATGCGAAAGCAAACAGGAGATTCATCACTTTTTCTCGCAAATTAATTAGATCACAGTACGACTAAGGATCTCCTTGCACGTCAAAAATAAAATTTATTTCTTATATTTTGTTCCTTCAGAATTGTTTATGATGATAATTAATAAATCCATTTGCTATATATAAATACATTATTTTTAATTTTTCATTAACAATTAAGATGACCACCTTTATTTTTAGAGTATAAATCCTTCACTAAAAGACAATAATATTAGAAAATAATGTCTTATTTACATGGAATAGTTATTTTTTCCTGGTGAATGTAAATCCAATTTAATAGTAGCATCCTTAAAGTTTGGTAAAAAAAAAAAAACTATATATTCGTATCAAGTGAAATTAATACTTAGAATTTTTCTTTCTTTTTCTTTTTAAAGTAGAAGATACAAGAAGGAGAACCAAAGTCCGGATAATATACATATTTTTTTTTAATTAATAAGCAAAGTGAATTCATTCTTTTGCATGAAAAATGCGAAAGAAATCTGGATAATGCACTATATGATCATAGAAATTGATAGAGCATATCTATTTACGTGTACGTAAACACTAGGGAGACGCCACTAGATATTGAACTTTATAGGGGTGGTACATAGTTTCGAGCAAGGGCCTTTCATAAGGCACAAGAGTAACGTGAAAATGCACCAACTTGAAGGAATAAATAGGACACTCACATGCTTAAGAACCACAACTTGTGTGCTCCTTTACACTTTTACTTCTTCCTCACCCAAAGTTTTTCTTTGACATGGAAATGTAGTTAAGATTCATTGTCCTGTATGTGATCACACTCTCTATATAATCCACAATCATTGCTATAAATTACAATGATCACAAGAAACAGGTAGAGTTGTACTTTGTTAGACACAATGGCTCATCTGCACAAGCAACAAAAGTGCGTATGCACGTATCTAAGTATCATAGTGCTTTTTGTCTTTAAATTCTATTTGCTAATTTTGTAATTTTTGAACCGATCATATAATTAATTTTTCTGCAGCTTATGCTATGTCACTCTCTTCGTCGCCCTGACCATAATATATGCTAGCAAAGCTGTTGAAGTCAACTTCCACCAGAACTACAAGGTTGTATGGGGAAATCATCACGTCTTTTTTCTACAAAATGGTAGAGAAGTTCAACTCTCAATTGATAAAACTTCAGGTTTGTATGTATATAGAATTACGTGTTTGATTAAAGACAAGAAGAGTCTCTTTAACCGTGCGCTCTAATTATTTATCTGCATGTGATTTTGCTCGTACATAAAAATCACATGCTATTGATTTTAATAATGATTTTGTACAAATGTAATGTCTGTTGTGCTCTGGGAACAAGTGAGTATTCATATATATACTAGAAAAATAAGGTATAGAAATTAATTACATAAATCATTCTATAATATTGGAGTTAATTTAGCGAATACATGTGTCTAGTAGCTTATACTATGAAAATAGAGTGGTATAGTTTAGTTTTAAAATTTCGTAATTTTTGTTTAATTAACTTGTAGGTGCTGGCTTCGGATCAAAATTGAACTATGCTTCTGGATTCTTTCAAATGAGAATAAAGATACCCAACAAGGACTCTAGAGGAGTTGTGACAGCCTTTTATGTGTGAATTTTACCTTTGATTGAGTTCTTAAGGCTAGCTATACTCTTCTATACATACCTCAATTTCATCTGCAAAATTAAATTGAGTGTCTTTTTTTTTTATTTTTTATTTTTTATTTTTATTCCCCTCATGTTTTTCTCACTCTAATTTTAGCTTACTTCAACGGCCTATGAACATATTGGAGCAAAACATGATGAGATTGACTTTGAATTCTTGGGAAACAATGGAAAGCCTTATACGTTGCAAACCAATGTTTTTGCAAATGATGAAGGAGGAAGAGAGCAAAGGCATAGCCTCTGGTTTGATCCATCAATTGATTTTCATATCTATGGAGTCCTTTGGAACCAACATCAAATAGTGTAAGCTGTTTCTCTTCTGGAATAAAAGATCTCAATAATATAGTCTTTATGAAGTGGTGTAAATATCTATCTGATTTAAACTCCTATCTGCTTTTCATAAATATGGTCGTGGATCAGCTAATTGAAAAAACAATAGCTTTTTCTTTACGTGTATGTATTAGGAAACATTTCGGACACAGTATGTTTGCGTTCATCAAAGTAGTTTATAACTATTATTCACAGTTGAGACAACCTTGAGTATATTAATCATTTCCAGTGTTTTTAAAATTGTGAGAAAATTTGCGTATTATGAAATATAAATCTTTTTCAAGTGACAATTTTTGTTATCATAAAAATAAGAATAATAAATATAAACTATTGTATTATATTTGAATGGTTAAAATTAAAGGATAAATATATATACCACTATTTTAAGTGACTATGTTACCTTTAATTATTTTTAATTTTGACCATCTATTCATGGTTGATAAGAAGAGATTAATTTATATCATTTTTATGTTATAATAACTATTATATTATTTAATAATTTTTTGTTTGATAATTTTATCTCAAAATACATCAATAATAAAAGTTCTTATTATTTAAATACATATAACAAACGCTTGTATACATAAAGTATTAGTTTATATCCATATATATATATACATATATATAATTCATACAATACATAGATGTTAAATATTTAAAAACAATTCATTTAATTAATTTTTATGATCATTTAATTTTGGCAGAATTTAACCAAACCAAATAAGACAATGTAAATAATTATTAAAAATCACATTTATATAATATAGAAAGCCTTATACAAGTATAAGTTAATTACTTTCTAGATTGATATATCTATAATGTATAAATCTATAAATATAATAAAAGTGATACTGTTTTTTGATGTACACAATTTGTTTTTAAGTTTATCTTTGTAATTAATTTTTAAATTAATCTATAAATTATTAATACTTCTCTTTTAACCACCCACTACTTAGTCACTCTTTAATTCTTAACTGCTCACCTTTTATTTTTTATTTTTTAATTACACAGAGTCTCTTTTAACACTAGTACATATGAGGCTAACATCCCCGTTAATGTCTATTGATTCAAAATGGGGGAGAAAGTTGTGTGTATTTGCTTTTCATCTCGGTAAATGTGATTCCATTTTCAATTTTTTAAATGGGTTGTTTAAAATTATTACAAATTATCATTTCTAACCAACAGTTTACAGCCTTTTATCATTAATTCCAGATTATGAAATTAATGTACTTCTCATACCTGAATTGCTTTTTTTTTTTTTATTATTATTTTTTATTTTAATTCGTGGAATCTAACTCATTATACTAGTGAAGTTTATAATACTCATACACCTAGGTCATTCAATTGAATTAGGCCTGTTAGATATACTTAGATTACTATTGCGCAAGAGTTATAAATGAGTAGATTTATAAATATAAGTAATACACAAATACTCGTACTTATCCATTTATTTTCTAAGTTGTATAGTAACAACTTTTTATGTCTTTTCTACATCAAATAATTATAACTACAAATATATTTATGTATTACTTACACTAAATATTTATAGATAAAAATAGTTTTTAATTTTACTCAAAGCCATTATGTCGTAAAGAACAAAATATAGCTTCGTATTCAAGAATTGAAATAGTCAATCTATCCCTTAATTTAATTTTCCGGTACTTCATCAATATTTTCAGGTTTTATGTGGATGGAATACCAATTAGAGTATTCAAGAACAACTCCAAGGTGGGAGTGAGTTTCCCATCACAACAAATGCGCGTTACGGCTAGCATATGGAATGGTGAACCTTGGGCGTCTAATGGGAAGAGAATTGACTGGAAGCAAGCACCCTTCACGGCTCATTTTCAAGGTTTCAACATTCATGGCTGCCAAACCCTAAATCGAAACAAACATGTCTGCTATTCTCCTCATTTATGGTGGAATGATCACAAACATTGGCAACTAAACCCTCAACAACAAAAAGCATATGAAGATGTGAGGAAGAAACATTTGCTGTATGACTACTGTTCTGACAGAGGAGAGCTGCATAAAGAATGTCAAATTAATTAGGTTATTGATAACACGACTAGTAAATCTAAACTTTTAAAAAAATAAGGAAGAAAATTAAACCAGCAAATGTATTTATAAATGTTGATTCATAAGTTAAAAACACATTTTTAAAATAGTCAGTAAAATAAAATTTCTATAGATCAATTTATGTATAAGTTAATTTAACTTATAAAAAAATTAATTTATTTTATTTATCATTCTTCTCTTCTAAAAATATTTTTGAAAAAGTTTGCTCAAATAAATCTTAAGAACATTTGGTGAAAACTCTAATTAATATTTGTAGCGATTGTTCGGTGACACGATTGGTGGAGGTTAGGGTTTACAATGAAGATAGAGAAATGGAATGTGTTTATCTCATTTAATAAATAGGAAAAGGGAGGGTTCTTACATGAATAAGGTTAGTTGAAATATTACATATATGTAATTTTAGTTTTCTAGTTTTTTTTCTCAGAAAATAAAGGAATATATTAAAAGGTAAAGACACTAAAACTTATTTACAAGTGATGAAAACCTTAAATTCTTACTATCTGTTCCTGGTGAGTTTTAATTTGAAATCGGATAAATACAAATTATAAACTAACCTAGGTTTCACCAAACTATACTATTTGTAAAGTGGCCACTAAGTAAGTCATGAGGTTGGGGGTTGAAATTCTTAATTAAGTGTTGGCAGGGTGCACAATGTTTGAAAGGAAAGTGACGAGTTAATTCCATATAGACTTAGTTGATATATATTATGGTTGACCACACCTAATGTGCACAACATTCTTCTACTCCAAATACTATTTAATAAAAAGAATTAATAAAACAATTGAAATTTTAAAGGTATAATGAAGTTCTTAATTAATTATTGTTTTACAATAAAAGGGTTCACATCTCTCTAAATAAAACTCTTGAATAAAGTAAGCCAAATATCTGTATAAATTCTAAAACGAGACACAACTTGCCTATTTACACAAACTTTCAACATAAAAAAATGTCATTACACAAAAATTAACTTTGACTATTAATAAAAATAATAAACTTTTCACCTCGATGTCACATTATCAGAGAAGTTTCCAATACTAGTGAAGCATTAAGCTTTGCCTTCATCAAACTCCTCTTCTTGTACCACATCTAAGTCTACAAATGGAAAAAAGTCCAAACACAAACAAAACAATGCAAAAAGACTAAGAATACATATCGTACATGTACAATCAGTGATGAAACTTAGATAAAAAATTTAGGGGTGTCAAATTAAATTTTTATATATAAATTAAATTTTTTACTAATTAAAAAAATAAAAAAATTTCTCATTTTCTCTACTCAAAATAAACATATATAATAATAATGAAATCCAAAAAAAAAGTATTATCATCACTAATCATTTCATAAAATAATTATACAAATATAATATTAATATATATATATATATAGAAAATTTTGGGGGAGCCACTATCACCAAGAAGATCTGCCACTATGTACAATATATATAAAGTATATAATAGTAATACTAACATACATACATCATATTTAGGCTACACATAAGCATTCACAATTATTCATCGGCAAGACAACATACATCTCAACTACCTCAATTCACTTTAGACCTCAATCAAACAACCCAAACAATTACAATTAATATACAAAGGAGTCAAGCAAATGCATGTATCTAATTCTACCTGTATGTGTTAGCAAATCTCCTTGTCATCCTCAATTCAAAATAGCCTACGAATCATGAAATGAGACGACTCCCTCCAGTGTATTGACCAACTCCCTTCGATGATTCTCCTTGAACCATCCTCAACTAGAGGATGTCTATCAAGGTGCTATCAAAGTGTTACAACTGGTCACGATTATCTCATACCGCTTGTAAGAGATTCCCCACCATAACATCCCAAAGTCTAAGTAGATGATCTTTGAGACTTATCTAAATAGACTCACACTATTCTACAAATAAAGTATGTATGCATGTATTCTACCAACAATGCATATATTCTACCAACAACATTGTTGCTATTTAATCTTCTTTGTTTCAACTCTTCCCAAAGCTCCCTTTTTTGTATTGTGCCACACGGGGCATAAACATTCACTATAGTGATATGCATTCATCTCGACTTCCAAATTCTTTCCATATATATATATATATATATATATATATATATATATATATATATATATATATATATATATATATATATATATATATATATATATATGTATCCTACGCTCGAAAATCGGTTTATTAACTCCAAACAATCTCTATTCCACAAGCATAAAAGAGTACTAGTTGTGTTGACTACTGGAGCCACTACTGACTCAACCTGGCAATCAGCCCGCAATGACTAACAAAGTAACTTGCTAATCTTTGATCTTTTAGTCTCCTGTATACATAGCACTTGCACAATCTCTTTGCTGACCAAATTCCTTATACATTTCTTATGATTTTTCTTACAAATTTATATTTGCAATAAGCTATTAATTTTTTAAAAACAAAATTGCAACGATTTATAAAAGATTTCTTACAAATCTATTTATTATTGGTTTATATATATTTTTACTAATTTAAAAATAATATTTGAAAAGAAAATCCACAAATAATTCTTTTACATGTAAATTACCTTGTTTCACTACTAGTGCAAAACCATCATTTTATATCCCCTTTTATACAACAATTTTGTAACAATCAGTGTAGGAAATAATTCAGTGACATTTTTGTAATTAAAAAATATATATTTTACATTGGTTCTAAAATAGATTTTATAAAAAGGCTTTTTACATCAATTCAAATTACACTGTTTTAAATTTTAAAAACATAAGATGAGAAAAGACAAATTTGGAGGAGAAAGAAGAGGAGCACATTTGCATTTTAAGGTAGGAGGTGAGAAATAAATTTGTTTTGACTCGAGCTGATGAAGCATGAGGCTAAGGTGGAGGAAGAGAATCGTGAAATGGAAAAGAAAGTGGTGTTATTAGGATGGAAAAGAAGGTGGTTTACTTTGCTATGCCTTGAAAAAGAAAAGGATGACGACTCTGGTGTGGGTGTGGCTAGTGGAATAATGTGGCTATAGGTAGAGCGGCTGTGCATGATTTTTTTTTTTTTAATGTTTATTATTTTAATTGATAAAATGTGTGTTTTGTTCTTTAAAATATTTCGAAATATTTTTAGGAAAATGTTAATATACTCCCACCTAATTAATATATATATATATATATATATATATTTAACATATGTTATAAGAATGTCATTCTTATGTAATAATAATAAGAATGTTGAGTCCCAAACTCTGAAATTGGAATAAATGTTTAGAATTAAAAGATTCCAAATAAAATTATCATGTATTGTCATCATTGAAGTTGCTTTTGATCATTGTTATTATCATTACCATATCATTGAAATTGTCATCACCACTGTAACATCTTTTTTTTTTAATAAATAAATAAAATAAAGTTTTTAAATACAATTTATATTATAAGTTTAATTAATTAAGTTAATTGAACTTGTGATATAAATAAAATATTTTTTATTAATAAAATAAAATAGAGATTAAGTCGTGGGTTAAAAGAGAAACTTTTGAATTTGACCTCTTAAGACTAACCTAGAGTCTTATTAAAAAAGTGAGTAGAGGAGGTTTTATGTCATAAAAAGTTTGATTTTTAAAGCTTAAAACACTCATGGAGGAAATTTGAGAGGAGAACCCCGAGGAGTACATGGACTAGATTTGAAATGATAGGATCGCACAGATACCTTAGTGTTATGTCAAAAGACAATCTGAAATTCTTCTTATTTAAAGTTTTACTATTAACAAACAAAGAGATTTTTTATCAATAGAATAAGTTTTTAAAATGACTAGATGAATTGTTTAGTAAGATGCAACCTCTCAGTAAGACAAATCTTTGTAAAGATGAAAGCTACATTATGACAATCTTGTTGCTAAGAAGAACCTTTAGATATGAAAAGAGATATGCATTAAATCTTTATGATTTGTGATCTCTAAACAAGAAATTGACCATGTCTGAATGTTTCATTAACAAATCAAATTTAAAAATACTTCCTCGGTACCTACATTTTTACAAAAAGAAAATAATAAAGTCATGCTTTGCATTAGAAAAGGACAAACAAATCCATGTAAACATGAAAAATTGCAGTTAAAAGCTATTTCATCACTATGACAACTTGGCATATGCATGGTTTTACCCACTTGGTACCCAAAAAGATGATAAGTAGCTTCTTTAAAGTGACAAATCAGTGCAAGTATTTATTACACCAATAAAGACTTTTCTCCTTAAGATGCAAATCATGAAGACCGATGAAGTAAACCATGAGAGATAAGCTCAAAGATTTGCAATGGTGATCTTAACTAAAGCCATATAAAAAATGTTTAGAGTTCAAAAAAAAAAATTTGATTGTAAAAAGCTATATTCTTTCTTTTTGTAAAAATCTTTGTACTTTTCTTGTTATATTATATCTTGAAAGGAAGATGAAGCAACTCTATAAATCTTTGTAACTTCAAGTTATTGGGTTTGAGCTTAGAGAGACTTTTCTATAAAAGAATACTCGATGTTAAAGCTTGGAGAGGCTTTATGTAAAAAGAATACTTGGGTAATAGCTTGAAGAGACAAGTCAAAGAAAACTTAAAGCTGAGTTAGAAGTGACTTGGTAAATAATACTTGTATCTTGGATAAGATAGTGAAACTTGATTTGTTTGAATAAAGAACTGGATGTAGTCTCAATTGTTGAGACAAACTATAATATAAAAATGCATTGTGTTCTTATTGCCTACCATTTGGTCTACAATTCTTACTGCAATGTTATTATCTCACTGTTTCAAGAAAAGTGAGCTTTTGTGTGACACTATTCAACTTTCCTTTCTAGTATCTTTCTTTCTCTTCTGGTTTTTCCTTTGACTTCTCTTCTCTGTTCTCCTCAGGCTTGGCTTCAGCCACTGGTTGTTCCTACTCAAAATATAAAAAGGAACACACATAATAAGTACAAGACTAATTAATGTTGACCAAGTTATAACACTATCAGCAAGAAAAAAAGTTTCACTAGGAAATCACAATGTCAACAGAAAGGTTATATCACCTGTTTTGCTTCCTCCCCCATTTGCCGTATGAATAGAGACTGAAATGTCAGAAAAATTATAAGGAAGGAAGGAGTAGGAGGCGGAGGGATTTCTCCATTACATAACGCGCGGGAGAAGGAAGTTTTTGAAATCTCCAAATCTCCAGCTAGTGTAAACCTTCTTTTAGGGGGTCATGTTGATTATTTACGTCGGCCCTAGTAGGGTCTGGCGTAAATTTTAACATCTACGTCGTACACAATGCATAGCCGACGTAGATGTTAAAATTTACGTCGGACCCTAGGAGGTCTGACGTAAATAATTTAACAAAAATTACCAAACATGCCACCGCATTTTTATTACGTCAAGTATTTGTATGTCCGACGTAAAATAGGTGACGTAGTATACTAATTTTCTACTAGTGTCTCCACACTTGGAGATTGCCATCTAAGGTAAGAGAGGGAGTGAAATTGTCTTACCTTGTGGACACATATGAGGGGTATGGGTAGTGAGACAATTCCTAAGTCTCTTCAAGATTTATTTTGAAGCATTTGATGAGATGTATGATGTTTTAGACTGTCATGCTTGTTTGATGATAAATCTCTTGAATTGTGATTATTTATGTTCTCTCTGTTGAGGATTGTAGTTGTATGCATAATTTGGGGATTTCGTTTGATTTGCTTGATTTTGAAAATTATTGGCATATGATGTTTAATTTTGAAATTCAAGTATTGAATAATTTTATGTTGTGATGCAAAATAGAGAAAGACAGGGTGATAACAATGTGTGAATTAGCCAAGTCTGAAGTGATTTTGCAACACTTGAATGATAAGCTTGGTCATGCTTAAGTGAAGCACATCTGTGTAAAAGGCACAAAGACTACGCTTTAGGGAAGCACGACTGTGTTGGGTCGACTAAGTGAACCACAACCATGCTTAAAGGGATCCACATCGATATTGGGTTTAGTGAGGAAGTAGGCTCATGGTTGGAGACAAGCTTGGCCATGTTTTGAGCAAAACATGCTTGTGCTTCTAGAAAGCACGTTTGCGTTTCTCTTGTGCTCACCATAAGTTCATTAATTTAACTTAATTTAATAAAGATTTTGGTAATGGAAGAGGGCTATGTGAATGTAAGACTCATAAGAGTTAACAAAGAAGCTAATTAGTGATTTGTAAGAAACCTTATAATTGAAATGTGTGCATGTCACGTCACTACTACAAGATGTATTATCTATATCGGTTCTATGAGATAATCTACATCGATTCTAAAACCAATGTAGAAAAGGACGACTCAGAAATACATACATTTCTACATTAATTTTGAAACTGATGTAGATTTATGCAAAATCTACATCGATTTTGCTGACAACCGATGTAGATTTGTGTTAAAATCTACATCAATTTTACTGACAACCGATGTAGATTTGTGTACAACTGATGAATATTGCATTTAAAAAAGAGCTTCATTTATTTTTTAGATTCTTTCTGATTACCTGTAATAAACATATATATATATATATATATATATATATATATATATATATATATATATATATCTCAAATAGAAATTATATGGTACACTATTCTACTCAATTGTGTTGCTTAAGTAGAGTGGATATATATACAATTTAACTTGTTTAATAAATCAAAAAACTTGACAAGAAAGAAAAAAATGACTTGCTCAAGTAAAAAATTAGGATCAACAAAAATTACAGATTCTTACTCTCATTGTGTAGGATCAATAAGTTTTCTTAATGAGAATTATTAAAGGAAAAATAATACAAATTTTTTTTCTTACTCTCATTGTATAGGTTCCATTAAGGCCATTAATAGCTGCCGAAGCTATATCTCTGTGAGCATAGTTTTAAAAACCGGACCGGTCATCGAACCGGTTAAGGTACTGGGTCAGTGGGTCAAAGGTTGAACCGGTGGGTCATTAGTTGAACCGCATGACTCGATTTTTATTTATTTTTATTAAAAAAATATTCATATTCAATATATCTTATTTTAAATTTCAATTTTTCTATCTTATTTAAAATTATTTTTATTTTTATTTTGTAAAAAAATACATAAAAAATTACATGTTAAACAATATATTAATAAAAATTAAAAATATAAATAATATGTCCATATATAATATGCTTGTAATTAATATCACAAAATAATATATGTAATATTTACATAGATATTATATTATTAAATATATAATCTAAAATTAATAATATACTATAAAAGTTATTTAAGTTGTATATATTGCAAACAAATATATTAGAACAAGTAGTAATTGTTATATTTAATAAGACTCCTTACTTTTCCATTAAGAGATTCAATTTTCATTATTATTTTTTGTGGTTTATGGTTCCTTAAAAAAATTTATAAAAAAAAAGAAAAAAAAGTGGTTGAACCGGTTTGACCCACCGGTTCACCGGTTGAACCAGAAAAATTGACCGGTTCAATCCGGTTTGAAACGGGTCGACTGCATAACCGATCCAACTTAAGATTCAGACCGGCTGGACCACCGGTTCCCGGTCCAACCGGTCCGACCGGCCGGTTCGGTCCGATTTTTAAATCACTGTCTGTGAGAGTATTTAACAAAACCACATCCTTCAAGCAAAATATGATAAAGTATTATATATTTAGTATTGACATCACACACACACACATAGACACAAAAATATAACCATTGAATAAAAAATTGTGATGCCTCCAAACATTGAAGGGAAAAGGTCAAAAATAATAACACACATTGCACCAACCAATTCATACTCTCTTCAACAACATTTATGAAACTAAAGCACATAGAAACCAACCCCTCACTCCCATGTACAAAGCTAGATGTTGTAAAGAGAAATAAAAAATTCGTAGTGAAAATAACAAATAATTGACTAAGCAATTTATTAAGTGAATAGTTTGGTGAAAAATTAATAACCAAAACATGATAACCAAGCTTTAACTACTTAGTTTATTTTATTTTGGGATAAGAAAATAAATTATCAAATAAAGGCAGAAAATTATTTTTGAGATATCTTGTAAACAATCCTAATTAAACTAAAAATCATGCTCTATTTCTAAATTTTTCTAAAAAGAAGTTTGCCCGTTAACACTGAATGTCTTCCAATTTGGTTTCCGGCAATGGTGCAACATCATCAAAAAGCTGTAACATACAATATAATATATTAATTATATAAAAATCATGAAAATAAATTAATCAATGGTAGTAAAAGTAAAAGAATTATATTACCTTAATTCAATCATTTGTTACTTCCCCTTCAATTATGTCTAACATCCAATTCATCACATAATATCCACGTTTGTAACCTCCTTGTTGTCGATTACTCTAAAATGAATATTAGATTGAGTTGTATAAGTAATTTTTAATTTAAGCTAATAAAAAAACATTTTAGGCATATTGAGGTTACAAATCAATTACCATGGGATAAATCCAATCTAGGTTCTTTGGTTGTGCTGTAAATCTACCCCCCATGACATTATAGACAACCATAAAAATAAATGAATATAAGTTACATGGTTAAAATTTATAATAGAGAGCATAAAATAAATACCTGTTACAAACTAAACTTTACCTTTTAATTAAATTTTTTATTTGAACATTAGGCTTACAATGCAAAGAACAAAACGAAACAACAACATTGTTTGCAAGACAGAGAACCAATAACTGCCAATGATTTCTACATTTATCCATAATTAGTTACACAATAGATACATAAATAAACAAATTAAATGGAGTTCACAAAGATGCACTTCGTGATCAACATAAGGAGCAAAGTAAATTTGCTTTGGTGAATTTTGTATCATTTCATTGATATAATATTAGACTTCGCTTTTTTATTCCTGGATTTTTGAATTGATTGGGTCTCAAGAAATCCATACAAGTCACCATGATTGAGGTCTTTAATTTTATGATTCAAATATCTAAAATACATACAAAAGAAAAAATTAATAGTGAAGGGATCATAATTAAATAGATAATGATGTGACACCCATCTACCCCATAATAAATAAGTAACAACAATAAGAATAATTCAATAAATATAACATCAAGAAGGGTCCACATATTTTAATAAAAACTCATAGGTTCACAAGTCTTGAAATAAATAGAAATAATAATAATAATAATAATAATAATAAAGTTTTACTCTTAAAAAAAAATTATCAAGGTCTCTAAAGAAAAATGAAAGGAATCCAGAATTTACAAATATAAGGTGAATATAAAACTCTTAAAAATAAGTCTCCTCAAACGACAAATAACAATTCATAACTAAAGCATCCTAAATTCATGCCCCAATGTCACATCCTATCAGAGCAGAACCCTTTCCCTTTAGAACTCAACACTATGAGTGCCTTCATCTTCACCTAAAAGAAAACCACATAAAAACAGGACGGTGAGAGATAGATAACATCATATATGAATATAGAGCTACCCAATTTTCCCCCCCACACCGTGCACCAAAATATCATCATTAAATATAAACAACAAATACATCTCATATAATTACCAAACATCATTTTATTTTTTTAATCATACAAGCTTTCATACACATGCTCACTATATGCTCATACACATCTCATCTCCTAAGAGTCTCAACTTGGCACTCCGCACAATGGGCGTACCTCGTCAATTCCCTTAGTTGTTGCCAATGCGGGCATACCGTTCTCACACCTTCCCAGGGCCGGTTTGTTGCACGGTTAAACACCCAGCGGCCCGTGCAAAGGCAATCCACCCACCGTTAAACCCTCTGTGGCCAGTGAGCTGCGCAGTTAAACACCCAACGGCCCACACATGGAATGCCTCCCGTCATGGTCCCCCCTGTCTCAACCCCTCTCTGGGCCCAGGGTCCAATGCAATATAGTCACGTCTAGCTTCTCAAGCACCACATGCAACTCATAAGTCTCATGCAACTCATGCATCCCACGTAACTCATAATTAATGCATCTCCATTATATAACATCATCACATGTCAATAACAATCCATGCAATATCATCCTCACATGCTAGGTACCTATCATTAAGTTATCAACATCATAGATCACAAATTTCACATAATCCTTCACACACATCACAATATCTATGACATTCAGTTAATAATTTAACCATAACTCGAGATATACATATCCTTTCTAAGTGATCCCAACTCGATTAGAATCCTAACATCAATATCCACAACTTTCATGAAGAACACAAATCCTAATAAAGTCGTTTAGGTTACCATTCAGGGCTCACAAAAATTGATGTTGTGGTTCGCACACAGATTGGAAGGCTCAAATTGCAACTCACATACATTGATCAAATATTAATATTTTTACACGATTCTTGTGTCTAAATGGTAGCCCCAGATGTCTAGTTTCTAACAAAACAAACGGCACTCGATTTGGATAACTACACAGAAAGATATCGCAAAATTACAAACGTATGTCGGGGTCCCGACGCCCGACGCCCAAAACTGGCGCTGAACGCCCAAATCTATGCCCAGACTCCCTCTGTGAAATTAAACATGCGTTTTACGAGTTCCAACAAGGTTTTTACCAATTTTCACTACTTCTACACCCCGTTGGTTCAGTTTAACTCCATTTATATTCTTCATACGTTCCAAATCAATCCATACACATCTCAAGCCTCAAAAATTGGTTTCCATTGGTTTTACAAAAAAAAAAATCTAAACTCTTCTTAACACATAAAATTCAAGTCATCAAATTTAAGGATAAAGAATGAACAAGAAAGCCTCAATGGAATTCAAAGACAATTCAAGAAATAAGTTCTTCCAAATGAATTAAGAATTAAGAACATCGATTGCACAGATAATCGTTCATAATTTTAAATAGAGTTCCTAGAGGGACTTAGGGATTGCCCTCACTACCCGAACACCCCTATATTCACATATGAAGAAACTCATCTCCCCCGTACCTGGATGAGCAGAAGACGAATGGTCTTGGTGTGATCTAAGATCGTTCCTGAGTACTCTTCCTTAGAGCTCTTTGTTTCTCCTCTTTTTTTTCCCTAACCCTTCAGAACGCAAATGAGGCAGATAGGGTTAACACCACACAACTCCTTTCTTAAAATTAATCCATTGGGCTGGGTCAACCCAACCCATTTTCCTTCTCTTCTAACTCACTTCTCTTTTTTCTCAAAATAATAAAATAAAATAAATACACGTATATTATAAAATATTTTTCCTTTATAATAATAATATATTTCTGACCCAAAATTTAATAATATAATTTCAATAACAAAATATCATATAAAATCAACTTTCTCTTAAAACATATAAATATTTATTTAGAAATGCTAATAAAAATACTTATTTAATACGTTCAAAATAATTGTCCGAAACAATATTTATTTAAAACGTACAAAATAATATTCCTCTATAATTATTAAAATAATTATGACCAAATACCATCTAATAATAATAATAATAATAATAATAATAATAACCTTTTTGAAAATTGGGGTGTTACAATACTTCCCCCCTTTTAAGAAATTCGTCCTCGAATTTCTGAAATGAAGAGGTTCGACTATGACTCCTTCATTAAACTCAAGATTCTTCCTAAACTTCCTAGGCAAACCCACAACAAAGTCTAGACGCATTATCTCACCTCCAAATAGGGACATCTAAAGGCTACAAAAGTCCTAAAAAGCTTATGATATTCTGTCTTAGACTTATATCATACTTAACATGAGTACACAAACTTCCTCTCCTTCTCTCTTCCTTAGACCACCACGCTTCCGCTGCGCCACTCTGATACATGTTAATAGCTCCTAAATAGATGCTAAGAGTACTCTTTTGTCCTTCCTCTAAGATCATCTCTTAATTCGGGATTACTAGGCACCCAAATTTTGTTCTTGCACCTCAAAACAACGTCGATTCCTACTCAGAAAAGGTTACCTATACTCCTATCAATCTTCTTCACTTGGTTCACTAAGAAAGGATCTGACTCCTGGGCTTTTTCTAATCTCATCCATTAATTCAATAGTCACTTTCGACATACTCAATTCAATGCTTCTAAGGGTAAGCTCACACATCAAGCTTAAGTTTGTAAACTCTTCAATCAAATCCAACCTTAAATCATCAAAGACGATAGATGAAAGATCATCCTACTCAAGGTATCTGCCATAATATTAGCTTTTCTTCTATGACCCTCTCTAAAGATCAACCACCTAAGCATAAGTGCACTAGGTACACATACTAGATCTCAAAGTCTTACCACTTCATCTATACCTGAGATAAACACTTATCCATTATCTTGTCCTATAGCCTCATATCTTATCACCAAAATGAATCAACAAATTATGTTCCTCAAATTTTCCTTTAACAATCCACTAGTTATTCGAGTCATACCTAGTCTCACACTACTAAGGATAACCTCATAAGTCAAGCTTAAATCCCTAATTTGAACTAAAAGATCCATCTCTCTAATCATAAGGAAAAGCAAATATAAAGGTTTCCTACTCAAAGCATCGATCACCACATTGGCTTTACCTAGATAACAACTAAGATTAAAATCCTAGTCCTTAAGAAATTCCAACTATCTCCTTTGGTCAAAAGATATTTAAGGCTCTAATGATCACTAAATACCTCAAGCTTAGAATCATATAGGTAGTGTCTCCAAATCTTAGTATAAATATTACAACCGCTAACTTAAAGTCATGGGTAAGGTAATTCCTCTCATGATTTCTCAATTTTCTAGAAGCATAAGCTACTACCGTTCCTTCTTGCATCAACACTCCGCCCAAACCTATCTTAGAAGCACTACTATATACCATAAAAGGCTTACGAAAATCCAGTAGTATTAGCACTAGCCAACCTTTTCTTAAGAGTTTGGAAGCTACTCTCATGCTTGCCATCCCACACAAAGGCAACTCCTCTTCCTCGTCAATCTAGTCTAAGGTAATGTTATCTTAGGAATTTCCTCAATAACTCTCCTATAATAATAAGCTTGTCTAAGAAAACTCTTAACCTCACTAACTGACTTTGATATCTCCTACTTAAGTACAACTTCTACCTTAGATAGATCTACATTATACCTCCACTAAAATTACAGGACCTAGAAAACTCTTCTTATACAACCAAAATTCATACTTAGATAACTTAGCCTAAAGCTATCTTGGATAAATCCTCACTCTCAATTCCAATTTGATGATAGCTCACCTTAAGCTCAACCTTACTGAACACGCTAATTGATCCATAAGGTCATCTATCCTCATATCAACATACATGCATATCAAATCATATTAGAATATCTACTTCAAACAATCGATATATATATCATTCCTAAGCATGTACGAATCAATCACCATTTACTCCATATAGCATGTACATGAACCAACTTTACCACATAACATCATACAATCTTAAACAACCTCTCAATCCACCTAACATTTCAGAATCATGACAAAAATCAATTTTTATCCTTGCATTGTCTAACGATTCAAAAATATCATGACACCATACATATCCCTTCAACAATGATCAAAGAAAATGATACCTAGAGATTTATACTCATCCAAATGATCTCAAACCTATCTCAAAAGAAATCTAAGAGAATAAGCTACAATGCCTATGAAGACATAAGATTCTAAAAAGATCATCTTCGTAGCTAAAAATTTCAAAAACCGTAGCAGATATATTCAGCGCTTACAGCTAGACCTTTGATCACCAAAGTAGCTATAACTGGAGTTCTAAACCTCCGTTTTACCTGATTCTAGTTCCATTGGAAAGATAACGTCTAAGGATACAACTTTTGTGAAGACCATAAAATCTAAATCTGTCAATATGGTAGTCATAATGGCACAACAAAACTGTAGCGAAAATATCCTCTACACCAAACAGCAATAGTATACCAATATATCTAAGGCCACAAAAATACATCAACCCTTCCAAACTCACACCTCAACTTCATATTCAAGCTTTCCACTACAATCCTAAACCAAAACAACTCACATATTTAGCACAACAGACTTAGAAAATAAAACTCACATGCTACCTAAACCATAAACGGTAAACATGTCAACACCAACACTCAAGGGAATTACCAACATTTTAATCTCTCATCAAGGATACCAAAACTCCAATTCTCATATATAACCTCCTTGGATTCAATCGCTACAACTATAGATTCCAGAAACTCCATTAACCGTAAACTCTCGACAAATCAATGTCTCACCTAAATCTAAGGTCCTAATAGTTCTAGTTGGTTAGCACAAGGCTTCGTCCACTATTACTGGCACATATGCTCACAACACGAGCGATACCACTCAACCACTACTTCTTACATAAGCAAGAAGTATCAAAATAAATAAGCAATCATGAATATCATCAACTAAGCTATATCATGTCTTTCAGCCAAAGTATGAGAAAATAATATAAGTATAAGCACAACACTAACAATACAAGGGAAACATCATCATCATTATCATCATCATAATGCAAAACATTGTTAGAGTACACAATTAAATAAAAACAAACAAAATCAATCATCATACTAACATATCAATAAATTCCACAATCAATTCATTCTATCATTCATCTACCAAACAAGCATAGTAGACTCATAACTCACGGTCGATTGGATCGACCTGCTCTGATACCACTAAATGTGACACCCTTCTACCCCATAATAAATAAGTAACAACAATAAGAATAATTCAATAAATATAACATCAAGAAGGGTCCACATATTTTAATAAAAACTCATAGGTTCACAAGTCTTGAAATAAATAGAAATAATAATAATAATAATAATAATAAAGTTTTACTCTTAAAAGAAAATTATCAAGGTCTCTAAAGAAAAATGAAAGGAATCCAGAATTTACAAATATAAGGTGAATATAAAACTCTTAAAAATAAGTCTCCTCAAACGACAAATAACAATTCATAACTAAAGCATCCTAAATTCATGCCCCAATGTCACATCCTATCAGAGCAGAACCCTTTTCCTTTAGAACTCAACACTATGAGTGCCTTCATCTTCACCTAAAAGAAAACCACATAAAAACAGGACGGTGAGAGATAGATAACATCATATATGAACATAGAGCTACCCAATTTTCCCCCCCACACCGTGCACCAAAATATCATCATTAAATATAAACAACAAATACATCTCATATAATTACCAAACATCATTTTATTTTTTTAATCATACAAGCTTTCATACACATGCTCACTATATGCTCATACACATCTCCTCTTCTAAGAGTCTCAACTTGGCACTCCGCACAATGGGCGTACCTCGTCAATTCCCTTAGTTGTTGCCAATGCGGGCATACCGTTCTCACACCCTCCCAGGGCCGGTTTGTTGCACGGTTAAACACCCAGCGGCCCGTGCAAAGGCAATCCACCCACCGTTAAACCCTCTGTGGCCAGTGAGCTGCGCAGTTAAACACCCAACGGCCCACGCATGGAATGCCTCCCGTCATGGTCCCCCCTGTCTCAACCCCTCTCTGGGCCCAGGGTCCAATGCAATATAGTCACGTCTGGCTTCTCAAGCACCACATGCAACTCATAAGTCTCATGCAACTCATGCATCCCACGTAACTCATAATTAATGCATCTCCATTATATAAAATCATCACATGTCAATAACAATCCATGCAATATCATCCTCACATGCTAGGTACCTATCATTAAGTTATCAACATCATAGATCACAAATTTCACATAATCCTTCACACACATCACAATATCTATGACATTCAGTTAATAATTTAACCATAACTCGAGATATACATATCCTTTCTAAGTGATCCCAACTCCATTAGAATCCTAACATCAATATCCACAACTTTCATGAAGAACACAAATCCTAATAAATTCGTTTAGGTTACCATTCAGGGCTCACAAAAATTGATGTTGTGGTTCGCACACAGATTGGAAGGCTCAAATTGAAACTCACATAACTTGATCAAATATTAATATTTTTACACGATTCTTGTGTCTAAATGGTAGCCCCAGATTTCTAGTTTCTAACAAAACAAACGTCACTCGATTTGGATAACTACACAGAAAGATATCGCAAAATTACAAACGTATGTCGGGGTCCCGGCGCCCGACGCCCAAAACTGGCGCTGAACGGCCAAATCTCTGCCCAGACTCCCCTCTGTGAAATTAAACCTGCGTTTTACGAGTTCCAACAAGGTTTTTACCAATTTTCACTACTTTTACACCCCGTTGGTTCAGTTTAACTCCATTTATATTCTTCATATGTTCCAAATCAATCCATACACATCTCAAGCCTCAAAAATTGGTTTCTATTGGTTTTACAAAAAAAAAATCTAAACTCTTCTTAACACATAAAATTCAAGTCATCAAATTTAAGGATAAAGAATTAACAAGAAAGCCTCAATGGAATTCAAAGACAATTCAAGAAATAAGTTCTTCCAAATGAATTAAGAATTTAGAACATCGATTGCACAGATAATCGTTCAGAATTTTAAATAGAGTTCCTAGAGGGACTTAGGGATTGCCCTCACTACCCGAACACCCCTATATTCACATATGAAGAAACCCATCTCCCCCGTACCTGGATGAGCAGAAGACGAATGGTCTTGGTGTGATCTAAGATCGTTCCTGAGTACTCTTCCTCTTTGTTTCTCCTCTTTTTTTTCCCTAACCCTTCAGAACGCAAATGAGGCAGATAGGGTTAACACCACACAACTCCTTTCTTAAAATTAATCCATTGGGCTGGGTCATCTCAACCCATTTTCCTTCTCTTCTAACCCACTTCTCTTTTTTCTCAAAATAATAAAATAAAATAAATACACGTATATTATAAAATATTTTTCTTTTATAATAATAATATATTTCTGACCCAAAATTTAATAATATAATTTCAATAACAAAATATCATATAAAATCAACCTTCTCTTAAAACATATAAATATTTATTTAGAAATGCTAATAAAAATACTTATTTAATACGTTCAAAATAATTGTCCGAAACAATATTTATTTAAAACGTACAAAATAATATTCCTCTATAATTATTAAAATAATTATGACCAAATACCATCTAATAATAATAATAATAATAATAATAACCTTTTTGAAAATTGGGGTGTTACAAATGATACTAACAATTGTGTTCTTACAACATCCATAATTATATAATTGAGATATTAAGCATTGCTGCACGTTGTAATAATTCATATATATCTTGAAATGAAATATACAACGTAAAACATCAAGTTTAATTACCAAGATTTACTAATAACTGAAACAAACTAATACTAGTCCCTACAAAACTACTTTTTTTTAAAAACATTTTTCCTTACTTGAGCTAAACTATAAATCACATTAACTAATTAATATACCTTGTTGTATCATTACCAGTATCTTAACTTTTAAAATAAAATTTAGCAATTAATAATAAAAATATATGACATTTTTTGGGTAGTTATAATTTACAAGGATAGTTTTTAAAAATATAGTAGAATCTAACCTTTCTAAGCATCTCATATTTCTACCGGCATTAAGGATTTTCACTAAATGGTAGAAACTTAGATCAAGTCTATACATACATGAGAAAATTAATTGTAGCACTTGACTCCTAATTTGAGGAACACAACGCACAGACAAATGAAAATCCGTATCAAGTTATATGATATTTGTTTGATGTGTAATTTGGCTAGCTACTTGTTACTTTGCAGTTTGCACGTCAATACAAAATCAATTACATGATATATTTTCTTTTACTCTTTTTCTTTACTAAAACTCAATCACTACAGTACATGGCTATTTTTTAATGTCTCGTGAGATTGGTCAAAGCATATATTAGTAGGTCCTACAGGATAATCTAAATTTTTCTCTAGTTTGACTTTGAAAATCAAAGTCTTTACTCCATTGAATACTTGAAAATTCAAACTTTTTATTATTTTTTAAAAGTTAGACCTACTGATGACATTTTATCAATGGATGTGGACTTGTCAAAATTCTTGGGTTCATTGCTAAAGCACCTAAAAATGATTAGAATGATATGATGTGGTTATATAACCAATTTATCTACATTCATATCATGTCAGGCTATATCCACATATTGTTTTCAATTCTGTCACTTGATGACTTGATTTTTTATACCTAAAATTCAGATTTGCTAAAATAAATTGATTTCTGAAGGGTTATATTGATGTACGGTATTGTTCTTGCTACGAACAAGGAAGTAAGCTTAAAATTCAACATGAATATTGTTCTTGCTACGAACAAGGAAGTAAGCTTAAAATTCAACATGAAAACTTAGGACAAGGATGAAAGTGCAACATTCAATATCAAGGTGCAAATAAGATCAAACATAGAGTTGCTTAAGAGGTTTGTTAAATCAGGCATAAGATATCACTGGCCATTTAATGAGGTGGTGGTTAATTCATCAATTAAAGTATTTCCTTTTCCTTTGATTTTGAATTCCCTTCATCAAGTCCTATTAGAAAACAAAACAAAGTTCTTTGTGCTTAACCAATTCTACCTTAGTCACCTAAAATTATAACAATGGAGTTTGAGGCAAAGGTCCTCCAACGTAGTGATGAAGTCCACATGAACAGATCCTTTAGTACTAAATGAATCTTTTACGAACTTCTTATTGTAGAACAGGATGTCATTAAATAGGAAAAAAATAATATCACTTTTAAAATCTTTGTGATTAAATTTTAGTAGTAATCATACAAATACACTGAATACATCAGAAAAAAAAAAAAAAAAAAAAAAGAACAGGTTTACAGTCCTACTTGACATATTCTAACACATGCATTATGCTATTTACACATGCCCATAAACACTCTGCATAACTATTAATCTTATTCATTTAATTTCCAGAGCACTTTCAGAACTTCCTGTGTAAAAAATAGTTGCTGGAGTTCGTGTTGGTGATAAATATATACTAAATCCTACAACTCAGGAGATGGAACACTCTGAGTTGGAACTCTTGCTGGCTGGCACAGATAGTGCAATATTGATGATAGAGGTAAAACATTATCCTTTATTGTGAACAATAAAATATTAGGAATACGTCAATAGACTGATAGAGCATACAAAAGACCCTTTTTACGTCGGTTATTTAGGGGTTTTTACGTCAGGGAAACGTCCGACGTAGAAGCGGGAGACGTAAAATTTACGTCGGGGGTCAAAAACCGACGTAAATTTACGTCGGACATACCCAGGTCCGACGTAAAAAATCGTAAAAATTTTAAAAAAAAAAAGAAAAATAATGCAGCAGAACGGCCCGTTCTGCTTGGAGAACGGCCCGTTCTCCTTGCAGAACGGGGCATTCTGTTTGGAGAACGGCCTATACTGCTTGGAGGACGGGCCGTTCTCCTTGCAGAACGGGCCGTTCTCCTTGCAGAACGGCCCGTTCTGCTTCCCAGAAATCGCTTTTCTTCTGCGTTTTCCTCCCAGAATCGCTTTTCTTCCCAGAATCGCTTCTCTTCTCTGTTCTCCTCAGGCTTGGCTTCAGCCACTGGTTGTTCCTACTCAAAATATATAAAGAAACACACATAATAAGTTCAAAATACACATTTAGTCGTATGAACACAAACTGCTTGTTTTTGTCGTATGAACGGAGACTGAATGATAGAAAAATTATAAGGAAGGAAGGACCGAAGGAGTAGGAGGCGGAGGGATTTACACAACGAAGAGGAAGAGGGTTTACAGAGAAAAAAATGAAAAGTGAATGCGCGCGGTGTGCCTCGCGCTCTCTTATTCAAATTTGCGTCTTTTTTACGTCGGACCTGGTAGGGTGCGACGTAAATTTACGTCGCACCTGGGAAGGTGCGACGTAAATTTACGTCGCACCTGGGAAGGTGCGACGTAGATTGGACTTTTTACGTCGCACCTGGGAAGGTGCGACGTAGATTGGACTTTTTACGTCGGACCTTACCAGGTGCGACGTAAAAAAGTTCGCAAAAATTACAAAAATGCCACCGCATTTTTTTTACGTCGGATTTTCGTATTTCCGACGTAAAAGGGGTGACGTAATATACTTATTTTCTACTAGTGGCATGTTCAATAATTGTTTGTAACTTGCTTTCAAAAGAAAATCATGCAGGTCTAGATATCCTGATTTTTGGGAAATAAATAGAAGGTAATAAATATTAGATTTCTCTTTATACAATGCAATTATTCTATTCTGTATATTCTTAGCTCTATTATTTTTTCTTAGTTATTTTGATAAACTCTTATATCACCCCTAACTCAAAGGAAGAGCCTAGAGGCAAACGATATAATTAACACGTTTGGCATGTTTTGATGCCTGAATGCATATATGATTAAAGCCTTTACTTAGCCTGGATATTGGTTGGAAATAATTCAGAGTTTTAAAATTTGTCTTCTCTCAACATTATCTTTCAGTTTCAACTTGACATAAAAATAGATTATCACAAATTAAGGCCAATTGTGAATTGCAAACATAAGAGGCTTCCATGAAGACCAGCTGAGTGACCTTTTGGAGTTAGGCTAGTCACTCTGCTGAATGCCTCCATATTAGCGATTAATATTGAGAATGAATATGCCTTGCTATAGTGCCTTGAAGCAATTTTTTTCATTAAGACAAATGTAAGATGAAGTTCTACATCATAATAATTAAATAATTGAAACATTTAATTAGCTTTTCTGTAATCCTTATCCAGATCAAGTATTTGTGATCTCAACTACTATGAAATTTTGTTGAACTGGCACTAGTCAGGGGAGCACAAATTCCAAAACTTTCTTCTCTAATAATTTTCAGTATTTTGAAAACAAAGAATTGTCACCATTTTCAGCTGTTAGAGACAAGTTGTTGGAATCTGCATTGATTGGAATAAAAAAGGCTTATGAAATCATATCTTTCCCAAACCTATAATCTGTCAATCATGATTCTTGAGGAGTTACTTAAAGCTGTAGAAGTTGGTCAGGTTGTTGCCTTAAAATACTATGTAGACAAGCTTACCAATCATTGGCACATTTAATGGATTTTCTTTTCCTACCCTAAATTGAAATCATATGCATGTATTATTTAAAATATTATTTGAACTGCATCATTCAAGACACATTTATTTATGGGTGTTTTAATATAGGAGTCAACACAGGAGGTTTTGATCTCTGGAAATATCCTCATCCTCAACTCCTTGCAAATGTAATATTGTTAAAATATTTCAAAATAACCTTTTTGCTGTGTATATCTATGTATAACGTTAGGACCTTCAATTCAGTTTTCCATGACTATTATTGCTCAACAGTTTGTATGTTACAGTAGTTCATTGTTTGTTTGGACAATAGTATTTCACAGGTTAATGCTATTGAATTTGTAGAAAATAAGAGAGACGAGTAATACTAAAATTGTGTGAACGTAGCAACTCACTGTACTTTCATTGAATAAGGGATGGCCTTTAAATAGCCATTGTACAACGTACCGAATTAACAAGAAGATAACAAAATATCTTATCAAAACAAATCTTATCAAAAACTATCTTATTTAAAATGAAACAAACAACTAACTCCAAACAAACAGTTCAGAATAACTAACTCGGATATCTCTAAACTTTAAGATTATCTAACAAAACTCCCCCATAATCTTAAATTTCTCCTTCTTCTTTCATTTCGATGTCTCTTCCACCAGAGCGCATACTCCTCCGCGTACAATGGCCCCGCGAGCCACGCAACGTCCAGCACCCCTGGCGCCGCGGTGGCCGATGCCTCTTTTGGGACACAAAAATACCTGTTGTTCTTTGGTCCACCTCTAAACCCAGAAAATACTTCATGATGCCTAAATCGGTCATCTCAAACTCCCTCTTCATTACTTCTTTAAACTCCTCAACTAGCTCAACTTTGCTTCCCATCTCACTCTTCTCAATTGATCCGATCTCCTCATCCATTGCTTTCTTCCATCTCTCATCAAGTACGGCCTCTTCAAATTTTTTATCTTCTATTCCTGTCAATAGACATACTACATGTAACTCGTCAGTGGAGTTGTAGATGTCTTGCAAGCTCCGAGTTCTAAGCTGCTCAGGTTCATCATCTTCCTCGGAATGCTCATTGGTCCTATCCGAGCTTCTCCCTATTATCTCCAAGCTCTCCCTCTCAGAGTTCGAGCTCCCCGAAGTCTCTTCAGAGTTACTCCAGCTCCACTAGCTTTCCTCATCTACCTGGACATCTCGACTTACCAGAATTTTGCCTGTAACAGGGTTGTACAATTTGTAGGCTTTTGCCTTTTCATCATACCCGATCAAGATATACTTCTTGCTCCTAACATCAAGCTTCGTTCTGAGCTGAGCTGGAACATGACCGTAAGCAAGGCTTCCAAAGATCTTGAAGTGATGTATACTCGGTTTTTGTCCACTCCATGCTTCTTGAGGTGTCACATCATCCAATTTTGAATGTGGGCACCTGTTCTGTATATATATAGCACACTACACTGCCTCTGCCCAAAACTTCTCAGGCATATTCTTCCCTTTAAGCATAGCTCGGACCATATCAAGAATAGTCCGATTCTTTCTTTCAGCTACTCCATTTTGTTGTGGTGAATATGGAGCTGTGAAAAAACGTTTTATACCTTGCTCTTCACAGTATTCCATAAACTCTGCCGATGTGAATTCTCCACCTCTGTCCGACCTCAAAGCTTTAATTTGCTTGTTAGTCTCTTTCTCCACCATGACTTTAAACTTCTTAAAAGCTTCAAATGCCTTTGATTTTTCTTGCAAGAAATATACCTAGGTCTTTCGAGAGAAATCATCTATGAAAGAGATGAAATATTTCTTACCACTGAAGGATGCAGGAGAGATTGGTCCACACAAGTCAGTGTATATCAGGCAAAGTTGCTCCTTTGCTTTGTACTCGGACGAGCTCGAAAAACTTGTTCTTGAATGCTTTCCGAGTACACACGCTTCACAAAACTTCTTGTCAAACTCAACACCACGTAGTCCTTGCACCAACTCCTTCCTTGATAGCCCGGCCAAACCTCCAAAGTTTAAATGCCCAAAATGAAAGTGCCACATCATGGCTTCATCCTTCACGTCCAGCTTCAAGCACTTATTTTGAAGGATGTTCAGCTCCAGTTTATACATCCGATTCTTTTTCATCTCTACTCGGGCTATTAAACGATCATGCTTGTCCTTCAAATAAAGTACTCAATCCTTTATCAGAACCGAGTTGCCTTTCTCCATCATCTGCCCCATGCTTAAGATGTTGCTCTTAAGTTCGGGAACGTAGTAGACATTCCTTATTTCTCCAACTCGTCCATCCTTCTGCATATGCTTGATGGTTCCATGCCCTTTTACCGCCACCTTGGAATCATCCCCAAATGACACGAATCCAACCTTCACCTTGATGAGTTCGTTGAAAAAACTTTCTTCTCCACACATATGATTGCTTGCTCTAGTGTCCAAATACCAGATCGAGTTGTTTAAGCAACCCGAATCAAGCTCGGCCTCTGACTTCTCATCTGAGCTTGGAAGCTCAACTACTGATTTCTCCACGCAACTCAAGTTTAGCTCAACCTCGGAGGCACAACTGGTAATACTTTGCTATGTGACCGTATTTGCCACAGTTGTAGCAATTTGCCGATCTGCATTCCTTTGCGTAGTGGCCGTGTTTGCCACACTTATAACATTCCACCTCCGACCTTGGCTGACTTCCTTGGCTACGATCACCTCGTCCTTGTCCACCTCCATGATCACCTCGTCCTCTGTGATCGCCTCGTCCTTGATCACCTCCATGATTACCTCGTCCCTGGCCTTTTGATCTTCGGCCCTGAGTGTTCCGAGTTCCATTCAAATCAAGTTGCGCCTGTAATGCTTGATCAAGAGTATTCTTCATCTTCCTCCTCCTTTGTTCATGGGCTTCGAGTGACCCAGCGAGCTCTTCCACTGAGAGAATTGACAAGTCCTTTGACTCCTCAATTACGCATGCAATACTCTCGAAATCATCTGTTAATGATCTCAAGATTTTCTCCACAATTCTACTTGCTGGCATTGGCTCCCCATTCCTTCCGAGTTGATTAGCCAACTTCTCCACCCGAGTTATGTACTCGGATACTTGTTCCTTATCCTCCATCTTCAAACACTCAAACTCTCTCGGAGAGTTCGAAGTCGGATTTGTCTGACACGGTGGTTACCTCTGTGCGCAAACTCCAAGATCTTCCATGCTTTCTTTGAAGATGCAGCGTTTGCAATCTTCTCGAAACCTAATTCATCCACGACATTGTACAAAAAATACAAAGCCGATTTGTCCTTTACTCGTGTCTTTTCCAATGTGGCAATCTGAGCCACAGATTGGTCTTCGTCCTCCTCGGGTTCTCGGTACCCCTTCTCCACTATGTCCCAGAGACTTTGGGAACCCAACAGGGTCTTCATCTGTAAACACCAATTATCATAATTGGTTTTCTTTGACAGTTGTGGTACGGTCATTCCATTAACAACCTTCGCCATTACTCTCTCTTTCCTTTTTTTTTTTTTTTTAAAAAACACACAGGCGCACACTGTTTTCCTCTCACACTCGGCACTCAGAGCATAAAGCTCTGATACCAATTTGTAGAAAATAAGAGAGACGAGTAATACTAAAATTGTGTGAACGTAGCAACTCACTGTACTTTCATTGAATAAGGGATGACCTTTAAATAGCCATTGTACAACGTACCGAATTAACAAGAAGATAACAGAATATCTTATCAAAACAAATCTTATCAAAAACTATCTTATCTAAAATGAAACAAACAACTAACTCCAAACAAACAGTTCGGAATAACTAACTCGGATATCTCTAAACTTTAAGATTATCTAACAGATTTGACTATATCAAGGACCTAGCCGAGAAAATCCAGCTTAACAGATCAAAATCGGACCATACAACAACCATAATACAATGACATAACTAGATATCTCCCACAATGACAGATAATTTATCAGACAATAACACAAAATCATGAACTATGTCAACAAGAAAGTCTACTAAGATAAAAATATGATGTTTGATCATTTACTTAGGTTGGGGCCAAATAAAAATGGTTGCATATTGACCTCAAGAACTAGTAAATATGGGAAACCCTTTAGAGTAGAAATTTGGTTTTTCCTGGCAGCTAAGACCTGCACCAAATTATTATATTCATACATAATTCAAATATGCACACATATGACAAATCAGAAATTTTCATTTTATGATGTTTAAGAACAAAACTAAAGCCTTAAATAGAAATAATAGCAGCTAAACCAACATATGCTCAGTTGTTCTAGTATTTCAAAGAGGGCAAACAATAGGGAAATTGAATGCCTAAACCAATCTAACCACTTAATATAATCATAGTTATCAATCTTAGATAACAATGCACAAAACCTGGCTCTGAAATACTATAGCAGAAAACAGAAACCCCACTCACCCCAAACTGCAAAGCTACAACCTTTACTGCCACCACAAACACAAACACTGAAACCCCACCCACCATCCCCATCACTCCAAACCCTAAACCATCATCACGCATTTGTAAAGGATGAGCGAGGCAACAACAAACAAAAGACAAAACTAAATACGCAAGTAAAAGGGTTTCACTATGTTTACCTCAAATGTTATTCGTCGAAAAGGGCTTCAACGCCTGGACTGTCGTTAGTCGAAGTAAAAGGGTTTCACTATGTTTGCGCGGGGCTGCTTCGGAGATCGCTCTGTGTTCGCGCAGAGTGTTGAGTGGGTAAGCTTGCTATAGGTACTGTGTGTTCACGCGGTAAGGCAATTGTTAATCTCTTCTACATCGGTCAATAGGAAACTCAATGTAAAATACTTTACTAATTTCATTTCTACATCGGTCACTAATATAAGTGATGTAAAATGGTTCACATTTACATCATTTTTAGGAAGAACTGATGTAAATATGCTTCTATGTTCTACTTATTTACAAGTTTGCTACCGTGTTTTTTTTTACATCCTTTTTGGGAGATCGATGTAAATATAGATGTTGAATAGTAATTTTCTAGTAGTGTGTAGGGGATAATAACTAGAAAAGAGATGAAAATATGTGAGATATAATACTTCGTAATAAAAGGAAATGATAGAGGGCAAGAGATGAATATAATAATCATAATTAAAGGAAATTGTAATATATATTATTTACTTAATTAATTTATTTGAGTTTATAATATAAATAAATAATGTTTTTTTAATTAATAAATAAAATAAGAGTAAGTGGTGGGTTAGAGAGGAGTCTTTGTGTTTGATTCTTAAGCCTAACCTAAAATCTTATTAAAACAAGAGGAAGAGGGTTACATTAGTTTCAGACTTTAGTTTTAAACTCTAAGAGTGCCTATAGAGCAAACTCTAGAGTGGAATTGAAAAAAACAAATTGTAGCTATAAAAATGGTCCATGGCATGCTCGTGCCTTAGAGATTATCACTTGAGGTAAAAAAGGGAGTGAGAATGTCTCGTCATGAGCACATATGAGGGGTATGGGTAGTGAGGTGACCCCTAAGCCTCCATAGGACTTATAATTGTTTATGCAATTGATAAAATGTTGATATTTTGAGATTGATGTTGCTGTATGATGTAGTTATACTAATTTTCATGGATATAGAGGCAAGAAGTACACTCATGATGTATATGTTAAAGTGTGTTATTTCTATAGTAAAATTGGACATGTTACATTCAAGTGTAGTCACCTGCCTAAGATGAGACCTTCTAACAGCTCAAAACTAATAGAAAAGGACCCAAGTTGATGGAGTTTAGGTTAAAGCAATAGATGGATTCTTGCTTCTTGTGACCTTCTCCGAAATTTGAAGACCTTTTCCTTGAGCTTGCTACAGTTTAAAAGATGGAAGAAGATGGATGGAATGGTAGGAGAATCCCTAAGCTAAGGATGGAAGCATCCAAGCTAAAGATCCAAAGGAAAGCTCACTTTCAAGGCTAGGAATGGAGGTTTTCCTAGAACTAAAATGGGTGAGGTTTCGGTGACTCTCGGAGAGAATATGGCTGAAGTAAAATTCAGAATTCTCATTCATTCAAAAGTCCTTACAAGTTATGAAGGATCATGCATATATAGGCTCGGCTAGGGAAGCATTTTGGTGCCAAGATTCAAACACCACATGTGGCACAAGATTTGAATTCAAATTTGAAATTTGAATGCAAATCTTCACTCCCATGTGCAAGTCCGTGGATCTAGGTGCCCTCATGCATCTTAATTTAATTTAGGAAGCATTTATGGTTGATTTGGCTAAGCACATGTCCAGCCACAAGTGGCACCATCCATGTGATCCCAAATTCAACTTAAATGCCTTCTAAATTAAATCTAGTTTAGCCTAATGAACCTATTTATGTAATCCCTCAATATTCCTAATCTAATGGCCTAAATACAATGGCCAAGCAAATACAATGAAAAGGAAAAATTACAAGAATGAAAATGAGCCCAATATTGGGTACCAAAAGCCCAAAGGCCCATGAAGCCCAAAACTAGGCCCAACAAGCCTATAGCCTTAAAATGTTATCCTAAATGGTCCAAAATACAAGACCTAAAATATAGGAATCCTATACTAACATGATATATACAAGACATAAGAAAATAGCTAAAACAAGATATGGCCCATGAGAAGTTCAACTTGGGCCTTCGAAACCCATCGGGCCCATTGGACCTTGACTGGCCCAAATCTTCATATCTAGCCCATTCCTCTTGGCTCTTTCAATGTGTCACCCCTTGCTTTCCTAGGAATGATTCCATCATCCCCTCCCTCTTGAAAAGGATTTGTCCTCAAATCTCGAGGATCCATGGAATAAGAATCATTACCTACATGCACATTATACCAAGTATAAGAGGTGAAATGTGAAGAAAATGGGCTATGGATCCTAAGAAGAATCCTTCCATCTATCCTAACAAAGAAAACTAAACTTTTGAAATTAACATCCCTACAAGTGGAAATAGGATCCTCTTCTAAGCATAACCTAGAAGGAAATCCTAAACAATTTTGAAACATATTGTTTGGTAGATAAAAAGATAATGTCTTGTGAAATCCTGAAAACTCATATAAACTATTTTTGTCTTGTAGGGAAGGAGGCAAATTAAGTTCAAATAAAGAGGAACTTCCCATAAGATCAAAAATAGAATATGAAATATGACAAGATGTATCTATCAAACAATATATTCCACAATTTGGGTGCTTTATTAGAACAACTATGGTAGAAAGGGTCCTAAAGAGAGGAAGGCTATCTTCCTTGGGCACCTCCAAGAAAGTAGCACAAGAAGTAGAACTAAGTGTAGTCCACTCCTTCTTCACTACATCTTGAAGTTGAGATTCATTTTTCTTTAAAATATTATGTTTTAGAATCTCCACTTCATGACTAGTGGTAGCATAAGGGTAAGAGTTAAGATCTTTATGTATGAAGAGAGTATTTTGCAAATGGTTTTTAGAGCAACTCTCTTCACTCACAAGTCCTTTAAAGGAGACATTTTCCTCCTTACTCTTCCCTAAGAGAAATGCCTTTTTCTTTCTTTTTCTCTTGTTTTTCTCAATTTTTCTTTTGCTAAAAGTTTTTCTTCCTTTTGTTTAAGAATAAGAATTTCTCCCTCCAAAATTGCAAGTTGTGCTTCTCTTTCAAGTTTTTCTTTTTCTCTTTTTAACACTTGTTGCTTTGTCCAAGGTGTTAGTGGCTTAAGCTCTTGAGTAGATTGCAAACAATATTTTGAAGAGCTTGATTCACTAATACCTAAGGAGTGTTTTCTCATGATTAAACAAAAAGAGTTTTTTTTTTATGCTATGCAAAAAGAAAATATTTTTGGTCTTTTCTAGGAACAAGACTAACACTTGGAAGTCTAAGTGTACAAATTGCACTATCAAGGGAGGTGAGCTACTAAGAGCCACTTAATAACCAAGCCTTTTCAAGTGGAAATCACTAAACTTCCTTGTGGTACTCTCAATTCCACAAATTGTTTTCACAAACTTTTAATGATTGATGGTTTTCTCAAGTGTGTTTGATTACAACTAAATGTGAGCAATTTAAATTCTACACATGCTAGTCAAATTAATAAAGCAAAGTAAACAAACTAAGAACAAACAAATCAAAGGAAACAATATTAATCAACTAGTCGGATTTTCCCTAAGTGGAAGCTTGAAACATATGAAATTTCCAAGCCACTTCCACTAGTACTACACGTGAGTGACTATAAGGGATTAGATATACCTGACCAGCTTCTTAATACTCCCTCCAAGCTATTACAAATTGATTTAATTTACAAAAAAAAATGCAAGAAATTAAGCTAATCCTAGAACAAATTTTGTGATGGTTTTGTGACCACTTTAGTGACGGATTTGTTTGTCCAAATTTTCCAACACTTGTTTATGTGCTTTAATCCGCCACTAACCCTGCTCCTTGATGCTCCTTGAACCTGCACAAATAACACAAACAATAGATGAAAGTAGGCTGCTCACAAGTGGAAAGGATTGATCACTCTTGTGAAGGTATTTTTAGGAGTTTTAGGTCACCAAATTTAGGTCAAATTTAAATGTCCTTGTTTCAAAACTCCTTTCCTATCCTTGTTGAGTCAATGTTTGGTTCTTTAGCAAGGATTTGATGCCACTTCCAGCACATAATTTTATTTAAGGAAAACTTAGACAAGCAACAAAAGCACAATTTAGAAATCTTATACCAAAATTGAATAGTTAAGTGTTTATGACAAGACTCAAAGAATTCCAAAGAATTAAAGCAAAAATTAAGACTCAAAACAAGCTAGCACTCAATTAGGAACTCTCCTAGATAGGCACTAGAGTAGATTAAGAAAACCAAAAAAATTTGGAAGCAATCAAAGATGAGAAACCAAACTAGTAGATCAATTAGTTGTGAAATAAGTGTATTTTCTTCTAATTTTGTTCTTCTCGGCTTTTCTTGCTATAATTTTATTTATATATATTTTTTTAATTCTTTTGCTTTTCTGAATTCAAATTTCTTTTCCAGAGAAGATATTTGCCTTTTATCTCAAAAAATTTCACAAATCAAAGAAGTAAGAACCGGATCTACTAGAATAGCAATTTTAAGTGAAATGAACTCAAGTTCTAGTGTAGTTTAAGTTGAAAATGTTTTGGATCCTTTTTGATCTTTCTTTTCTTTTCTTTTTCAATCTCTTTTGTGTCAATATTCTCTGTTTTTCTCTGTTTTCCAGCAATCAAACTTGTCAAATTCGGATCCAATGCAATCCATACACTAAAACACAAAGTATCACTTAAAATTTCAAAGAAAAATATGATTGATTCACTATTTTGAAATGGAAGGTGAAGTTTGAAAACTCATGTACATAAGAGAATCCTAACTCTAGGAATTCATCAATGATCTAATGATGAATATGAACTCAAAAATTCAAATAGAAAAGCAATCAAGCAAAGCACATATGAGTAGAATGAATCTCGGCCAAATTCAAAAAAACTAAAAAAATTTCAGCATATGAACACAAGCACATCTTGAATATTTTTTTGACATTTTAAAGGACTAACATGACTTGAAAAAACTTAAGATTCAGAAATAAATTCAACACACATGCATACTCAATGAAATAGCCGAATTAAATCAAGGAGATAAGCAATGCCTCAATCAAACAAAAAATAAGCACAAGTAGAATGCCTAAATTGTAGTAATTGCCGGATTGAACACAAGTGACAATCATTAACTTGGATCCATCAAATTTACGCCAAAAATTTAGATCCAAATATAAAAACCAATATGAGACATAAGAGAACACAAAAACACAAAAAAATTCGGTGGAAAAAGGATTACTTAGCTCAAGGAAGCAACCTTGCTCATGATACCACTTGATGGAGTTTAGGTTGAAGCAATAAATGGATTCTTGCTTCTTGTGACCTTCTCCGAAATTTGAAGACCTTTTCCTTGAGATTGCTACAGTTTAAAAGATGGAAGAAGATGGATGGAATGGTAGGCGAATCTCTAAGCTAAGGATGGAAGCATCCAAGCTAAAGATCCAAAGGAAAGCTCACTTTCAAGGCTAGGAATGGAGGTTTTCCTAGAACTAAAATGGGTGAGGTTTCAGTGACTCTTGGAGAGAATATGGCTGAAGTAAAATTCAGAATACTCATTCATTCAAAAGTCCTTACAAGTTATGAAGGATCATGCATATATAGGCTCGGCTAGGGAAGCATTTTGGTGCCAAGATTCAAACACCACATGTGGCGCCAAGATTTGAATTCAAATTTGAAATTTGAATTCAAATCTTCACTCCCATGTGCAAGTCCGTGGATCTAGGTGCCCTCATGCATCTTAATTTAATTTAGGAAGCATTTAGGGTTGATTTGGCTAAGCACATGTTTAGCCACAAGTGGCACCATCCATGTGATCCCAAATTCAACTTAAATGCCTTCTAAATTAAATCTAGTTTAGCCTAATGAACCTATTTATGTAATCCCTCAATATTCCTAATCTAATGGCCTAAATACAATGGCCAAGCAAATACAATGAAAAGGAAAAATTACAAGAATGAAAATGAGCCCAATATTGGGTACCAAAAGCCCAAAGGCCCATGAAGCCCAAAACTAGGCCCAATAAGCCTATAGCCTTAAAATGTTATCCTAAATGGTCCAAAATACAAGACCTAAAATATAGGAATACTATACTAACATGATATATACAAGACATAAGAAAATAGCTAAAACAAGATATGGCCCATGAGAAGTTCAACTTGGGCCTTCCAAGCCCATCGGGCCCATTGGACCTTGACTGGCCCAAATCTTCATTACTAGCCCATTCCTCTTGGCTCTTTCAATGTGTCACCCCTTGCTTTCCTAGGCATGATTCCATCACAAGTCCCTTTAGATACCTAAATCCAAAATAATTTTTGTTGTAGATCTCCTTGATAATAAGAAGAAAAGTCCAATCATGGTACTTGGAAAGTGGATGCTAAAGTTATATGATGGTAGAAAGGTATATGTTCCGAAACCTGAGGCCAAAGAGAGGTGGTTAGGTTACTTTCGGAGGAAATTAGAAGGGCAAGATCAAAGAAATAGGTAAGATAGGATTATCCTTAATTATCCTTATCTATTGAGAATATGTTCTTTGTTGATAGACTCATATACAACTTACTTAACATAAGTCAATTGTGTTGATATGTTAAACAAAGATATGTGCATAGTTAGAAATAGTGATTGGACATAATTCTTAACAGCCAACAAACAAAACAATCCATATAAGATTAAGTTACATAAATTGACATGTGAAAATGTAAGATGTTTAGTTTCAATTTAAGAAACTTGGACATGAAAGCTTAAGCGTAATCTCAAAGTTGAAAAAGCATAACCTACATGGGGTCTTCCAAATCTCGCATACCATTCTAGTAAGCTTTGCGAAGCTTGCCAAAAGGGAAAGCACTAACGCCCTTGTTCCAACTGCTTCATTCTTGAGGAACCCTCAAAAGCACCTTCCTCTACACAACCTATGGATTAGGAAAAATCTTCTAGACTTTTATTTTTGAGTCTGAGATAAATTCTCCTATTAAAAAAGTGATGTCTTGTCCTAATAGACCAACTGATGAAGAACTCACTTGTCCCCATTCTATCTCTAATTCACTCATTGTTGGTGTACTCACCTAGTTGAAGATATGTGAAATTAAATTTGAAGCTCCTCTTGTAGATGCTAACCTTGTTGATGAGCCTTCTATAAAGGTTGTTGCTGACGATCACACAAAGGAATTGACCTTATCTATTCCTCCTGTTTCAATAATTGATCTTGCCACTCCTATATCTAGTAAGGGTTCGATGTTTAACATTGAAAATTTGAACTTGTTCCATTCTCCAATTTTTGATACTTTTGCTAGATCTACACCACCATAAGGGACTCAACAATCTATCTCCTTATTGTCATTCTCTTTCCCTCCACTTCATCCACCAATTGCTGATGAAGTTGGTCTCTTAAATCTATCTAGAAAAACGTGACGATATACCAATTGGTGGCCTAATTGGGCCAATTTCCACTATTTCTAATGAAGCCTTTTTCTAAGTTTGAGCTTAAGACCAAGCTTGCTCAAGCTGAACTAGGTATCTCAAAGTTTGTTGAGAATAGACTCTCAACTTTGGAGAGACAATTTTTTTTGGTTCGTAAAGAACATAAGTTAATTTTCTCCAACTAGGCCAAGTTGCTACATGTAGACACCCAATTTCGTCTGAACCAACAATAGCAATAAAATGGACGTCTATCATCAAAGAAATGGAGCTCCCAAGCATGGAAATAATAGGACAAGACATCAGGAGGACTAAAAGCCCAAACAAGCTGGTTTTAGTAGCTTGGAACAGGCTGTTGCAAAATTGGAACGGGCTGTTCCAAGTTCCTAAAAGGGCCTAAAACCCTAGTTTGGAACGGGCTATTCCTAAATTGGAACGGGCCGTTCCAAGATTGGAATGGACCGTTCCAAACTCCTCAAAAAAGGGCTAAAACCTTAATTGGAACGAGCCGTTCCTAAACTGGAACGGGCCGTTCCTAAAGTTATTAAAATGACCTACAAACTTTTGTTTGGAACGGTGCTTCCAATCTAGGCAATTATGTGTTAATCTCACTTCTAGAATGGGCCATTCTAGTTTCAGAATGGGCCATTCAGTCACAAGATTAACACACAACGTTCAGATCCAGAACGGGCCGTTTTGGTTTTGGAACAGGCCGTTCTGGAAACCCTTCTGATGCCTATAAATAAACAGCTTGGGCATAGTTCTTAGGGCCACAAAATTTCGTCCAAGACTCCTTAGAGCTCAAAATTTCTCTCTCTCCCTCTTATTGTATTTCTTGAGATTTGTGAGGCATATTGTAGTGTGAAAGGTTGCCATAAAGCACCTTCTCCATATTTGAAGATTCAATAGAGCTCGTTCAAGAGGTATTTCAATCAATCTTCTTCTGTATCTTTTATTTCTCATCTTTATCTCTATCTTTTATTTATAACAAACGCAATCATGTAGATATTTTAGGGTTAGTCGTATAATTTAAATTTTAAATATGTAAATAAATATTAATAAAAGGGATTTAATATTTAATTTTTTATTTTTTATCATGTTAACTACATCATAGCCTACCGATTGAGGGTGTCGTAGGGGTGCTTAATACCTTCCCTACACGTAACCGACCCCCGAACCCAATTCTGGTTATCAAGGCCATTATTGGATCTTTAAAAACATTTTATTTTTCCAATGTTTTGAGTAAAATATTGGTGGCGACTCCATGAACCTATTTTCAAAACCATTAATTAAGGATTAGTCTGGTGTCCAGGCATTCCTTAATTAATGAGACTTTTAAAAGGATTTCTAAATCATAGGTCGCGAGATTGGAAATTTTTTGGTTGCGATAGATGGAGACTCCACTGGGGAAGTTTTAAGAGGATCAGGCCCAAATAAATGATGGAGTTAATAAAATAAGAATAATAATTTAAATACTTTTTCCCTTTACCTTGTTTGTTTTCTTTGTTTGGCTTTGATATATGTTTGCTTATTTAAATTTTGCACCTGTTTGAATACAAATTGTACACAAATCTTTGCACACAACAGTTCCCCCTACACCTGGGGGCATGAGGGTATTAAACCTAGGGAGTGGTTGACGTACGACCGGCCCAAGTTTGGCCTCGGAGCCTGCGAGCCTTGTCAGAAATCACACTCAAGGTGATAACCGGTTACTCTAGCCCGAAATACTGCGACAAACCTTGGAGTTTGCCAGGTGACAGCGACAAAGATACTGAGTCCCTATAATGGGGGCACCTTGGGGACCTTAAGACCAAAGTGAGGATAATTAGAACCGCACTGTACAATGCATTTTTCTTAACAGGGACCACAAACCATGAATTTATACACGACTGTTCGTGGATTATATGAGCATATGTTTGTTGCATTTTGTCTATTCAAACCATTCATTTATTTTTTATAATTCCCCTAAGGTAAAGAAAAACACAAAATATAAAAATGCATTATCATGAGAGAGAAAACCTAGTGTGAAAATAAGACATGTGAGAAACATACATCCCTTCTTTTAAAAAAGGGGGGCATCATGCATTTTCTATAAAAAAAAATAATAATAAAAATATAATAAATAAATAAAAGGACAAAAAAAAAGAAGGAACATGCATAACATATATTTAGGATCACAAGGGGATTTGTATCAAAGGCGGGAAATTAGTGTGACCTCTGCCACATCATAAAATATTATGAAGAGGAAAACCGATAACTCACCTCTCGACAAGGATGAGCCATCAAGTCTTTGATAGAAATTCCCTTCATGCATTACCATTTAAATAAGCTTGATAAGAAATTATCTTGTCCCTTAAAGGTGGCTTTTCAACATTCCATACTCACATGAGCTCGAAAGATAAAAGCTATGGAATACCTAGGGGAAAGAAATCGTGTCCTCAATGAGGAGCTCGAACAGTTCAAGGAACAAATGGCTAGAATGCTTGAGGCCATCAACAAATTGCAGCATGACAATAGTAATAGCAATGTCAGTGACGTTTCCAAAGATCATCTGAACACCTTGAAAGAAAGACTAAGAGTTGTGGAAGGCCATAGTTTTGACGTTCAAGAGGCTGCGGATATGTGTCTAGTGCAGGACATCCAATTCCCCGCCAAGTTCAAAATCCCTGACTTCCAAAAGTACACCGGGGCTAGTTGTCCAAAAGGACATCTAACAATGTACTATAGGAAGATGGCAGCCTACATGGGCAATGAAAAGCTCCTGATACACTATTTTCAAGAAAGCCTTTTAGATGCTGCTCTAAACTGGTACATGCAGCTGGATGGAGGGAAGATCCAGACATAGAAATAGTTAGTCGATGCTTTTCTCCGTCGATACAAGTATAACATCGACCTAATTCCTGATAGGTCTGATTTACAAAGCTTAAGCAAGAGGGGTGATGAGTCCTTCAAAACCTATGCACAAAGATGGAGAGAATTGGCTGCACAAATAGAGCCTTCATTATCTGACAAAGAGATGGTGACAATGTTCGTTAACTCTTTAAGTGGACCCTATTATGACAAGATGATAGGGAACACGTCAACCCTTTTTGCCGACATAGTCACCATAGGTGAAAGGGTTGAGCAAGGCTTAAAAAGTAAGAAGATAGGGAAGGCTCCGACAAGTTATGACCCAAGAAAATCTATGAAAAGAAGAGGGAAGAAGGGGTCCACGCCATCATCTTTACTCCAAAAAGTCAAGCCACACCACAGGCAAAGCCTAGAGACAACAAGGTAGTAGACAAAATCCCCACCACATACACAGAGCTACTACCTCAACTCCTAGAGGCTTCGATGTTAGTCCAACTTCCTCCAACAAAGAAGATGGACCCTCCTTACCTGCCATGGTGCAAACCTGACGAAAGGTGTGACTATCACTCTAACTCTCCGGGGCACTCCGTGGAACGATGCAAGACCCTAGAATTCCGTGTGCAAGGACTTATAGACGCTGGGTGGTTGAAATTTGACACCAAAACACCTAGCATCGACAAGCACCCACTACACAAGCATGATGAGGAGTGACCTTGGAATATAAAATTGAGAGATTACTAGAGTAAGGGGCTCTCTTTCTTTTTCAAAAAAATAAAATTGCTTTAAATTCACACTCAACTCATGACATTCACCCACGGTCATGAGTTCAAACAAAATAAGGGTTTGTATAAGTTTTTTCATTCATCAATAACATACGTCATTTCCATAAATCCCCTGTGTTTATTTTTTTCTTGTTTCTATCACTAAAATCTAAAACCAATCATAGCAACAACAAAAAAAAACAAAAACAAAAACAAATAGAACATGACTGAAGATAATAAAATTAATCAAAGCTTTGAACATCTAAGACTCTGAGTCTAAGGTAGAAAAGGAGATCACTTCCTCGAAACACACAAAGATAGGAAAGCAATCAGAAGAGTCTTACATAAGATTCTCATTGCATAAGAAGAGACTTGCAAAAAAAAAAAAGCTTTAACTCAATTTGGTTGACAAAGGAATCACAAATCTCGGTCCATGAAAGAACTCTCAACACTCGTAGACCGAGGCAACATCTTTCTCCTTGGTGTAGGAGACGGGGGCAGTGTTAATCACCAATGACACTAGTCCTCCCAAATGCAGATGGTAGGAGGTTTTGTCAAAGCAAAGACGTCACTTGCAAAATATCGCTAGGATGAAAAATCGCAAAGGGCGTCCTAGGCCAAAAAAAAAAAAAGACCAAAAGTTTCCGCTAGGATATGTCCTAGGCAAAAATTAGGGATCTAAAAAGATTAAAATAGCAAGTGACGACTTTCCATGTTAAAAACCAATAGGCGGCTTGTATACTCCTACAAAAGGCCAAAACTTTTTGAAGACTCTGCCCGAGACTCAGACATGTAGTCCAAGATAATTAGAAGAATGATTATAATAATTATCCAAGGAAATGTTTGTTTAAAAAAATTAAACACTGACCTACCTCAACCACTTATTCATTCTAAATCATCCTTTCTTTTCTTTCTGTCTTGTCCCATCCTAATGACGTATATTGTTGATGGTTGTCAAAATTTGAACATGTCCAAAAAAAAATGAAAATAACCTGCTGGGATGAAAACCCGCAAAGGGCATCCTAGGCAAAAATTAGGGCAAAAGGAAAGAGTAAAGAAGAGAGCAAAAATACCCGCTAGGATACATCCTAGGCAAAAGTCAGGGTTTCTAAACAAAAAAAGAAGAAAAGAGCGAGCCCCCAGACGGTTCAATACATCAAACGGCCAATACAACTAAATGTTGTGCATCAAGCAAAGTAATTTATTCGTGAGAAGGAGAAAAGGGAAGCCACCTTCTAAAAAAGCTAAAATCAACATGCATTGCATGCATCCAAAAGCATTTCACACACTTAGAAAACTTACTTTATCTAAGGGGGATTATTCAAAAATAAATAAATAAAAATCTTGCATGAATAAGCATCCAACATTTTATTTTATTTTCTTGCATCCTGACAAAAGAGCAAAACAATGACATGAGAAAAAAGGCAAGCTTCGTAAATGTTGAAAAATCCGAAGCATTTAGAAACAATAGCAGAAAAAGGCAAGCTTCAAACATGAAAGATTCGAAGCTAAAGCAAAATGAAATTAAAAAAAAAACTACCACAAGCAAGCGCTTGGAGAGGCATCACAATAATCACATGGTAGGGGAAGCACTAGAATCTCTGTCAACCATCTACTTCTTTGCCCACCAACACAAGGGCACCACTTATCAACAATTCTTGTCAAGGGGTAGTCACATCATCAACACCAGCAGACGACCTGGAGAGGCTATGAAAATACTACGGCCTAGAGAGGCTATGAAAATACTACGGCCTGGAGAGGCTAGGAAAATACTACGACTTGGAGAGGCTTTGAAAATACTACGACCTGAAGAGGCTACGAAAATACTACAGCCTGGAGAGGCTACGAAAATACTACAACAACAAAGATGGTTACCTACCTTTAAAAGAGGCCGGCTGAAGCCTTAAAATATCAGTCCAGCCTGGAGAGGCTATGAAAATACTCCTTCTTAAACAAGCTACAAATAAAGGAACACATTATCACAAGAGAGATAATGGAGCTTCTACTCGAAGACTGAAGATCATGTGTACAGTTTGTCAGCCTTGTTACCTAATAGAGTACGCAACTACTCTAAAGGGTGAAGATACGAGCAAATACACCTACCCAAGGGAAATAATGCAGAAGCACCAGCACCAAAGAGACGAAGAGAAGACCTGGACGAAATGTCTACGTCTTTACTTGCCTTTGGAAAAGCAAAACATACCTATTCCAAAGGACAAGTAAAGAGGGCCAGCTGTAGACACCCAATTTTGTCCGGACCTAACAATAGCAATAAAGTGGACATCTATCATCAAAGAAATGGAGCTCCCAAGCATGGAAACAACAAGACAAGACATCAAGAGGACTAAAAGCCCAAATAAGCTGGTTTTAGTAGCCTGGAACGGGCTATTGCAAAATCGGAACGGGCCGTTCCCAATTTGGAACGGGCCGTTCCAAGTTCCTAAAAAGGCCTAAAACCCTAGTTTGGAACGGGCTATTCCTAAATTGGAACGGGCCGTTCCAAGATTGGAACGGGCCGTTCCAAATTCTTGAGATTTGTGAGGCATATTGTAGTGTGAAAGGTTTCCATAAAGCACCTTCTCCATATTTGAAGATTCAATAGAGCTCATTCAAGAGGTATTTCAATCAATCTTCTTCTATATCTTTTATTTCTCATATTTATCTCTATCTTTTATTTATAACAAACACAATCATGTAGATATTTTAGGGTTAGTCGTATAATTTAAGTTTTAAATATGTAAATAAATATTAATAAAGGGGATTCAATATTTAATTTATTAATTCTTATCTTGTTAACTTCATCATAGGGTACTGATTGAGGGCGCTATAAGGGGTGCTTAATACCTTCCCCACACGTAACCGACCCCCGAACCCAATTTTGGTTATCAAGGTCATTATTGGATCTTTAAAAACCTTTTCTTTTTCCAATGTTTTGAGTAAAATATTGGTGAAGACTCCATGAACCTATTTTCAAAACCATTAATTAAGGATTAGTCTGGTGTCTGGGCATTCCTTAATTAATGAGACTTTAAAAGGATGTCTAAACCATAGGTCGCGAGATCGGAAATTTTCAGGTTGCGACTACATGGTCTCAATGATTTTTTTTTTTTTATAGATTCCTCCTACTTGAAGAGTGGCTAGAAACTAAGCTTTTTCTCAAAATTATTCTTGAAGCAAATTCATTTTCTCATACACTTTTCAACCCTTTAGAGAAGTGATTATCCCTTCTCTAAGTCCACTAAAAATTCATCTCCTTTAAAGACAAAGTAATGAACTTTTTGATAATGTCAAAAGGGGAGAGAATTTAGGGAATCAATTTAGGGATTTAGTTTGTAGTGTTGGATTTAAATTCATTTTCAAATTTTATGGATAACTGTAATATGACAATTTATTTAGTTGCATTTTGTGTGCAAATTTTCTCCATCTTGATTTTCATTTGTAATTTGACTAGTTTGCTCTAAGATGCTTGATAGTCATATTTTTGTACATCTTTCTTTATATGTTTTTGCCTTATTTGATTTCTTTGTGTGTCATATATTCTTGTATTATTTTAGATTTGTGTTAGTGAGTCATTTAGGATTTAGTTGTAAATTTTACTAAATATTCGTAATAATTTTCTCTTTTGATAGAGTTTCTTGTACAAGCCATATTTGGAGCTATACAACTTGGAATTGGGAAAACATGGTGTCCTTGGAAAGATAAGAGAGATATCTACAACTTCTATGTTTGGAGAAAAACCCAGCTCAGATGTTTTCAGGCACAAAATTGTGTCTCGAGCTCATGGCCCTGCATTGAAGTTTTCAGCTTGTCTTGAAATTGTTTAGTTATAGTTGATTAGGTTTTAGGAATGTAATTAGTGGGTTGGACCCTTAGTTTAGGCCCATTACTTTGTATTTAAATTCATGTAATGACTCTTGGCATAAATTTTGTACCTCATTTTTCAGATTTGAGAATTCTTTTTCAAGAAGTTTCTTTCAAATTTTCTTTTCTCTTCTCTCTTTCTCTCACAAAATCTCTCTCTCTCTCTCTCTCTCTTTCACAAAATTTCTCTCTTCTGTATTGGAATTGGCTGAAGCAACATGATTATGAGGTAAGGCTAATCCATCAATCGATTTAGGGTTTCAAGAGCTACAGTAATTTTTATCGATCGAATTCTCTCTTGCTTTTCTCTTTTTTGTTTATGATAATTTCATTTTTCATGATATTGAATTTTCGTTTTGAATCATAAACAGAAATGAGAAGATGCAATTTCATATTTGAAATAACCTAAATCAACCTAATTCAATTTGATTACCGCGTTGAATTTTCTTGGAACCTTGAGTTCGCCATTGTAGTTCTTGTTTTACTGAAATTCATAATCTAGACTTGGATCTCTGTATTGATTAATTTCGAATTGAATTAGGTTGGTTGAGAATTTGTATTTGTTGTGAAAAATGAAAATTATACCATAGGAATTGAAACCTTGTACCGTTATTTGATAATTTAAAATTTTGTGTTAAGATTCTCTCTTCTCTTTTCTATATTATTGTTTAGAATCTTTTTGAAGTAAAATCCCCCCAAAACCTAACTCAATTGCATGATAAAAAAAAGAAGAAATAGAATGAACTTGTGTCTTTGAGAGATTACTTAAGTTAGTTCTCTATACTACAAATTTTTTTTTAGAAACCTAGTTTTGTTTGATAGTGACTCGACAACACTATCAATGCTTGAATGTCATATATATGGTTATCATATTTATGGTTTTTCCCTTTAATGCTTTATCAAAATTCTATTATGAGTTATTTTCTTGGATGACAATGTTATACATTTGAATGTGTGACTAATTTATGTAATAAGTAACTAAAACTTAACTGATGTATTTATGATATGAAAGATAAATTAATGCTTAAGTTGAGGGTGAGTTTACATGACTAACAATTCTTAAATTTAAGGGGGCTAAATCAGTAAATCTGTATGATGAATGAATAAATTGAAGAAGAAGTAATAAAAAAATCTTTGAAATGAATTTTTCTTTATTTGAATTGAGTAGGAGATTTCTGAAAGGTATATACACATCCTAAAACTTGCTTCTAAGTTTTGTCATTATCAAAAAGAGAGAGATTGTTGAATCCTGTCTAAATATATGTTTTAATAATGACAAATTCTTAGTTTCAAATTTTAATATGGAAGAGTTCTTAGTTAATATACTAAAAATTTTGTTCAAGTGTTTTAGAATTGTTTTTCTAATTATTTAGAAGTGTGTCTAAGCTTCATAAGATATCATTCAATGTGCTTAAATTTCCATTTAACACCAAGGTCTTGACTGTCCTCAGCAAAAAGACAAGCATCATATTTCTTTGTTCAAAAAGATTAAAGTTATAACATTTTTCTCGTGAGAAATGTTTTGAATACATGGCTTAGAAGACCTACACTTTGAACAATCTATATATCTAAAGGTTTTAGTTAAAACACAACTTCTTAGAAGACTTGTATTGAAGACTCTACTTAGAAAGTTTGAAGAGAAGATCTACTCAAAAGGTACCATCATTAAAAGAAAAAAACTAACTATACTAGAAAATGATAATGAGGTAAGAACTGCTTAGAAACTAACCAAGCCACAATAGATCTATTTTAGTGGTTATAGAAGGAAGACCAAAGCTATAGTTTTGAAGAAAACAAGATCAAAAAGAGAAATCAAAATAGAAGCTATCAAAGTTGCAATCCTTGCTTCATAGCTTGAATTATTCTGAGATCTCCACTTTAGCATTTTGTATCAATATATCATAATAGAAAAATGAAGTGCAAATCTTCCTTAGTGGAAGCTCCAACTTAGGAGAACTTATAGGAATCTTAGTAGAGAGCTAGGATACAAAACCCATGTTTGTAAAAAGCCATTCCTACCTAAATTTGTGGTGTGATAAATTATTCTGCTATGAGTTGTTATATGCATTTGAGATGCTTATGCTTGTAGACTATATTCTTGATTAAGCCAAGTATGTGATAAGAGATGATAATGTATGATGTGAGATTCACATGCTGATGAGTATGCATGAGATTGACGTGATGGTGATGTGTATGCATGATAGTCAAATAATGATGATGTGATATGTGAATGACTTGTACTTATTATAAAGTTATGTGATGATGATATAATGAGAGTTGTGCTTAGAGTCTTGTATGTGAAACATGCATCATGAAAATGAAAATTTTCCTTCTTGCCATGAGTATTTGCCTTCGGGCCATGAGACTTCACTTTTGGACCATGAGTATTCTCACCTTTGGGCCATGAGCAATTGCCTTTAGGTAGTATTCACCTTCAGGCCATGATATTTTTCCTTGAGGCCATAAGTAATCACTTTTGAGTCACGAGTATTAGCCTTTGACCCATGAGATTTCACCTTTGGGCCATGAGTATTATCTTTCAGACCACGTGCTATGAGATCCTTTGACGCCACATGCATTTAGTCTAATGAAGTTTGTGTCCATTGTAATTGTATGATCTTGAGTATTGTGGCTATGTTGATGTTCATTTTATTACTTCTTTAAGATATAATTATGATGAATATTATTTTGAATTGTTATATGTATACTTATGTTATGTTGTTTATGTGTGACTACCCAACTCTATGTCACATTGATAGCTAGAGTGAGACATTTCTCATTCCCCTCTTATTTTTTGTGTCCTAGATGGGTTTTGTTGGTGAGGATCATCATGATGATGGTGTTGGTGATGGGGCATGAGCCTTGTGGTGTGCTATGGGTCGAACTTTGTGATAAGAAGTGACAATATCGGGGATCTAGACTTATGTTTTGTTTAATTATTTTAGAAAATTTAGTTAATCCTTTGAATTTTTTTTATGGCTTTTTGATAGCCATTTGACTTTATTTTATTTTGGCTTTTATTAGTTACCCCTTTTAGAACTTGTTTAAAAGGTTGCAAAACAATGTGAGACCTCTACCTTTGGAGGTACATTTGTGAACCTTTTGTAATGTTTATGAACAATGTTTTATTCATAAAGATTTTACTGCTTTATGATTAGTTATATATGATGACTAGTGGAGTAAAGGCTTTCATAATGAGAATTCAAATTCAACACTATTTTTATGTTAAATATATACAATATATTGAAAGTGTCAACACAAGGACAACTAATTACAATCTTTAAATTATAATCAACACATTAGAATTAAAAAAACTACAACCAAAACAACCATGTATTGTTACCTTGTTACCATCATGGTTACCTCTAGCATTATCATTGTTAGAATCGTCATCCATATTATCGTCTCTACCATCACAGTTGTCACAAAAATACCTCCAAGATAACCTCTATTGTTGCCACCACCACCATTATCACTAGTGGATAAAATGATGTTGGTGGTGGTAGTTGTGAAACTAGTGGTGTGGTGTTCGAGGTCACCATGGAGACAAATATGATAAAAAGTGGTGGTACCGATGGCAATGGTTTAATCAAGGACAATTATGATGGTTGATAAGAACTATCGAGATGCTATCAAATTAAATTTTGCAATATAAGGTACCCTAGATCAAAATTCAGAGACACAAATCATTGAACATGAATTTTATAATGCGAATTAGCAAGGGAAGTTTTTACAAACAATTTAAATGCAATGCTAAAATGTATAAAAGTTACAAAATAAAATTGAACTACAATTGGAGAAATACCAATTCAAGAAGAAAAATGTTGTGGTTTCATAGAATAATCTAAATTCCACCTTGTCGCAACCCGAATATTTTTTATCTTGTGACTAAATGGTTTAGGCTTCATTTAAAAATCTCATCAATTAAGGAATGCCCAGAGACCAAACTAATCCTTAATTAATGATTTTGAAACAGTTCATAGGAGTCGCCACCAATATTTTACTCAAAATATTGGAAAAAGAAAAGGTTTTCAAACAAATTCCGATAGTGGCCTTGACAACCAAAATCGAGTTCGGGAGTCGGTTACGTGTAGGGAAGGTATTGAGCACCCCCATAGTGTCCTAAATTGGTACCCTTAAGATGAAGTTAACATGACAAGAATTAATTAATTAGACATCAGATCCCCTTTCCTTAACAATTATTTACATGTGCGAAATTTAAATTTACACAATTATTCTTCAAGAATCTACATGATGATAGTTGACTTAGGATATATATAAAGAAAGGAAAGAATATGATTGAAATACCTCGTAATTGAGCTCTTATTAGATCTTCAAGTTTAGGAGTCAATAAGCGCTTTTTGGCTACATTTCACACTATACTATTCCTCACAAGATTTCCAGAAATACAAAAGATAAGAGAGAAGAGAATAAAATTTTGAGCTAGGTGATGTTCTAAAGCAATTTTTTTGACCCCGGGAGCAGTGCCTAAGTCTACTATTTATAGATGTCAGACTTGACCAGAACGGCCCGTTTCGGATCAGAACAGCCCGTTCTGGGTCATTCAGTTATGAGTTAAATTTGAACTTGGAACGACCCGTTCTAATGGCAGAACGGCCCGTTCTAATGGCAGAACGGCCCGTTCTAGATTTGAACGTGTCTCATAACGAACTGCATTGGAACGACCCATTTTGGCCCGTTCTCAATTAAGGTTTTGGGTCTTTTAGTAGCTTGGAATGCCCCGTTCTAGTTTAGAAACGACCCATTCCAATTTTGGAACAGCCCGTTCTAGGCTACTAAACCAAGTTTGTTAGGCTTCAAGTCTTCCTTGTTGGCATATGGTGTTGCCTTCATGCTTTGGGAGCTCCTTATTTTCATAGTAGAAGTCCATTTTATTGTTTATAGGTCCGGATGAAATTGGGTGTCTATACACCTTTTAAAAATTAATTCGAACGAAGAAACAAACAACACAATCATGTTGTATTAAATTTCACCGAAAGCACAAATACAAAGGCAATTTGTAATTCTTTGTGAAAATCAATCCGAATTGAATCGAATTCAATATTTTAATATGTTCACATTCAAAAATAGAAAAACAAAATTGAAATTTGGATAGAAGAAAAGTTACTACAACTATTAAATTCTTGAATCGGGAGAATGAATTTAGCTAAATATCTTCATCAAGATGCTACAAAAAATTTGTGTAGATAAAAACAAAGAACAAAGTTCAGATAAAGATAGAGAAATGAGAGAAACACAATTTTGGGAGAGAGAGAGAGTCAGAGAAAGAGAATTTTGAGAGACTTTTAAGAGAAGAAACTTAATTTCTGAAAAATGAAATATATCATATCAAGTGTACATGTGTTACACTTATTTATAAGCTGCACTAATGGGTCTAATTAGAGTAATTAAAGGACAAACTCACTATATCAACTAATTACATCACTAAACAAATCCTAACATTTCATTCTAAAAATAAAAAGAAAATGTTATATAGGGATGTAACTTTGCAATGCCTTTTTGGGTCACTTAGCATTTGAAACGGCCTTTCCTACCAATAGAGAAGTTGTAGCACTCTCTTTTATCTTTTTAGGGATACCAAGAACATCCAAATACAATGTTAGGAGCTCAAGATATGGCCCGCACAAGAACATAGTGTAAAAATGGATCAAATTGTGAAAATCAATAAGAATTTACAATCATCACTAACTAAACCTACTAATATAAATCACATCTAATATATTAAATATTTATACTATTAAATTTCAAATAATTCCAAATTAATATATTGAAATATGTGTCCCAAATGCACTATCAATGATTGTTGGTAAGGTGATAATGATGGTAGTAGTTGTGGTGATTATGGTGGCAATGTTGATGGTGGTGGCGATTACAATTGCAATAGCGATTATGACAAGAACAATGAAAAATTCAACCACTATGGAAGTTGTACATGCTAGTTTTGATTGTATTCTATTAGTCTAAATAATTTGTTTTTATATAAGGGTTCTAGACAACAACATATGTGGTCGAGCACTACCTTGTGACTATATATGGAGGACTTATATTTTATGAACATTAGGGGATTTGATTGTGATTAGTTTATGAATATGATGTTTAGTATCAATTGGTATGAGAAAATAGTTAAGTAATGAATTGAGATGTTTAGTTAAGATTAATTTCTTGTATTTGGAATTGGGGTTTTGATAAATGACATAGGTTTAAGTAATTCTTATAATTTTTATGTGATGGGAAATCCACGATGATGGCTTAGTTGTATTGCAAATTTAGGCATGTTTGTTGAGCCATGACAAAGTGAAAAGTGAATATTTTCAATATTTTATGAGTTTGTGAACATTTAGTCTTGTGTGTGACATGCATCACGTGGATAGAGTTTATCCCGTTATTGTTTTATTACTAAATTAGTCATACCTTTTAAAACTTGTTTTATTTAGAAAAATGAATGTGAGTCCTCTATCTTTGGAGGGATTTTGTTGCCTCTTTCCATTATTATAATTAAAGTTTTATTCAAACTACTCTTTTTTTATTTCTCATGCTTAAAAAGATGTCGATTATAAAACTTATCTTTGCATGAATTTGGAGAAAAACATTTGTTATGTCTAGAAGCTAAATAAAAGTTGGGAGGAAATAGTATAGGTGACATAAGAACACGAGAGATATGCAAAATTCAAAATAAAGGGGGGATGAATAATTTTATTTTAACTTAGTTATGCAGATAAATGTATTTGTATTTTAACTTAAACCGAACTTTACGATGCTCATTTTTTTGCACATATTTCTATGTATGTACTAGGGAAGTTTGATATATAAAGGAGGATGACTATTTTATTTGAAAGAAATATAGTATACGAGGAAAATTTCTTTTCAAGTGCAAGCAAAATTTAGTCATTATTCAAGTGTGCTTTATTATAGTCTCATAACCATGGGAAAATAGAACTTAGTCACCTACAACAACAAACATTTTTAACACAGAAGCTGTCAGACATAAAACCCACAGAAACGCATGTTTGCCTACACTGTGCAAGACTTGGGCATCGCCATGCACATTTAATATTCCCGGGAATGTAAAGTTTTGTTGCTAGTCCTGTAATGAAAACAAAAGTCAAATTTCATGAAGAAGATTTAATGCTTTTGTTATGATAAATTATCATAATATTGATATGTGTGAGACTATATATGCTTTTCATTTTTAAATTCAATATACATAGAAAAAACACAACATTTTACCCATGAAATTGTAAGTGAAAAAAAATAATTCAAATTTTCTTGTTCATAATACCCGATGTCAAAAGCAGAGCAATAAAAACAATTCCAAAGAAGTAAGGTTGATAATTGGAAAATGCCATTCTAATATAATTTTATCTTCTAATATTCTTTTCTTGTGTGATAAATATTTTACATCTTGAGCATTAAACACCCACTACGATAAGTTTTTCAAATATAATAGAGGTTATTTTTATTTTTAAGTGTAAGTTTCTATCCTTTACAAAATAAATTGTAGAGGTTTTCAAAAACCTTTGTAGTTACATTTTCCATAAGCAATTAATGGCTATTTTTTTTTAAAAAAAAAAAAAGAAAACCTCTAGTATTTTGAGTATTCAATGATAGTTTTGTTGTGGAAAATATAAACCTACACTAATAGTGGAGGTTTCTTAAAGTAGGTTTTAAAGCTACATTAACGACAAGGTATTTTTACTAGAGGTTTTAAAGCATGCTAACACCACTACATTTTAACTCTTTGACAACATTTTCTTTCTTATATTTGTTAAAATATTACTATATATTGAATAACTAAGTTATTTTCCACCATTTTTTTGAAAAATGTCATTAGACAGAGTAACATTTTTTATTTCAATATTAATATTCTTTTCAATTGTTTTGAAAATTAAAGTCCCATATCAAGTAAAAAAATGTCACATAGGTTATTTTGTTACATTTTTTTGAAAAATGTTACTTTAATATTGCTCCTAAAATCAAAGTCCTACATCGAATAAAAAAAGTATATTTCTTTCATCTCTAATTGTTATCCATAATTAAAGTCCCACATCAGATAAATGAATGATTCATAAAGAGTATATATAATCATATAGTAGTACTTAAGATAAATGAACTTTGATATTTGATATATAATTAGTGGTGACTAATTTAGAATATCTTCAATCTTCTCTTAAAGAATTCCTAGGAGTTTAGGAGGTATAATAATTGATAGTAATATCTAAATTAAAATTAATTATCATTTTATAAAGTTAATAAAAATTTAGCAACTTTATTAAAATGTTACAAAAATACTACTTTAATAACATTTGAAAAATGTTGCCTAATTGTGTAAAAATGTTATTAAAAGTCTTTAGCAACATTGACTATATACGACATTTGATAATATATTGCTAAAACAAATTAGTAACATTTATACACAATTAGGTAACATTTTTCAAATGTTACGAAAAGCTCTTTGTGTTGTAGTGTAATAGTGAAGGTTTTAAATTTATGCTAACAATGGAGATTTCTTAAAGGAGATTGTAAATCTAGGCTAACAATAGAATTTTAAAAGCTATGGTAATTTTGGAGGTTTTTTACTTGAGGTTTCAAAGCATGCTAATAGTGGAAGTTTTAAAGTAAATTAACTGTAGAGGTTATTAATAGAGATATTTTTGTGGAGTTTCTAATCCTCCCTATTTTGTTGTATATATATTTTTTTATACTCATTTTAATTTCATAATCTACATGTATTACAATTTTCCATTTTCCCTGTGATATCTATAAGAGATTAAATAACAAATACTCATAATGTGGACAAAGAAATTCTATTGCCAATAACCAAAATGACAACGTATAGTTCAAAAGAAATTTAAACTTCTATTATAAAGCCAAGTACAATATAAAATCTAAAACACTATAAAATAAGTCTTGTACTAAACTTTAAATTCAAAATACATTATATTCAAATTATGGGTTGATAGTACCATATGATCATCTTGTATCTAAAGGTGTATTAGGAATACTTGAAGCATCATTTGGTTGAAATAAGAAAAGAAAAAGCACTTAATAATATATATATATATATATATATATATATATATATATATATTACACATATTATATCATAATGATAATTCCAAAAATATATAAGAAATTTCAAACACTTGTATTTATATTCCAAACTTATGAATGATTATTATTTTGATGCTATAAGTTTATTGATAGGCCAAACAAGGATTATTGATAATTTGTAGCCAAACTTAAAATAAAGAGTGTTAAAAGCTTGCTAAAAGGAATAAAATTAGAAGATGGTGTTAATAAGGAGATGTAGCTCAATATTGCCTATTAACTAGAAGATTTACCTCCAAAAATATATATTAGGCCTAATAAGAACTCATGTCTTTTGTTAAATTAAAAGTTCTTGATCCATAGATTTATTCTATTTTTTTTTTTTAATTTTAGAAAAATACATGAAACTTGGTTATATAGATTCAAACCAACGTATATAATACTTTTATGATTATTTGTAAATTTGAATTAATGAAACAAAATATCAAAAAGTTTTCAAAAATTTTAAAAATTGTAGACTTGATCTATGCATTAAGAACTTTTAATTTAATGATTGGATCATAGAACTTCAAAATACACCATGAGCTATTAAGTGGAGTAACTTTACCAAAAGTTACTCTTGAAGTAATTTTATCCCTCATATGTGTGTGTGTGGAGAAAAGAAACACACTAGAAAGGGGTTAAATTGTGTTAATCAAAAAGTCACACTTTTCAAAAATAATGAAGTAGTAACTTGATGAAGAAATGCAATCAAGGAGGTGAGAAACTGAACACAAATCATTTTTATACTGGTTTGCCTCAACCATCGAGACTATGTCCAATTCTTGATCCAACTTGATCAAGTTCCACTATCTTATGCAAAGATACAAGCATTCTTTTATCAAGCTACTTTTGACTCAAACCTAACTGTTATTTGACTTGCCTCTTCAAGCAAATACCCTAGTATTTTTTCAACACAAAGCCTCTCTAAGCTTTAACAACCAAGTATTCTTTTATAGACAAGACTCTCAAGACTCAAATAACCAATTATTCTTTTATAAACAAGGCTCCTAGGTTCAACAACCAAGTGTTCTTTTATAGATAAGCCTTTCCGAGCTCAACAACTATGTAATCTTTTACAAACAAGCCTTTCCAAGCTCAAAAATAATAACACTAAGTTAAAGTTAGGTAAGCCAATAATGTTGATTCATCTTACTATTAAGACATGATGTAACCAATTATAGAAAAGATGAATATATTTACACAATGATTGATCTATCTATGTGTTTCTCTTTTCTTTCTAAATTTCAAACTTCCTTTTATAGGGATTTAATGAAGATCTTTAGCATCTCTCATAAGCTTGCTTCGTTTGTCTTCATCTTCATTCCTTATGGAGAAAAGTGTTAGTTGATGCATGTAGACACCAAGTTTTGTCCGACTTTATCTACAAGGGTCAAGAAGCTTCTAAACCAAGAGAAGTAACCCCTTGAAGCCAAGGAAGACACAGGAGCACATCGAGATAGAGAATGAGACATTCGAGAGGCTTTTCTGCATAAAAAAAAGGTCAAAACCCTAACCCTAGGCTTGGAACGACCTTTCTCAGAGGCAGAACGGTCGTTTCCCTTTCACAACACACTTGGCCTGGAACGACTATTCCACTTGGCATGTTTTAGTGTAATTTATAATTGCAGAACAACCTTCCAAATTGGGAATGGTCGTTCCCCTTCCTTGGGCACAATTATAAATGTGTGCCACCCCCTCATTCTTACACACACCTCATTCTCTCCCCCTCTAACTCTCTTTAGTGTCACTCTGAGTGAAAAAAACTCATTAGTGCCTGATTAAGAGATCTTTGGACCCTTTGGCAAAGATTTTAGAGTTTCCTTAGCTAAAAAATTTGACCGTTAGTGAGGACTTGTAGATTGTAGAGTCTACCAAAATGCTCTCCTGTACAACTTTACGAGAAGATATATAAAAAAGCTTGCTTCAGAGGTTCCAATTTCTCCCCTCTTATTTATTGCTTTGTTTATCGTTTTTCTTGTATGCAAAAGAATAGGCATCATGTAGATAATAAAATAATACGTATGCAGTAGATTAGGAGTAATGTAGATGTAAATTGTTATGTATGCTTAATAAATAGGGGTAAAAATTTAATTACAGTGCTATAATGCTAAAATTGTCATAGGGTGTCGAGTTTGGGCATTGTGGAGTGTCCAACACCTTCCCTATACATAATCGACCCTTGAACTTGGCTATGCCTGTGAAGGCCAAATTTAAATTTTTGAAAACTATTTTCTTTTTCTAATGTTTTGTGCAAAATATCAGTGACTGTTGGAACCCAAAAAATTTCGATCTTGCCCACAAATGGTTTAGACTTCCATTTTAAAATTTTCATCAATTAGGGAATGCCCGGACACTAAATTAATATCCAACTAATAGTTTTGAAAATAGTTCATGGAGTCGCCACCGATGTTTTGTTCAAAACATCGAAAAAAGAAAAAAATGAGTTTTAAAATACCAAAACAGCCTTTACAACCAGAATTTGGTTCGGGGTGAATTACATGTAGGGAAGGTGTTAAGACCCTACAATGTCCTGAATCGGTACCCTATAATGAAACTAGGGCGATTGAAAATAATAATTTAAATATTAAGTTCTCTTTTATCAATGATTATTTACATATTTACACGATTTTCCCTAAAACATTTACATGATTGCTTTCGTTTACAACAAAGAGAATAGATAATGAAGAAAATACCTCTTAGAATGAGCTTTTATAAATGCTTCCAATATAGTAAATTTGAGACATTTTTTGGCTACTTATCACACTTCAAGATGCATCCCAAATCACAAGAAATACAAAAAGGAAGAAGAAAAGAAGTGTCAGAGACTAAATTTTTGGCCCCTAACACTGTTCACGAGCCTTCTATTTATAGGCACGAAAATCCACCAGAAAGGGCCGTTTCGAATTCATAATGGACTATTTTGGACCTTTTTATTACATACAAAATTTGAAACTGGAACGACCTGTTTCCAAAGTGGAACGACCCATTTTCGTTTTGAATCTTGTGTGTAATAAACTAGGTCAAAACGCCCCATTCTGACCTAAGGTTACAAGCTTTTTTCCAAGCACAGAATGGCCCATTCTGGGCTACTAATTCTAGCCTTCTGGATGTCATGTTAGCCTGCTTTGATGTTGTTTTCGGGCTTTCAGGAACTTTTTCTTCATTCTAAGAGTCCCTTTCTTTGTTTATGTGCCCCCGGACAAAATTAGGTGTCTATAGATGCCCCTCTTTACTTGTACTTTGGATGGTTATATGTTGTTTTTCCAAAGTCAAGTAAAGACGTAGACATTTTGTTCGGGTCTTCTCTCTGTCCTTTCGTATAGAAGCTTTCATATTGCTTCCTACGGATATATGAGTTTGCATATACCCCTATTCTTTAGAGTAGCTAAGTGTTGGGTTGCATACTCCATTAGGTAACAAGGTTGGCAAAATGTACCACCTGATCTTCTGTCTTCATGTAGATGCTCCATGCCATTTCCTCTAGTTGTTTTTTTGTGATAGTAAGGTGAAGATCCAAGTCTTTTCATTTGCTTTAAAAATAGGTGCCTCCACATTGTTTCCTTCATGTAAATGGATTTACCTATATCCTTGACCTTTAGAGCAACTTAGTGTTAAATTGCATGCTCTGTTGGGTGATAAGGATGGTAAACTATACCATCTAGGTGCCCGACTTTGTGTAAAAACTCCATGCTTCTTCTGCTTATCTTGTGATAGTGTGATTTTATTTATTGCTCGCTAAAGAGGGAATATATTTTAAGCTTAGCCTCTCCATGCTGGACTAATATTAAGGCTTTAGTTGGCCTGTGGTGAGTGTTACTTGTTCCAGCCTCTCCAAGCTGGACTGGTATATTTTGGAAAGTGTAATTGAATAATTCTAGTTACATGTTTCTAATATGCACTTATTTAAATATCATTGCATTTATATATGTTTTTTTTAGTAATTTTATTATTGATTATATTTTCGCCAAAATTAATATTTTAATAAATTAAATGTTAAAAATCTAAATATATTAGTAATGATTTTGGATGTCACAAAAACTCTCTTAATCCTCTTTTGATAGGTTTTCCCATGGCATATGGCACCCAACCTCTTTTCTGCGATGAGGTTCAGTTGGTCAAATCTACTTTAAACCCATTCCGACTTGGAGAGTTTGGCTTCCATGAGTAGCTTTAGGGAAGGGATTTCCACTTCGATGGGTAACACTACCTCAATCCCATATACTAAAGGGTGTTGCCCTAGTTTCTCGAAGAGTTCAACTCGAGTGTAGTCTATTCCCCAGCGTCACATATCAAGCCTGGAGAGGCTTCAGCCTAAATAATACTCAAAGCTCTAAAAACTTCCCCCAGTGTAATGTATCAAGCTTGGAGAGGCTTCAGCTAAATAATACTGCTAAATCCAAAGAATGCCCCCAACAGAAGGGACCAAGCCTCGAGAGGATTTATCCAAATAATACTTGAACTTTAGAACTATATAGCCCTAGTGGATAAACTGCCTAGATAGAGGCAAAGTAGTCAAAACTAGGGGCATCAGAATCAAGGAAGTGACCCTCAGGGGACCTATAGATTCAAGGAGTCAAAACAACCTAGAAATCAAGATTTTGGACATTTGGAACTAGCATACTCATGGAAAAATGAGTATGGCCATTCCAATTCAATATGGTCATTCCAAGAATGAAATTATGTGTAAAAAATTGGGTGAGAATGGTCGTTCTCCCTTTGGAACGATTGTTCCCCCTTTCCAAAAATAAAGAGAGGAGCCTCATGTTGGATATTGTTTTTGATCTGATAGTATCTCTTGCTATAGACTTAATTTTGACAATCTGACTGTTGAAATTAAAGATCAATATATTAAAAAGATATCATAAAAAATTTAGCATAATCCAATGGTTAATAAATTCTCTTGAAGACCCGCACTACAACTAAAAAAAGAGGAGTCTTATACCAAACAATGTTTTTGTTTTGATAGTATCTCTTGCCATAGACCTAATTTCAAATATCTAACTATTCAAGTAAAGATCAATATATTGAGAAGGTCTCATCAAAGAACCAGTACGATCCAACGGTTAACGAGTTCTCTAGAGACCCTGCACTATAGGTAAAAAAAGGTTCTTTTTTGTAGATTTAGTCCACTCTAAGAAATCCAAAGGATTAAGTCCCATATCGGACAAATCTTTTATGATTTTGCCTCTTAGATGGATATATAAGAAGCCCTTTGGCCAAGGGAATGCACACCTCAAGCTACATAGCTTTCTCTTTCTCCCCACTACTCTCTTCAGACCACTCTGAGTGAGATAAACTCAATGAAGATGGGTTACATTCGGCCCTAGAAAATTGTAAGGTAATGCTAAAATAATGAAACAAATTTCTTATTCCAAATTCCTGATGTTAGAATTAGTGCAAGAAAAAATATAGCAAATTACACTACAAGAAAAATTATTATTATCTACGGAATATTATCTACGGAATTTTTTCCGTAGATAATGTTTAGTTATCTACGGAATATTATCTACGAAATTTTTTCCATAGATAATTTTTATTAAATGTGAATTTTATAAATTCAACCGTTAGATTAAAATTTTTCTACTCTTAGCTCATATATATAAAATTTTATATTAATTTAAGATGATTTGATACTTCATTCTTGTAAAATAAAATTGACGTAATATATACATTTCAAAATATATTAAAACGTGAACACTTTGATTACCTTCAAGTTGTTGTTCAATTTTAACAAAATTTGATATAAACATATAAAGTGATATGAACTTTAAATATAACGGTTGAATTTACAAAATTCACATTTAATATAACATTATTGAGCGGTGTAATACTTAGTAAAAGTTACACTAGTGTTATTTTAGCCCTTATCATTTTAAAATATATAAATTATTATTTAAACTTTTAAATTTATAATAATTAATTTAAATTGTATCATAATATTAATTTTAAATAGAAATAAGTAGATTGTTAATTATACAAGTAAGTATATATATAAATAAATATTAATTAAATATAATATAATTATTATTATTATTGGTAATATAATTATTATATATATTTTTATTTTTATAGTGGTCTGGACATACCAAAATGAGAGGGATCCAAAAATAGTATAAGTATGAGATTGTACTTGAATGAATTAATTTGTACTACTTATACTGATAACATGCATTAGCTTTTCTGTAGCCTATCTCATCAGAACTCCACAATTAAGTGTGCTTGACCTGGAGTAGTATAGGGATGAGTGACCTTCTGATGGAAGAAGCACTTGGAGAGGATTGATATTCTTCCAAGCTTTCCATGCAAGGACCGAAATGCTCCATGAGGTTGAACTCCTTGAAGGTGGCGGAATCACCTTGGAGGATTCTCCAATGGTGGAGAAGCACCTAAGAGAGGTTCGGTTACCTCTTGAAAAAGTGAAGAAGCTTGAGAAACCAAGCTTCTAGGGGAAGGAACTTTGAGAGAGAACCTAGGAGAAGGTTCCTCACGAATTTGACTCTTGAAAATGAAAGAGAAATCTGATTTCTAATGCTCATAAATGTCCAAAAGTGAGTACAAGTGAAGGATTTACAAATATATAGGGAGAGGTAGCTTCTAGGAGAAGCTAACCTTAACCATGGTTCACTAGGAACCATGGTAAGGTGTAGCTAACCATCCATGGTTTCTAAAACTTGTAGGAGAAGCTATCCTTGACCATGGTTCACTTAAGAACCATGGTAAGGTCAGCCAACCCTACCAAGGTTTAGAAACTTGGAGGAGAAGCTTCAAAACCCAAGAGTGTAGCATGGAAATTTCGGCCAAGGAGGAGTAAAGGAGCTAGGCGGCCATGGCTTCATTTTCTCCTTTGAATTGTTTCAAAAATTATTGATTTGGTTTAGTTAGGTTCATCAAATGATGATGAGACCTAGCTAAATCAAATCTATGAAAAATTAGGAGAAAAATGAGTCCAATATGCAAAATTTTGCCTAGGCCCAACTCAGGCCCAATTTCTAAACACACCCTCAAGCATTGCTAAATGCCACCCCTTTTTCCGTACTGAAAAAAGTACAAAATGAATGTATCAACTAGGGAGGTTAAATGGAGTTAAACTCTCCAAGTAACCTACCTTGAAATCAATATACAAACACTAGAAAAAGCAAGTAAAGTGCCTCACAAATGCAAAGGCAAAAAATAACCTATACAAAAGAACTACTATATGTACAAACATAAGAAAAAGGTCTTTAATTAAGATCATCTCATTCCTCTTGGTTCTTTTAGTATATCACCTCTTGGATTCCTTGGCCTTGGCCATAGTCTATCATCCCCTCCCTCTTGAAAAGGATTTGACCTCAAATCTCGAGGGTCCTCATGATTATTGGCCATACCTACAAATATATAATAAAATTCATCAGAGGTGATATTTTCAACAAATAAATGTGAAAGGAAGATCCTAGAAGGAATCCTTTCATGGAACCTAAAGAAATCTATGACACTAGACCTACTAATATAATGAATAGGATCCTCTCCTAAACATAGACTAGGTATATTTCTAAATCCTAAAAATGTGCTAAAGCTAAAACTATAGCGTGCTAAAGCTAAAACTATAGCACACTAAAGACTTAATCCTAAAAACTAAAATATCTTTCCTAAAGTACCCTATGTGGTAAGCTAGGCATTTCCTAGAAAATAATGAAAATACTACCAAGAAATTCCCTAAACAATTTTGGATTATATTATTTGTTGGATAGTTATGAAAATAATTTGTCACAAGGAACCTTGAAGGTTCAGATGTTATATCCAACAAATAATATATTCCATAAATTGGGTGCATTATTGACACAACTAAGGTAGGAAGACTATCTACCTTGGGCACCACCAAGGAAGTAGCATGAGAAGTGGAACTAAGTGAAGTCCACTTCTCCTTCACCAAATCTTGAAGTTGAGACTCTTTTTCTTTAAAAATAATGGATTTATGAATCTCCTCTTCAAGACTAGTGGCAGAATGAGGGCAAGAGTTAAGATCTTTATGAATAAAGAGAATTTTTTTCATAGGAGTTTTAGTACTAAAACAATTCTCTTTAGTCACAAATCCTTTAGAGGATATTTCTTCCTCTTTACTCTTCCCTGCACAAAGTTCTTTATTTTTTTCTATTTCTTCTTTTCTTTTGATTTTCATTTTTCTTCTTCTTTTGTGTTTTCTCATGTCTTCTTTCAATTTTTCTTCTTCTTGTTTAAGAATTCTCAACTTCTCATCTAGGATAGCAAGTTTGGCCTCTCTTTCAATTTTCTCCTTCTCTTTTTGAAAGGCCTCTTGCTTCTTCCATAGTTTAAGTGATTTTAGCTCTTTTGTTAAGTAAGAAATGTTTTTAGGAGAGCTATCACTTCCACTATAGTTGGATTGTTGAGACATTTTAAACAACAAGATTTTTCTCTTCACACAAAAATAGATTTTAAGAAAATAATATTTTTGGAAGTGCTAGACTTGGCACTTGGAGGTCTAAGAGTACAAAATTGAACTTTGGAGGGAGGTGAGCTACTATCGAGCCACTTAATAACCAAGTCTCTTCAAGTAAAAATCTCTAAACCCCTTTGTACTTTGCCTTGCACAAAATGTTTTCACAAAGTTCTTTTCAAAAGAAAAATAACAAGCAAGTGCCTAATGTGTACAATTAAGCAATGCAATCAAAACTTGAAAATTTGGCCTTGTACAAAAATTTGGAAATTAAAAGATTACAAAGATGAAATGTAAATTTTACACCAAATGAAATGCAAATTCACATTCAAATGAAATTCAAATTTACACCAAATGAAATGTAAATTCACTTAAAGAAAATTTAGTGGCTGCACCAAGAATTTTAGAAACAAAAATCAGCCACTAATTTAGTGACAACTTTAGTGACGGATTTGGTATTGAAATTCTTGAAGAAAAATTTCCGTCACTAAATTTGTTACTAAATTCTTCACAAAATTTTCACAAAAATTTTGCTCCTTCTTTCTCCAATTAAGCCACCTAGCTTGCAGCCTCTCAATGTGTTTCACTCCTCTTTAAAAGAAACCTTGATGATGGTTACTCCTAGGTGTTTGAATTTCCAAGAATCTAATCCAATGAGAAAAACAAGCTCCTAGGTCACCACCAAAGTCCTTCAATATTGGCTAACCTTGAGCTTGGCCTTCAACACCTTCCAAGAGGCACTCAACACACCTTAAGATGCTGGAATATTAGTTCAAAAACTGAAAAGGAATAATTAGGAACAGCTACACCAATTGGTGGAAGAAAATGAGACAAGACTAGAAAGAATTCCACAAAAAAGACAAGCAACAATTAAGGCTAATTTGGAAAGCTAGCTCACAAAAGATATCCTATCAAAGGCATTAGAATGGATTACAAAATAAAAGCTAAGATTAGAAACAAAAATAAGACTCAAAAGATTGTATATGTGGCTGGACAGAAAATTGAAGATAAGGCACACAAAATGTTACCAAACCGAGAGCACTATTTTGCTAAAATTTTCACTCCTTGGCTTTTTCTTGTGTTCTTTTCTTTTGTTTTCTTTTGTGATTTATTTTGTTTTTTATTTCTTTGTTAACACAGGAGTTTAATGCCTTTTAATCAAGTATTAATCTCGGATTTAAGCATAAAAATATGCTACAGAAATTTTCACACAAAACAAGAGGTGTTCACATACAATGTTCAACTAGTGCTTCACAATTTTGTACTATTTTTTTGTCAAATTTTTAAGCACTCTTTCTCTTGTTTTTCTAATGTTTTTAGAACACAAAACCTCTGTTTTGTCTCTGTTTTAAGTGCCTAAAAAGTGTTAAAAGTTTCAGCCACAACACAAGACTCAAAGAAACATAATAGGAATTAGTGTTTAACAATTTTTCTTGACAAACTTTTAACAAGACATAAAGGAAACCTAACTCTAAGAAATTTGCTAGAACTAATAGCAAATCATGAACTCAAATATGTAAATCAAAAGCACATATAGTTAAGGTTCAGATTTAATAAGAAAATACACAAAAAATTTCGGACACAAACAACACACAAAAAATTAGGTCAACAAGCTAGTCTAGGAATTTTCAACATGAAAAGGACTACACATGACTTCTATGACAAAACAAGTGATTCAAAAATAAAACTACTGCAATATGAATGTTGTCCAATCACGGACACATGTTAAGGAATGGAGAGACTCAAACAAACATAAAAAAAAACGCACAAGAACAAGAGTCCTAAAAGCACAAACCAAATTGATTCACAAGAATTAGAAACAAGCAAAATATAAATCAATTACTTCTCATGAGACATATAAGATCCATCAAAATATGAAATAAAACTAGATCCATACAGCAACACAAATTTAGACAAAGATAAGGAAGGAACAACACGGATTCAATGAAGAAAAAATTAGAAACACATAACCACAGTTAAGCGTGCTTGACCTGGAGTAGTATAAGGATGAGTGACCTTCTGGGAAGTTTCCCAGAAAATGTGTAATAAGGACAAAACATGTTGAAAAGTGAAGTGTAATGAAATAGCATCCTTGAGAGGCCAAATATGAAGGTTATTACATTAATAAATTTATTAAAATTAAATAAAAATTTCCTGAAAGTTATCTACGGATAAAATTCGTAGATAACAACTTTCGTGAGTTATCTACGGAAAAATCCGTAGATAACATTATCAATGAATTTTTCCGTAGATAATCTTGATTTTTCTTGTAGTGAAAGAAGTAAGGTTGGTAGGTTAAGAAAGTCATTTTACTATAATTTTATCTTCTCGTCTTCTTTTGTTGTGAGATATATATTTTATGTTCTATCCATCATATATATACATACACACATAAGAAAGAATAGACGAAGACTCTCTGCTCTTGAGTGAACAAAATTGTGCATGATTAAATACATAATTGAAAAAGTTAAATGTTTTGAATGAATTCAATATATACCTATTAATAATTCTTAATGTAATTAATTTAAAAGATATTTTAACATATAAAATATGAACCAGAATAAAAGTGTCAAAGTTAACAAAATTATGAAATTAAATATATTCAAAATATTGAAAGTGGCAAGAGAAGGACAACTAGTTAATATTTTGTGATTAGAATAAACACATCACACATGAGACTAAAAATCGAAAAACAATAATTATTACATATTTTTACCATCAATGTTATCTTTATTGTTGTTGTCTAAATCATCATCTCTAAAGTTGTTAACACAATAATTGTTAATGCCAATGTCACTGCTGTGAAAACCAAATTGATTGCTATTAGCGCTACTACTATCCCTAGTGGATAAGTCGATGTTGTCGATGGTGGAGACAATGGTGCCTTTCATTTCATTTTTCATTTGGGAGCATCTTGTTATATTGGGTTTATATATTTCATCTAGGAACTTTTGTTAGTGTCTTTTGAATTTGGTAATTGCCATTGAAGATTCATTTTGATTTTATCGCATTGGTCTTTTTTAACTATGTTTTTCGTACCTTTTAAAACAAGTTTTATTTAGGTAAATGAATATGGATTTTTCAACCTTGAAGGCCTTTCTGACTTCTTTGCATTCATATAGATAAAGTCTTAGCAGTCTAATTATTCAGTTGTTTCGTTGTCTTTTTTTTTTTTTTTTTTTAATGTTATCTGCAGTGGACAAGGTTATCACATTGATTTAGAATATAAGTTCTTCAACCTCAAAGGCCTTTTGTGACCTCACTCTATTGATGTAATTAATGTGTTATTATAGTTATTCAGTTGTTTCATTGTTTTTTTTTTTTTTTAATGTTATCTTGAGTGGTCAAGGCTATCACATGGATATATAAATTAATGGATTGATAAATTATTCATTTTAATCTTAAAAAGGTTAAAACTTAATTATTCGTCATGGGTAAGAAAGGCAGTGATTAAAAATCTCAACTTTGTATTCAATTTGGAGAAAAGGATTTAATATGTTTTGTAGGAAAATCAAATATGGGAAGAAATATCACAAGTGACGTAAGAACGCACGAGATGTGTGAAATTCAAAATTTAAAATATTAACATTTATAATTTTACCGAAGAGATTTAAATATCATAATATAATTTCAATTCATATCAGACCCTACTTTCATTGTGAAAACAAAAAATAGATAAAATATGGAAAGCTTACTTTTCCAAAAACATTTATGTAGATAAAATGTCTTTTTATTTTAACTTAAACCAAACTTTACAACTTTCTTTATTTTGCACATATTTCAATGTGTGTACTAGTGAAGTTTAAAATATAATGGACAACAAATTTTTTTATTTGAAAGAAAAATAGTATATGAGAAAAATCCCCTTTCAACCCCAATCATCATTAAATCATATAGTTTAATTGCACACTTTATTATAGTCCTATAAACTTTGGAAAGTAGAAAGCAATCACCTACAACAACAAACATTTTTTACACAAAAACTGTCAGACATAAAACCCGCAGAAACGCATGTTTGCCTACACTGTGCAGCACTGGGGCATTTCCAAGCACATTTTATATTTCCTGGTATGTAAAGTTCTGTTGCTAGTCCTGTAATAAAAACAAAGATCAAATATTATGAACAAAATTTAACGCCTTTGTTATGTGAAATTGTAGCATCATATTGATCTACATGGGATTGTATATGCATTCTTTTTTAAAATTCAATAGACATACAAAAAAGAGAACATTTGACCCTATAGCAAATTGTAAGGCAATTAATCATAAAATTAATAATGAAACAAATTTCTTATTCCAAATACCTGGTGTCACAAGTAACGCAAGAAAAATTATACCAATGAAATAAGGTTGGTAGGTTGAGAAAGTCATTTTACTATAATTTTATCTTCTAATCTTTTTTTGTTGTGCGATAAATATTTTACATTTTACCCATCATATATATAGATACACACGCAACATAATAGATGAAGACTGTCTCTTATTGAGTGAACAAAAATTGTGCATGATTAAATGTATAATTCAAAAAAGTCAAATATTTCAAATGAATTCAATATGTATTTATTAATAATTTATTATGTAATTAATTGAAAAGATATTTTAAGATAAAATCTTTGAGCGAGAAAAAAAGTGTCAAAGTCAATAAAATTTGAAAATTAAATATGTTCAACGTATTGAAAGTGGCAACATATGGACAACTTACTAGTTAATATTATGATATTAGAATGAACAAATTAGACTAAATTATCCACAAACAAAAAAGTTATCATGTTGGTCATATTTATCATTGTCATTGTGACACCAACATCTCTAAAATTGTCGTTACAACCACAACTATCGACGTTAATCCCTCACTGTGAATGTCAACTAGATTTCCACTACTATCACCATTATCGCTAATGGATAAGTTGATATTATTAGTGGTGAGAACAATGGTGCCTTTCGTTTTATTTTTTTTGGGAGTACCCTATTAGATTGAGTTTATATTTCAGTTAGGAACTTTTGTTAGTGTCTGTTGAATTTGTTATTCTAGTTATTCAATTGGTATAATTAAAGTCTTATTCTAGTTATTCAATTGTTTTGTTGTTTTTTTAATGTTATCTTGAGTGGTCAAGGCTATTACATGGATAAAGTCCTTTTGTAATTTTTTTATGGATTATAAATTAATGGATTGATAAATTATTTATTTTAATCCTAAAAAGTTCAAACTCAATTATTTCTCTTGGGTAAGAAAGGCGGTGATTAAAAATCTCAACTTTGTATTGGATTTGGAGAAAAATATTTAGTATGTTTTGTTGGTAAATAAAATATATGGGAGGAAATATCAAAAGTGACATAAGAACGCAAGATGTGTGGAGTTCAAATTTTGAAATAATAACACTTGTATAATTTTACCCAAGAAATTTAGCTATTATTCCTTGTGAAAATTTAAAAAAAAATAGATAAAAGATGGAAAACTTACTTTTCCAAAAATATTTATGTAGATAAATGTCCTTTTATTTTAAATTAAATCAAACTTTAAAATTCTCATTCTTTTGCACACATTTCAACGTGTGTACTAGCGAAGATTAATATATATAAAGGACGACGGATTTTTTATTTGAAAGAAAAATAGTATAGGGGGGAAATCACTTTTCAAATCATAATGAAATCATAGTTCAAGTGCGCACATTATTATGGTTTCATAAACATTGGTATGCAAAAAAAAAAAAAAAAAATGAAACGTATTTCTTTTTCCATATACATGATGTCACGAGTAAAGCAAGAAGAAAATTTACAAAGTAGTAAGGTTGGTAGGCTGAAACAACCATTTTAACATGATTTTATCTTGTAATCTTCTTTTATTATGAAATAAATATTTAACATCCTAGCCGTTATTGTTATATATATACATACACACAAAATAATTGACGAAGATTGTCTAATGTTGAGTGAATAAAATTGTGCATGATTATATGGTAAATGAAAAGAAAATTAAGAAATGACAATGTTTCCATTGTATTCGATACGTACGTATATATTAATAATCATTTACGTAATTAATTTAAATGACTTTTTAAGCGAAAATATTTGAGCAAGAATGAGAATGTCAAATTCAACGTGCTTTTGAAATTAAATATATTCAATGTATTGAAAATGGAAATACAAGGAAAACTAGTCAAAATTATGATATTACAATCAACACATTAGACTATCACATATTTTTATCATCATTTTTGTCTCTAGCATTGTCATTTTTAGAACCGCCATCTCTATAGTTTCTAATTTTCTATAGTTGTATATTCGAATCATTGTCTCCATTATTATTATTACCAACATCATATTAACTCTATTATTCATCACCTCCACCATTATTGCTAGTGTTTAAGAGAGTGTTAGTGGTGGTGGAGGTAGGGGTGCCTTTAGTTCTATGTTTGTCAAGGATTATCATGTTAGATTGGATTCGTATTTCAACTTGCAACTTATTAGTGTCTGTTAAATTTGGTAATGTCCATTGGAGATTCATTTTGATTTTATCCCATTGTTCTTTTATTACTATGTTATTTGTACTTTTAAAAATTTGTTTTATTTAGGTAAACGAATGAGTTATTCAACATTGGAAGCGTTTTATGCCCACTTTCCATTGATATAATTAAAGTTTTATTCATGTTATAAAACTATTTTGTTATTTTTTTGTGAATGTTAGCTTGAGCGGTCAAGGCTGCCACATTAATCAAGCCCTTTTATAACTTTTTCGTATATCATAAATATTAATGGATTGATGAATTATTCATTTTAATCCAAAAAAAAAAATATTTTATTATTTCTCATGGGTAAGAAAGACGACGATTAAAAAAAATCTCAACTTTGTGTTGAATTTAGGAAAAAAATTTAATATATTAGTAGCTAAATAAAATATGGGAGAAAATAATGCAACTGGTGTAAGAACATGAGAAATGCGTGGAATTTAAAATTTGAAATACTAACATTTTTATAACTTTGCCAAAGAAATTTAACTTTCATATCATTCAATATTATATTAGACCCATCTTTTCCTTGTAATTAAAATAAAAAATAGATGAAATATGGGAAGCTTACTTTCGAAAAATAATTTATGTAAATAAATGTATTTTCATTTTAACCTAAATCAAACTTTAGAATTCTCATTCTTCTGAGCTTATTTCGATGTCTGTACTAGCGTAGTTAAATATATAAAGGAATACAACTTTTTTTGTTTGAAAGAAAAATAGTATACAAGGAAAATCCATTTTCAACTCTAACCATAATTAAATCATAGTTCAAGTGTGCGCTTTATTATAGACTCATAACAATTAGAAATTAGAATGTAATCACCTACAACAACAAACATTTTTCATACAAAAGCTCTCAAATGTAAAGGAAGTTACTAGAAGGGATGTGTTTCATCAGCATAAAGTATGTGTTCTCCTAGTTGTTTAGTCTTCTATTGTATAGGTTATTTTTGACTTTGTATTTTGGGTCAAGTAATATAAAAACTTTTGTTCTTATATAATTTTTCTTTAAGGGTGTAATTAGTAATTTAGGGAAAGTGTAACTAGCTAGCTAAAGTCATAGACTTATTTGGGCTTGAATAGCCCAAACTTCTTCATGGTCCATGGGTTTGGACGTCCAAACCTAGTCAATTTAGCAATCTAAGTTGTTAAATAAGTCACATGATTTTGATAGTGACATCTCAACAAACTTGTTAAAAGTAATCATTAGTTTGTTAGTTATAATGATTAGGTTAAGTAATTGGAGTTAACTTAAGTTAATCTAGCTTATTTCTAAACTAGGATTATTTTAGCTTACTCCACATTAGCTTCTAGATACTTAACTAGGGTTGGTTAGCTTAAGTATAAGATAGCTAACCATTTTTACACTTAACTATGGTTAGTCTAGCTTGTAACATAAAACCAACCAAATCCTATATATTATTTTGAGCATTTTAATGAATTGGATGAACTTTTCTCTAATTCTCTCTCTCAAAACTTGTTTCTCTCTTTGAAATTTCTTTCTTTTCTCTTATCCTCTCTTGAGTGTGGTGAGAATTTGAAGAGACTTATCACTCTTCAAGAGTGTTGCATCACCTAAGGGAGATCCTACTTTTCCTTATGTTAGAAATTGCTTCTAACATCATCAAAAGCCATTGAAAAAGCTTGAAGGATTCCAAGAAGTTAAAGATCTGTCCAAGAAGTTTGAAGGAGAAACTACATCAATCAAGTTTCTCCTAAGGTTTCTATCACACAAACTCTGAAGAAGCAAGGGAAATGGAGCACCTCCAAAAGGGGATGACAACTGATAATAACTAGACACCTCCAATCTAAGATTCCAACTAAAGATATGGCTGGCTTTTTCAATCATCAGGAGTACGAGGCCATACATCTTAGTAGCGAACTTGACATCTCTATATGCCTCACTATTGAGATGCAACATGTTCGAAGAGAAATCAATTTGAATCGCCCTTCTCCTCAAGCTCTTCCCTGGATATTTTGCATTTTGTTTTTCCTCAAGCTTTTCCAAAGTCTCCAATGGAGGTAGAGACCTCTTGTTTCACCTTAGAAGTTGAGGAACTCTCTTTAAGTGGTGTCACTCCTAGAAGGAAGATAAACCACTTCAATCGTCACCACACTCTTGAAGAAGAGGATAAGAGAATTGGAACCAAATCAAAGGTGTAACTCGACTACTTCTCTATTAGCATCCAAAAGTGTTTAGTGCAAGCTAGACTAACCATGGTCATTGTCGCCACCGGCCCGAAACGGGCTTTCGGCATTCGCGAAGGATGGTTGGACTCGTTTTATTTGTTTAAAAATAGTGGATTGCTAGAATGACTTATTCTCAAACTGAGACCTCGTCAAACGAGCAATTTTATTAAAAGGCTCACTAATCCATATTAATCCCAAGCGGGACCCTCCATGGATTAGTGGTTTTCATAAAAGGAGGGTTCGTGGAGTCGCCACCAATGTTTTACTCAAAACATTGGAAAAAGGGATAAGGCAATTGATTTAAAAATCAACTTTGGCCACTACAACCAGAGTTGGGTAAGGGAGTCGGTTACGCGTGGGGAAGGTGTTAGCACCCCACAGCGCCCCTTTCGGGTTCCCTATGACAGATTATTTTTAACAGAACAGTATAAAATTACTAAATTACCCCTATTTATTCTAAACAATTATGAATTGACTATCTACATGATGACAGTTTAAATATACACACAGAAAGCAGTAAAAGGAAGGATTGAAAGGAAACCTCTTGAAGCGTGCTTTTATATATTGTAAAGAACTGGGAAGCGTTTTGGCGTTCCCACGCTCTACAAGCCCGCTCCTCGCTCTCCTAGAACAAAATTTTAACTAAGGGAATCAAAAAGATTTCCCCTCGACTAGGTTCGATCCTCAAGCAAAATGGCTCGGGGCTCAAGAACTTCGTCGGATCAACTCTCCGAGTGATTTCTAGGGCAGAACACTGCTCAAAAACCCTAGAATACTCAAGGAGAGGGTTCAAACTATGTTGAAAAGTGTGGTAGGACGTCCAAATGGCCTCCTATTTATAGGAATGGGCCTCAATACGGCCTACAGGGGCAATACGGCCGTATTGAAATTTTTGAACTTCAATACGGTCGTATTGAAGTTCAATACGGCCGTATTGAAGTTCAGAAATTTCAATACGGCCGTATTGAATTCAATACGGCTGTATTGAAGCTTCAATACGGCCGTATTGATTTCAGTACGGCCGTATTGAAGTTTCAGAAACTTCAATACGCCGTATTGAGTTCACTGTGGCCATATTGAAGCTTCAATACGGCCGTATTGGGGTTCAGTACGGCCGTATTGGGCTTTTTCCCTCCACTTCTTTATTTTGAGCTATTCTAAGACCTCTAGACCTACAGAGAACCCTCCTAGGGCCTTCGAGGAGTCCTTCTGGCTGATTATCCTTCAGTCTTCGAGAGTCTTCAAGCTTTATTTCCGACCCGGACAATTTTAGGGGTCTACAGCTGCCCCCCCTTTACTTAGTCAAACGGTCTTTTGGTGTACCGGCTGACAAGTAAAGGAGTTGACCCAATTGTCCGGGTGATGTGCCGACCTTCTGACTTGTAATGTCTTCCGGTGGAAAATTGTTGAGTAGCCTCTCCAGGTTGTTGCATACCTTGGCGCTTCTGACAACCTCGGTAGCTAAGTTTAACACCAACGTGCCTCTGACGACGCTGATGGCTGAGTATTGTCTCTCCAGACCTTGAGTATTGTCTCTCCAGACCTCGAGTACTGTCTCTCCAGACTTTGTTTGAGTATTGTCTCTCCAGACTTTATTTGAGTATCGTCTCTCCAGACTCTGAGTACTGTCTCTCCAGACTTCGAGTACTGTCTCTCCAGACTTCGAGTACTGTCTCTCCAGACTTTGTTTGAGTACTGTCTCTCCAGACCTTGTTTGAGTATTGTCTCTCCAGACTTTGTTTGAGTATTGTCTCTCCAGACTTTATTTGAGTATCGTCTCTCCAGACTCTGAGTACTGTCTCTCCAGACTTCGAGTACTGTCTCTCCAGACTTCGAGTACTGTCTCTCCAGACTTTGTTTGAGTACTGTCTCTCCAGACCTTGTTTGAGTATTGTCTCTCCAGACCTTGTTTGAGTATTGTCTCTCCAGACCTTGTTTGAGTATTGTCTCTCCAGACCTTGTTTGAGTACCGTCTCTCCAGACTTCGTTTGAGTATCGTCTCTCCAGACTTTGCCTCTCAAAGATGAGGTAGTTGAGTATAGTTTGTCTCCACAGTCCACAATGCTGCTTCGACGGTTTGTTTTTCTGATTTTGTGCCGCTGAGGGCTGGATAACGCAGGGATCCGTCTAGGGGATGTGCAGTCATTCATAGGTTCTTGTGTCCCAACTTGCATTGCTTAGTTGGTACCCATGGGAATTTTTGACTCCTTGGGGTGTAGACACAGATGCTCTCTGAGTTGAGCGATGCCTTATGTTTGGCTGACGTCCTTTTGACGTGAGTGGAGTATCCCGGTTATCCTTATTCGGGTGTCTCTCTTTGATTTTCTGATTGTGTTGCCTCTGTGTAGGCTGTTATCCACTGGGGGATTTTGTCGTTGATTTTGATTAGCCTCTTCTGTTAGGCGTATCGGCTTGACGTTCGATGTTTGGCTAAGAGCCGGATTCCACTTGGGGAATACTTATTGATATTTTTGATTTTCTTCTCCTTTTTGCAGGGATGCCTCTTGAGTAGGCGATTGGGGATTTGGGGATCTTATTGTGTCCCAGAGTATTATTTAGGAAGCCTCTACAGGCTTAGCCTCGCTCAGTGCTTTGAGTCGGAGAGCTATCTTCCACCGAGGAAGTGTTAAGTCCTTTGACTTGTATATACTGTTTGGATGATCGCACTTCCATTGGGGATTGCGTCGATTTTGCTTTGATAGCTCTCGCTGGGGATTTTTCCGTGAGCTTGAGCTGAGGTTCCCTCTGGGGAGTATTATTTCTGCGAGCCTCTCCAGGCTCAGTTATTCTGCATACTGTGGAGGATATGGAGTATTATTTTGGTAAGCCTCTCCAGGCTTAGTTATTTGGTACAGATTGTTTGTTGGATTTTCTATATCCTTGCCTTTTTTATGTTCGGCTTTTTCTGTATTTTGCCTTTTCTTCTGATTTTGGCTTTTTCTGTATTTTGCCTTTTTTATGTTTTTGGCTTTTGCTGTACAGAAATTAAAAGTGTTAAAGAAATTAGATTTATGAGAGAGTATTATTTCGGCAAGCCTCTCCAGGCTCAGTTATTTTGTAGGAGTATTATTTCGGCAAGCCTCTCCAGGCTCAATTATTCTGTGGGAGTATTGTTTCGGCAAGCCTCTCCAGGCTCAATTATTCTGTACGAGTATTATTTCGGCAAGCCTCTCCAGGCTCAATTATTCTGAGAGTATTATTTCGGCGAGCCTCTCCAGGCTCAGTTATTTTGAGAGAGTATTATTTCGGCGAGCCTCTCCAGGCTCAGTTATTTTGAGAGTATTCTTTCGGCAAGCCTCTCCAGGCTCAGTTATTCTGTATGATGCTGTTGATTTTCTGAATCTTTGTATTTTGCTTGCTGCTGTCATACACAAGCAATTTTCTATTTTTCTATTTTATGCGGTTGCCTCATGATAAGGTCTTTGAATGTGCAACTAATGTGTGTGTGATGCACAAATGCAATACAATTTTTACTTTTGTTCATTTATTTAGAAAAGTGAGTGGCTCTCCCTATCCCCTTCTTCTTGGAGGACTTTCTGTCATTGACGCGAGGGAGTATTTTTGTGAGCCTTTATGCAGGAGATTATGGATTTTACAGGAACCCCTCCAATTTTCTTTTATTGACCGATTATTAATGGAATTTCGTACAATTTTATGAAAAACCAATTCAGAGGCATAATCACATGGTCAAGAAAGAAAAGAAACAAATGGATATTTTTATTGATATTCACAAGTGTTTTTACAGAAAGATATACAGAAGGAAATTTCTGAAGAATGGCTGGCCAGGGTAGGCTATATACATTGGGCTTAACAATTATATCTGTAATTGTTGCTCTTTACGTTCCCCTAATTGCTTCGGCCTGAGCCAGGAGTGTAGATGCTGCAAGATGCTTGCTTCTAGAAGATAATCACTTGAACCGCCTTTCGGTTTTCGGTTTAAGCGATCGTTGCTTGCTTTGCTTTTACATCTTATTCTTTTGCCCCTAACTTTTGCTTAGGACGTATCCTAACGGGGTAAATTTGCCTTTGTTTTGCCTAGTACCCTTGTACTGGCAGGCTTTTTATTTTGCCCTAACTTTTGCCTAGGACGCCCTTTTTGGGTTTTCATCCTAGCGGGCCTATGCAAGCAACGTCTTCAAGCATAGTACTTCTTTACCACGTCAGTGTTGACTAAGTATCGAAGTTCTTCTCCATCCATGTTTGTGAGGATCAATGCTCCTCCTGAGAAGGCTCGTTTTCCCACGTATGGTCCTCCGTGATTTGGGGCATACTTTCCGATTTTGTCCTTTTGAGTTGGTAGTAATTTCTTCATTACCAACTCTCCCTCATGGTAGACTCGAGGGTGGACTTTCTTGTCAAAAGCCTTTTTGATCTTCCTCTGATAGGCTTGACCATGGCATATGGCGTTCAGCCGTTTCTTTTTGATAGGGTTCAACTGGTCATATTGGCTTTGAACCCATTCTGCCTCGGAAAGTTTTGTTTCCATGATTACCCTTAGATAGAATATCTCGACTTCGATGGGTAGAACTGCCTCCACCCCATAAACGAGTGAGAATGGAGTAGCTCCTGTAAATGGACGTACTGAAGTCCTATAGCCATGAGGAGCGAAGGGTAACATCTCGTGTCAGTCTTTAAATGAGACAACCGTCTTTTGCACTATTTTTTTGATGTTCTTATTGGTTGCCTCGACTGCCCCATTCATCTTTGGCCGATATGGGGAAGAGTTGTGGTGTTGGATCTTGAATTCTTGGCACAGTTCTTCCACCATTTTGTTGTTCAGATTAGATCCATTATCAGTGATGATTTATTTCTCCATGCTTCCACTAGATTATTCTAAAATCTTTTGGGACAAGAGAGAAAAGAAGGGAAAGATATTTTTGTTTTGAAGTTTGTATTTTAGAGGGGATTATTTTTCAAAAATGGTTTTTGTAAGAATGGTTAGCCGAGGTAGGCTTATGTGTTTAGGCTTGTTCGATTAAACACTTTATGAAGTTAAACACATCTTTGTTATTAATGATTGTGCTTTGACAACTTGGATAGCTTTTCTTGAGCCCCTTGTTGAATTCAATTGATGGTACCATCATGGATTTATTTTGTTTTTCTTTTGCCCTAACTTTTGCCTAAAACATCCATTTGTGGAGTTTTAGCGGGCTTTTGTTTTTGTTCATTATTTTGTAACCCTAACTTTTGCCTAGGTCACCCTTTTGTGGGATTCCTAGCGGGTCTTTTGCTTTTATTTTGTAACCCTAACTTTTGCCTAGGTCACCCTTTTGTGGGATTCCTAGCGGGTCTTTTTATCTTTAGGATTTCTTTATCCATGATGGCACTTATTGAGGCCAAGAAAAGGTGCTCCAAGTTGACACACACACTTCCACATAAAAATGATGTGGGTTTATTATTATTAAGATGATTTTAACCTCATTCATGTTTATTCAAACAGGGTTAAAAAATGTGGTTTAGAATTTTATTATAAGCAAGAAAAGAAGCAATGAGAAAGAATGATTTTATTATAATCATAGTGGAAGCATGTGTCCTTATTTCATCACTGATATGGGTCCCAATGTTGACCTCTTTTATCTTTCGGCCATGCCCCAAATTCACGGTTTCGAATTTCTCTTGACGAGCTTCTTGATCTAGCAATCTTTGCAGATCCGGAGAAATGGTCTCCTCATCACTGTCCAACTCAACCCTTTCACCTTCGGATCCCGGTTAGAGCGAACAATTACAGACATAATTATTTTATTGGTTCTGTTTAGGTTTAGAATTATTAATATTGATGAGGAAAGAGAGAAAAGAACAAAAGAGAGAGTGATGTGTGAAATGCCTCTTTATTGATATATGTAAAATGTACAAAAACCCTTATTTACATGAAAAGGTTCTCATGATCTCGGGTACTGATCATGAGTCCCTAAAAGAGAAATATGAAGGGGCCCTATCGTGGCTTGTTCTTCTCTCTATTCCTGCTTTGGCCGAAGATTCTTGCTCACGTCGGGCGCTGTTGAATCAAAAGTGATCCACCCGGCATCAATAAGGCTTTGGACCTTATATTTGAGAGCTCTACAGTTCTCCGTTGAATGCCCCGATGCCCCCGAATGGTATAAACATTTGTCTTGTGGTTTGTACCACTCGGGATAAGGTGGATCAATCTTCTTTAGTGGAACGTAAGCTAGAAGACGTGCTTCCAATAGCTTCGGCAGGAGGTCGCTATATGTGGTCGGAAGTTTATCAAACTTCTTCACAGGGTTGAATTGCGACTTTCCTGACTTCGAAGTGGAAGAAGATGAGGAAATGGTTATAGCATTGACTCCTCCTTCCCTCTTCTTCCCAAAGGTCTTCTTAGCTTTAAATGATTGGGAAGGTTTAACTAGCTTCCCACTTTTCAGCTCTTGTTCCACTTTTCCTTCAACATGATGGGACTCATGGTCACTGTGCTCAGCCCCTTGTATGTTGTGGTGACGCATGAGTTCCATCATTTGCGCCATTTGCTCTTTGAGCTGTGAGAGCTCGGCTGTAAGCTCCTTATTTTGTTCCTCCAACGCGTCCATTTTCTTGTTGAGCTGAGAGAGCTCGGTTGTGAGCTTCTTATTTTGTTCCTCTAGCGCTTCCATTTTCTTGATTTTCTTTGCGCGTGTGAGGACAGAGAGATGACCAGCCACTTTCTAAAATGAATGTTTATTCTAATTAGCTTATTTATGATATGAATACACTCTTGATGTGAGCTTGATAATCTTTCATCTTTGAGGCGCTGCCTTTTTAAGATGAAAGTTTATCACCCTCCCTAGGCTATTATCTCTCCACAACGGAGAATCTCAATAGTCACGGGTCTCTTTTCACTCACATCGAGAGGGTATTAGTGAACCTATAAATGATGATGAGGATGCATGAGGTATTATTGATAATGATGCCTATGCTCCTTACTTTTATTATATTTTCACACATGGTCTTTCCTCTCATGTCATGACATTTTCATGCATGGGGATTATTCTTTAGACCTTATCACGAGGTTATTTATTAATGCACAAACAATTGCACATAAGCATTTACACAAACAATTCACTCATCCACGAGCAGTCACGAGCAAATTACGAGGTAGGGGTCTCCTGCAGAAAAGTGCATATTCAAGGAGGATCTAACTGTTCTCACTTGGTCAAAGGCCCCCAAGGTGCCCCCATTATAGGGACCCAATTCCTCTCGTCGTAGGTCGATGGAAAGTTCCAACGCACCGTCGGACTCAAGTTCATGGTTATCACCTTGAGTGATGTTTTCCGACAACGGTCTACGGGCACCTATAGACCCATTCGACAACCGGCCGTACTAACATCCACTCCCTATGGTTAATCACTCATGCCCCCGGGTATAGAGGGAACTGTTGTGTGCAAAGGTTTGTGTGCAGTTTTTATTTCAAACAATTGCGGAATTTAAACATACAACAGTTATTTTAAAGCCATATAATAAATCATGTTATCATACAAGCAAGGGGTAATAAAGTAATTTTTAACTATTATTTGTTAAAAATAATCTGTCACTAAATGGGACTGACTCTCAAGGCTTCCCCAGTGGAGTCGCCATCTGTCGCCACCGGCCCGAAACGGGCTTTCGGCATTCGCGAAGGATGGTTGGACTCGTTTTATTTGTTTAAAAATAGTGGATTGCTAGAATGACTTATTCTCAAACTGAGACCTCGTCAAACGAGCAATTTTATTAAAAGGCTCACTAATCCATATTAATCCCAAGCGGGACCCTCCATGGATTAGTGGTTTTCATAAAAGGAGGGTTCGTGGAGTCGCCACCAATGTTTTACTCAAAACATTGGAAAAAGGGATAAGGCAATTGATTTAAAAATCAACTTTGGCCACTACAACCAGAGTTGGGTAAGGGAGTCGGTTACGCGTGGGGAAGGTGTTAGCACCCCACAGCGCCCCTTTCGGGTTCCCTATGACAGATTATTTTTAACAGAACAGTATAAAATTACTAAATTACCCCTATTTATTCTAAACAATTATGAATTGACTATCTACATGATGACAGTTTAAATATACACACAGAAAGCAGTAAAAGGAAGGATTGAAAGGAAACCTCTTGAAGCGTGCTTTTATATATTGTAAAGAACTGGGAAGCGTTTTGGCGTTCCCACGCTCTACAAGCCCGCTCCTCGCTCTCCTAGAACAAAATTTTAACTAAGGGAATCAAAAAGATTTCCCCTCGACTAGGTTCGATCCTCAAGCAAAATGGCTCGGGGCTCAAGAACTTCGTCGGATCAACTCTCCGAGTGATTTCTAGGGCAGAACACTGCTCAAAAACCCTAGAATACTCAAGGAGAGGGTTCAAACTATGTTGAAAAGTGTGGTAGGACGTCCAAATGGCCTCCTATTTATAGGAATGGGCCTCAATACGGCCTACAGGGGCAATACGGCCGTATTGAAATTTTTGAACTTCAATACGGTCGTATTGAAGTTCAATACGGCCGTATTGAAGTTCAGAAATTTCAATACGGCCGTATTGAATTCAATACGGCTGTATTGAAGCTTCAATACGGCCGTATTGATTTCAGTACGGCCGTATTGAAGTTTCAGAAACTTCAATACGCCGTATTGAGTTCACTGTGGCCATATTGAAGCTTCAATACGGCCGTATTGGGGTTCAGTACGGCCGTATTGGGCTTTTTCCCTCCACTTCTTTATTTTGAGCTATTCTAAGACCTCTAGACCTACAGAGAACCCTCCTAGGGCCTTCGAGGAGTCCTTCTGGCTGATTATCCTTCAGTCTTCGAGAGTCTTCAAGCTTTATTTCCGACCCGGACAATTTTAGGGGTCTACAGTCATGTGGAACCATGGTTAGCTATTGTACTTAAGCTAACCAACTCTAGTTACCTTCTTAAAAGCTTATGGAGCAAGCTAAGCTAATCCTAGTTTAGAAATAACCTAGCAAATTAGCTTAAATTAACTCCATCTAGCTAACCTAATGATTACTTTTAACTAGTTTGTTGAGATGTCACTTTCAAGGCCATATGACTTATTTTAACAAACTTGGATGGCTTCCTCACCAAGCTTGGATGTCCAAACCACTTGCTTAGGCACATGGACATCTAACCTTGATGGATTTAAAAATTGTTTTGGCCATCCAAGTCTAAATAAGTCCATGGTCTAGTCTAGCTACACCTCCCCTAAACTACTAATTACAGTCTTAAGTAAAAACAATACAAGGGCAAAATTACCTACACTACTTGACCCAAAATACAAGGTCAAATGAAGTAAAAATATTCAAGCAACATAACCTAAGATCCTAAGGGTATGGCCTACAAAGAAAGATAAAGGTTCCTTACAAATACAAAGAAAAAAAATAAGCATATACAAGTATCTACTATATACAAGGTACAATAACTCAAACTATACAAGGTATGTACAATAGAGACTATGAGACTGAAAAGAGAAATCATACTCAATGCTCATACAAAGAATAGATCTAAAAAGTACCTCTTTTGTAGGAGCCTCCTCTAGCCTCATAACCGTGGACCTTGTTAAAGGTCCAATGGCCTTCAAGTGTGAGCTTCCCATGGATCAACCTTCACCCTCCTTGATCTTATCTCTTCCAAAAGAAACCTTTGAAGTAGGTTTCCATCATTGTGTGCATTGTCAATCAACAATAGAATAAAATATAGAATCAACTAAATTCAGGAGCAACTATGAGCTAAGCATATGAGGCATTTCTCATAAACTTCCCTTCATGATTGGAGGGTTATACAAACCCTGGATGATTCAACCCTGAACAAAATTTTACACTCAATACATCATCCTCAAGGTTGTAATTCACACTGTTTGCAAAGGCAATGAGAAGCTACCTTAGTATAAGCTTGACAAATGACATGAGCACTACACATGCCTCATACCTCACAAGATATTTCTCTTGTAGGTACGTACTAAGCCAAAAAGTTTTCCACCATCCAATGGAATATGCTTTGTTGTCTACCCTCTCCTTTTTAGAACCAAGCCAACAAGCTTCAACGCTCTCTCTATAAGGTGCAAATTGTATCAATATTATTCCCTTAATGATATTATTTTTATAGCTTTTTGTCTATGAATATAGAGCATTAGATCAACCAAGCCCCTTTGCTTCACATATTTTTTCACCACCTACAACTACACTAAGCTTTATACTAAACTCCGAGGAGGCAAGCAAGATATAAAAGTAAATTCAACAAGATATTGTCTCATATTAATATCAACCTGAGCTTTGACAAAAAGGATGACTTGGCCTAGCTTTTGTTGGTGCTAGAAAGGGGAGTTTGAATAAAGTTTTTTATTCCTTTGTTCTAATCATATTTTTTTAAAATTCTAAACAATTTTATAGTTTTTTAGTTTGACCCTAGCAATTTTACAGTTCCTTACCCTAAAAAAATTTTATATTGAACATATTATGCATGTTTTGCTCTAGTGTCAAGTTCTATGCAAGATATCACTACAAGAAAAATTAACATTATCTACGGAAGAAATCCGTAGATAAGCATGCAAATCCGTAGGTAACTGTTAATTATCTACGGATTACCTACAGAAAAAAATCTGTAAGTAATAAGCTCGTAGATAATGTTACCTACAAAAAATTTTCGTAGGTAACGTTACCCACGAAATTTTTCGTAGATAAAGTTACCTACGGAATTTTTCATAGGTAACGTTACCTACGAAAAATTTCGTAGGAAACATTACCTACGAAAAATTTCGTAGGTAACGTTACCTACGAATTTTTATTTTATTTTTAGTTTTAATAAATTTATTAATGTAACAACCTTCATATTTGGCCTCTCAAGGATGTTATTTCATGCCACTTCACTTTTTAATGTATTTTGTCCTTATTGCACATTTTCTGGGAAACTTCCCAAAAGGTTACCCATCCTTATACTACTCTAGGTCAAGCACGCTTAACTATGGAGTTTTGATGAGATGAGCTACAGAAAAGCTAATGCATGTTATCAGTATAAGTAGAACAAATTAATTCATTTAAGTCATCATCAACTATACAATCTCATACTTATATTATTTTCGGATCCCTCTCATTTTGGTATGTCCAAACCGCTATAAAAATATATATAATAATTATATTATCTTTAATTAATCTTTTTATATATATATATAATTAACAGTCTACTTATTTCTATTTAAAATCAATATTATGATACAATTTAAATTATTTATTATAAATTTAAAAGTTTAAATAATAATTTATATATTTTAAAATGATAAGGGCTATAATAATACTGGTGTAACTTTTACTAAGTATTACACCGCTCAATAACTTTATATTAAATATGAATTTTGTAAATTCAACCGTTAGATCGAAAGTTCATATCACTTTATATGTTTATATCAAATTTTGTTAAAATTGAACAACAACTTGAAGGTAATCAAAGTGTTCATATTTTAGTATATTTTGAAATGTATATATTACGTCAATTTTGTTTTACAAGAATGAAGTATCAAATAATCTTAAATCAATACAAATTTTGTATATATCAGTTAAGAGTAAAAAAGTTTTATTCTAACGGTTAAATTTATAAGATTCACATTTAAAATATTATTTTTATAAATTAAATTTTAACATTGTAAATAACCCTTATTATTACACTGGTGTTATTATAACCCTTCTTTTTAAAAATACATTTTTATAAATTATAATTTAATATTTTAAATAAATTATTAATTAATTAACTTAATATATTTATTCATCTTAAATCTAAGATATATATAATTCAAAAAATATATTTATTCTTGTTTTATTTTCTAATTATCAACCATTAATAAAATACTAATTTAAAACTTATATAATTATATTATAATATTTTCATATGAAATTTAAAACCAAATATTAGTATGTTATTTTTTATCATCACTAATTTATAAAAATAAAAAATTTAAAATGACAATTTTCAATAATATTAAATTTTTTAACAAATAGTTTTTTTTTTACTATAATCTATTTAGTTTAAAAGCATACGCTACAAGTTATTTAAAAAAACTTATATTACACTTAAAAGATATTGATCTATTTGAATAAAAATGAATAACAATAATATAATAATAATAGTAATAATTATTATATTAAATTTACTATAATATATTGAAATTATATATACTTTTATTTATCTTTTTAAATATTAAACTTGTTGATTTATATAATAAAGTGAAATTTATAAGTTTGTTGAAAGATATATTCATATTCTATTTACATACTTTATTACAATTTTTTAAAAAAGAAAATAAATTATTACTAATATTAAACTTTAAAATATTGAAATAAAAATAATGTACGCATTTCGTTTCTACATTGTATTAAAATAAAAAAAATATATATACAATAAAAATTGTGAGAAAAAGAAAATCTTAAATATTACCTACGGAAAAAATTTCGTAGGTAATATTTCGTAGATAATTAATTTCGTAGGTAATATTCCATAGATAACTAATTTCTCAGGTAACATTTCATAGATAACTAAACATTACCTACGGAAAAAATTCCGTAGGTAATATTCCGTAGATAACTAAAAATTACCTACGAAAAAATTTCCGTAGGTAATATTCCATAGATAACTAAACATTACCTACGGAAAAAATTCCATAGATAATAATAGTTTTTCTTATAGTGTATATTCTTTACATCATGATTGTTTTTAAGGAGAGTTCTTTATGCATTGCATATATAGCACCTAAGGTATATATATACATGATATGTCACTCATACGATATGATATGCAGAATTAGAAAAAGATAAAAAAAATAAGCATGGTATGTGCCATAGATAACATACTTCTGTATGCTCTGATTTAGCTCTAAAATCTTTGAAATGCAAATACTAGAATTCATAAGATTTGTATGCATAGTTATTTTGGGATGCTCTAATAATTAAAATGGAATATCATTCTTATTATTGCTCTATTATGATCATCACTTAGTCTGTCTCAAATGTTGTATCAAATAATGATACAACTAAGTGAATGTGGGACAATACATTTCTTTAAAGAATGTTTAGTTAAAAATCAATCTGCTAGAATAATCTTATAGCTTCTTAGATGTGTGACTTACATCACTCCAATAAAATGATCCCAAATCGCTTATGCACTTTTAAGAAAAATATCTTAACCAAAATTGAAAAAACTTTTCAAATTTTAAAAGGGAAAAACACTTTTAAGAAATATATCTATGGAATGATGAAAGTATTTTAGAAAGTAAAAAATCTTTCATCTTACCAAAGCAAAAATATTTTCTAAGACAAAGAAAAATAAACATTTTAAAAAATTCAAAAACATGTTTGTCACCATCAAAAAGTAGGAGATTGTTAAGTCAAAAGACAATCTTAGATCTCTCAAGTTTTGGAATTTTAATGTTAACAAACAAAACATATTTACAAGAGAAAATGTCTTCCAAAATGTTTATCAGACAAAGTGTATGACAAGTCGTCTATAAGACGATGTAAATCAGATGAAACATACAGCCTGTCACATATACATTATGTTCATTATTTATTGAGACTAATAGACTAGTGAATAACTTCATTTTGAATGTTTTATTCCTTAATAGATCAAACCAGGAAATCATCTTGGAACCCATAAATTTGTCAAAGAGAACAAGATCGTGCTTTTCATCAAAAGTAAGGACAGAGATCTCTGAAATCATGGAGAAAAATAGATAAAGGTGATGTTGTTGCTATTTTGCACTAACATTGCTTCTACAAGCACCATTTGGTATTGAAAGATGATAAGTAGCTCCTTGAGCAGATAAGAGGTACTATTTGGTGAAATGAATTTAATGTTTGCATTAAATGAGTTAACAATTACCTCCCATCACAAGGAAAGATGATAAAGCTACTATATCAAAAGATTCAAGTCAAACTTTTGAGTTGGACTCAAAGTGTTGCAACGGTCATCTTCTATAAACCTACTATATAAGAAAATTATACGCTCAAGAAAAAAGAGAGAACACATAAATGCACGAAGAAACACACTTTCTATATCATACTTGTGTATAAACTTTAGTCTTTCTTGTAAAAATCTTAGTGCTCTATATTGGTTGTATTATGTTTAAGTGAGACAAAAACAACATTCTTGTAACCTTTATAACCATTATTATAAGGTTGACTTTGTAGAGGTTTGGTTGTAAAATAATACTTGGTTGAGCCTGGAGAGGCTTGGTTGAAAATAATAGTTAGTTGTTAAGCTTGGAGAGGCTTAGTTAAAAAGAATAGTTGGTTTTCAAACCTAGAAAGGCTTGTTGTGAAAAGAATATATTGGTAGTTGCTTGAAGAGGCAAGTCAAAGAATACTTAGGATTGAGCTAGAAGTGGCTTGTTGAAAGAATACTTGTATCTATATTGAAATATAATGGAACCCAATCTAGTTAGATTAAGAACTAGACGTAGTCTTTGTAATTGAGACGAACTAGTATAAAATTACCTAGTGTTCTATCTGACTTGCTCTTTGCACTTCATCTAACTAATGCTACTATTTCACTTAGAGCTGTCAAAATGGGCCAACCTGGCTCATGTGGGCCGACCCACCTTGACCCACTTTAAAAATGAGCCAACCTAACCCGGCCCACTTTTGATTTTCTCAAAAAAAATTTGGCCCGGCCCGACCCACCACGGGTTGGTGGGCTATACGGGCTAGCCCACTAGCCCACCAAAAATTAAAAAAAAATTATCAACAAAATTCAAATTTTTAAATTAATTATAAATTAACATAATAGCCATAAAATTAGCATCATTAATAGTCATAAGTCATAACTCTTCATACAAAATTAAATACAAATCATGATAAAAGTCCAAAATAAAAGTTTTCAATATCCCATCATGCAAAATTAATTGTAAATCATACTTAAATTTTTATTGCAAAAAAACAATTGGTGGGTTGGTGCACTACTAGAAAAATTAAAATTAGAGAGGGAAAAAATCCGTCACTAAACTTCATAAAATCCGTCACAAATAAGTTAGTGACGGAATTTGTGACAGAAATGATTCCGTCACAAAATTTGGCGTCACAAAATATTTAGTGACGGATTATTTTCTCCATCACAATTAGTGACAGAATTAAGGCGTCACAAACAATATAATTTCTGTCACAAATTTGTAACAATAAATGTTTAGAAATTAATAAAAATCTGTCGCAATTTGTGAGGGATTAAATCCCTCACAATTTGAGAGGGATTGAGAGGTATGTAAAATCCCTCACTATTTGAGAGGGATTAAATCCCTCGCTATTTGAGAGGGATTGAGAGGTATGTAAAATCCCTCGCTATTTGAGAGGGATTAAATCCCTCGCTATTTGAGAGAGATTTTATCCGTCACTAACTGGGATGAATCCCTCGCTAACTGTTTGATTACTGAATTTGAGAAAACTATTGTTTTAAAACTCTGGTAATCGATTACCTATACATGTAATCGATTACCAGACAATGGAAATCATATGTTCGAAAGTTATTTATTAAAAGGTTCTCTGGTAATCGATTACCCATTTATTGTAATCGATTACCAGAGACTATTATTGAAACAATATCAATCAAAACAAAAATATCAAGTCTTTTTTATGAAAATGCATGATATCATTTAAAATGAAGATAAAAGAACAATACAGACATCAAGAGGAGTTCCCAAGATTAATGATGTGCTTAATCGGCAAAACAACACATGAAAAATAATGAATGACCTCTATCAGTGTAACTATGACAATAAAGCTTCATTGGAGTATATCCATAGCCATGATACTTTTCATCATTTAGAGATCAAAATCCACAAGGCACACATTTAGGCAAAGAAATGGTTTTACCAAGTGTTTTTACTGTTATTTAACCCCAAAATTAGAAACAAGACAGCTTATATGATAAAAACTACAGAAAATGATGCAGTACACGAGGACGTTACTTGAAAATTTCACTGGAAATGCAGCAGTATGACCATTAAGTCTAAGTTTTGCCCACAAAGAAACACGGAGGTTTTATTTATTTCTATATCCAACTGGTGAATTTAAATTTTATTCAAGAGAATATTAAAGGAACACATAATTATTACCTGACGTGAGTAATGCTCAGCATCCCTCTTCATGGCAGCCATTTCAACTCTCATTTTTTGCATTTCAGCCTGAAACAGAGAAACCAAACGTATCAATAATGGGAACGGTCTACTTCTAAACAGTGACATTTAATATGCATAAAAGATAGAAAATAATCAAAATATGTGCTCTAGTTATATTTATACAGAAAATTGAAAGTGCTTTGAATTGGTGGCAATAAACAACAAACGACATTGACTCTAAATATGCTATACACTTATCGATAAACTTTGTAGACAGTATGAAATATAAGGAAACCTAATAAAGTTAAAAAAATGGCCTACTTTCTTCTCAATAATCTGTTTAAATACCTGTTTTACTTTATTTGCCTCTTCTGGTGACTTTTTTTGTTCCCGGCGCACACGGGCTTCCATGTCTTGTAGTTCTTGATTTAAAGTTGCACATTCAACCTAATAATAGATTTTACCAAAAACATTTTAGCAGATATGAGACTGACAACCTAAAGAATTATGTAAGGAAAATATTTAGTTTAACAAATACAATTAAAAATTATATTTTGCCTTCTATTTCATCATATGAGACGATGTGAAAATTTCAACTATGCTCACCACGCAATTAGTATTTCACGTCAAGGGTATAAAACTGTAGCATTTTATCATATTAACCAAGAATACCTAAATGAAAAATAAGGATCACATACATTCGCAAAGAGTTACAAAATACAATGAAACTTGTAATAAATGGTCAAATATAATTGCTTTTTAATTCCCACTATATAATTGCAATGAGAAAATATCTTACAAAGCATATGTTGAATAAGGAGACTTACATCATTATCATAATAGTTTGCTAGTGTTGTGAACAATTTCTCTGTCTCACACCTAATGATAGACAAAAAAATTAGTAGTTGCCTCGTGAAACACTTTGTGAATAATAGATGGAGAAGTTGAAAGCACTAAATAAAGGAACAAAATGCAGTTTTCTTTTATGCTAAACAAAGGAAGCAAGCAAAAATAAAAGCAACCAATGCAGTTTCTAGACTAAAAGATTAGTAAATATTTTATAAAAAAAAAATAGAACACGATATTAAGAGATCAAGTCATTGCTACCTGTAAAGCTGTTCCATGAGCACAAGTAATGTTATTTGATGATTTAAGACCAGTGAAGATAAATCATGATTAATGTCTAATAGTTCCATTTTAAGATTTGCAACAAAATCACACATTCGAGCAAACTCTCATAACTAATTAGATCTCTCAAAATACTTTCAAAACTCGCTGCTAGAGTGGAGGATTACCAAGAAACTTTCATTGGGATTAATATTGATAAAAGGTGCTTCTGCAAAAGTCCCAGCCAACGTGCCTACAAGCCAATCCGTGTGAAGGAATAGATCCAAAAGGATTTAAGTTCTGTATTAGTTAAAGATTTGATATAAAAAAGTATTAATTAAAGATAATATTATAAAGTTTGTTTTTGAACCTAATAGTTGATCCAGATTTTAGCCATGTAATTGTTAAAAAAAAAAAAGTGGTGTTTCATAGCTTAGCATCAATTAATAGTGGTTGGTTTACATGAGTGATGAAAATGAATATCGCACTGTACAAGAAAAAAACAATAGATGCATGTATGGAAAATGATATAGTAGCTGTCCATAAAGAAAAGTGAACCACTCCCTTAAGACTCAGTCTTCGTCTGTGACACTGATACGTCCATGAAGAAATTAAAAGCAGAGGAAAAAGGCTCAACTCTTGAAGAAATTAACGAAGAAAGCATTGATGATATGTTAAAATAGTTTAAATCACTATCCAACCAATCATAAATCATGTCATGTATGACTCTTGAGATAATTATTATATAAATCGACAAAATTATCATACATAGCAATTTTTGACAGCATAAAAAGTGCATTTACTCCTTACTCTGATAAAAGAGAACAAAAACAGTGTTTTGTTAAGAACGAAGAAGAACTAACCAGTACAATTTTGTTGACCTTCAATTCCACTTTCTGCTTGGATCCTTGACTCTTCACCACAACTCCTTGCACCCACACGGAGGTACCAGTGGTAACCAATCCAGATTCTACCTAATAAGAACCTCCACAACTTCAACAGAGAGAGCAACAAAAGCCACAAACAACTCATTACAAAAAGCAAGCATACCTGATCGTAACCTTCAGCCTCAGAGTTCAACACGCATTGCATGTTGGAAAAGGCAAGAACCATCGTTAATCTACACACAATCAACAAAGCACTCAATTAAAATGCAAGTAGAAATCCATAAGGATGCTATTCGGAAGGGAAATAAGAGTAAAGCATTGCCTCGATGAAGGTGACGCTGCTCTGAAGGCGAAGCGTGCAAACCCAGCCTTGCACAACGAGGTCGCGGCCGAGCATGTCGACGCCATTGCCTTCTTTGATTTGGGAAACCCTAAGCTTCTTGCAGAAGTGTTGGACTGTGTTGTGGGAGGTGCGGAGAGCGGCGGCGCAGAAGGAGCGGCGCGAGGAGGAGGAGGAGGGGGAGGCGGCGGGGAGGGGTTCGTTGGATTGCTCGATGATGGCGTCGATGTCGGAGACTTCAGTGTAGGATTCGAGAACCTTTTTGCAGTAGAAGCGGGAATCACTAGTCTCCCACCACGTAAGGCCGGATGTGGTGCCCGCGGAAGGTCATGAGCTTATCCCAGGGGCGCGCGAGACTTTTTAGGGTTTCAGCTTCAGGGGCGCGCGCGAGGGAAATTATTTTCGTTGAAGAGTGTGACACCCTCTACCCCGCATATCATAAATCAATAAATTTAAATAATATAACTTTAATAATCAAACATGTTTAAAGAGTATCACATTTTTAACAAACATAATCAGCAGAAATTACAAAGAAATAAATCTCAAAGTTTTCAAAGTAATTTAAAATAACATTAACAACCTAATCTAATCTTATCTATACCCCGATGTCACATGTCCTATCAGAGCATAGCCCATAAAGAAGCCTAAGCTTCACCACCAACATCCTCAGCCTCATGCTGATAATCACCTGTATAACGGTTAAAGAAAAATAACACAAAGAAAAAGGGAGTGAGAAAACATCTCACTCGGCTCACAGTGTAGGAATATATATACTAGATAGCCAAACACAAACAAAACATATATAACATAGATTAACAATATCACATCTTACTCATTCAAGGCATATCCATTTGTCATATAATATCAAAAGACACATGTATGGACACGGACTACATTTTATCATGCATGTGGCGCCAGTCACTTATCACGTAGTATATTGCCGCTAGCAATACACAAAGAGTAGTCTAGGAGTACATGCCAGGACACAACCTCTGCGCACTCTCACTAGAAGGACATACTACCAGAGTCTCGTCGGGATAGCTAAGCCGCGCAAGATACATCCCATGCACACAATGGGCGAGACTGGGACTTCCAAACCGAGCCATCCCCAAGGACTGATCCCCACAGCTTTTACACTAGGGGGCCTTCTCTGGCGGCGTATTCCATATCGTACCCTTATCACTTTATGCAAATGATGCATGTCAAACAAGACTCTATGCATTCTCATATCACTTTATCACTTTCCATGGTCATTTCTCTTTATCACATTTCATATCTCATTGTCACATTATCACATTATCTATCTCATGGTCAATCATATCTCATGGTCATTTCACATCATATTTCATCATCACATCATATCATTAGAAACATCACATTCACATTATCATATCATATTCATAACTTTCACAATCATAATCTCAACAGAATTTCTATTCATACACACATATTAACCAAGCAATTAGAACATACAAACAATATAACATACAACAAACACAGGATTGGGGGCCAATCCCACTACCCAGCATACAATCCCACACCCAGAGCGAGATTTCTCACTCCCCCCCTTACCTGGATAACAAGCGCTGAAACTAAAGAAGAGCTTGCTCCTTCTACTAGGATAGAACCACCTCCTATGGATTCCTCTAGGTCTTCAAAGAGAAGAAGAGGAGAAGAAGAGAGTATAAGAGAAGAGAGAATGAGAATTGAGGGATGGTTTGCAATGGAGAAGTGAAGGGCTATTTATAGCCTTCAAGACACATTAAAAAAATGGAAAATAATGAAAAAATCTTAGACAAAACTAAGTGGGATGAATTAGTGAGATGAATTATTAAAGTTGGTGGGATGAATTAATGGAGTTGGTGCCATGTTCTTTTCCTCACCGACTTTAGCTACTGATTTGGACCTTATAGACAGCCGAATCTGAAAATATTTCCTTCATGAAAGTTGTAGGAATTTCTCTTATCTTTCCATAGCCACAAAGTTTGTATCATTTGAACAACCACCGACCAAGTTATACCCCACAAACCGAGGCTTGCCAATCAGTCCAGCGAGAAACAATTGTATCAATCAAATTCCAATTTTGACCTCCTAAACGACCGATTTTGCAAATGGCTATTTCTGTAAAAGTTGTGCGTTTTTCTCTTAGATTTCCATTGACACCAATTTTGCATCATTTGGACCATTACAGCCCAAGTTATGCCCTAAACACCGAGGTTTGCCAGTCAGCCCAGCGAAAACGATTTTATTGAAAAGAAAGTTTACAACCAACAATATACATATATTTCTAAAGCCTATAATTAAGCATAAATGGAGTGTGAATTAATTACAATTGAAGTAAAATATAATCACCAAATTATGACTAAATAATAATAATAATAATAGTAATAATAACCATTTTGAAAACTGGGATGTTACAAAGAGGGCTCCCTTCTCCCCTCTTTTAGGGTTTCTTAAATTACCCTTTTGCCCTTCTAGAAGGCTTGGGTCAAATTGGGCCCAAACTGATTTGAACATTGCAAAACAAGGCCCAAAACGTTTCCAGATTCCGTGGGTCATTTTCGGCCTCCATTTTGACCATCTTAAGCTTCGAATTAAGAGATGCACATTAGTGAGACATTTGTAGCTTTTTCTCTTAACTTTCCAACGCCACCAAGATTGCTCAATTCGGAGTCCTGTAGCTCTAGATAGAGCCAAAAATCCGAGCGAAGGTCAAACTGTCCAGAAACAGAAATTTGATTAGTTTTGCAATTAGGCCCATAATTCAAATGACAGGAAGTTTTTAAATTATAAGTTAAGAACTTATTAGTTAAGAACTGAAAAATTATTAGTTAAGAACTGAAAACTTATTAGTTAAGAACTGAAAAATTATAAGTTTGTGAACTAGCTAATTAAATTGGAAGTTTTTTGTAGGATAATTGATAATTATAAAATGTCAAGAAATAATTCTTATAACGAGGATGAGAAAATGACAGGAAAGATAAAGTAGTTTTTAAATTAAAAAGAATAAAAAATAATTTCAAAAAAATAATAAGGATAAAAAAGTAAAAAGAATAAAAAAAAGACTTACAAACTGAGTTATTTCAATTAATTTATAAAAATAAATTATAAACACCCATACTAAACAAGCTTATTTAATCGAATTAGCTTGTAAACTAGTTAAAATAACTTAATAAGCTACTTAAATGCCTTCTCTCAAACACAATCTAGATCAACAGATTTAAAAAAAAATCACTCTTAAGTATACCATATAACAACTCTCTGTTAGTATTGATTATTATTCTCAAATAACAACCGAGGATTTGAAAAGATTAGAGTTAGTTCTTAAAATATTTTAATATTGATCATTCAATTAAATAAATTAAATTCACATAATCAAGTCAAGAGATCAAAGTAATTGTTAAATATGTTTTTATCTTCATTGTGAAATTTAAAATATAAAAAAAAAGAAATTAATATATATATATATATATATATATAACAACACATAAATTTAGAAAAATTAAAGCTAACTATATATAATTTTTTATTCATATTTATCACCCGATTATATAAAAATTGAAAATAAAATCAAGATAAATAAATTCAGAAGATAAAATCCAGAAAATCAATCTAATTCTAAATTTTTTGTTATATTTATAGCCTAATTCTAAAAGAAATATGGAAATCGAGGATACTCATCACTCATTTAAGTAAACATTGAAATTGAAATCAAAACAAATCTAGAAAGGTCAAACAAATTCTAAAAGAGAATATTTTTGTTAAAATTTAAATTCATATTTTTTACTATAAATGAAAATATATAATATAGTATGTGACAAATTATAATGCATATAAAAATTTAAGAAAAAAATAGTGAAAATAAAAATAATTTAATTGGAAATAATGTTATAATTAAATTTATATTGACAATGAATGAAATAAATGAAAAATATAATAGATTGTGTGGCAAATTATAAAATTGTCTAAATCCTCAATTCTAGCAGATAAATTGACTATTTGTTTGAAATTTATTGTCTTGGAAACTTTTTCTTTGTCATATGAAAATATTTTGCACACATTAAAATTAAAAACAAGATTTTCTAGTAAATATTATCTTATATTAATTTTTAAAATTATTAAATATTTAAAAATTAGCTAATATTTATTTTTATAAAATTTATTTTAAAAATCTCAACATATAAATATATTTTTAAAATTAATTTTATCATGATGGAATCAAATTATCATATCTAACCTAATAATTTAAACTTTGAGATATTTGAATTGACTTAATTATCCAAACAAAATATTTTAAGAATGATAGAAATTGAAATCAAAGTAATTCAAATACCAAGAATTTAAAATTCCTTGAATTTGTAAAATTCTTCATCCAAACACACCATAAGAGAATGCAATTGTAAGAGACAATTATATGAGTAAGATGTTTATTGTATGGATTAGAATACTATGTAGGTTCTTAAGAGAACCCTAAGAGAAACAAACAAACTATGCAAGTTTATATTTTGCTTTTTGATTGTTCTGTTGTATTCTTTGTTGCATGACATGTATGAATATCTATTTAATTCCACAAATACATGAGTTTTGATTTGAATTAAACATGTTTGGTATTTCAATTATGAAAAATATTATGTTATTCAATTTTTGTTATTTGTGTTATGGTATGTGGGGTAGAGGGTGTCACACAAATGATATATATTTATTATTAATAAATACATAAAAAAAAATATATATATATATATATATATTATATTTTTATAATATTATTCATAAATTAATATCAATAATATTATTAGTATATTTATACATAAACTAATAATTTGATAAATATAACTTATTATATATTAATATACTTTTACAAAAATATAAATATACATATCTTATCTACTATATTTATATTTTTGTAAAAGTATATTAATATATACTAAGTTATATTTATCAAATTATCAATTTATCTATAAATATACTAAAAATATTATTGATATTAATTTATTAGCAATATTAAATTATTAATAATATATAAATTTTATTTATTTAGTAATAATAAATATATATCATTTGTTACATTAATAAAAATTATAGTATATGTTAACTTAAATAAGCAAATAATTGTATAATTTTAAATTATTATTATATATATATATATATATATATTAAAATTTTAAAATTATTAAATTTTTAATGGGAGAGATTCAAATTGCACAATTATGATTTTTGAGGGACTATAATTGTTCAATTAAAAATTAAACGACTAAAATTGCACAATTACAATCCTTTAGGGACTAAAATTATCCAATTAAAATCTTAGGGATCAAAATTGCACAATTACAATACTTGAGGGATCAAAAATGTAATTAAGCCAAAATTAAATTAATATTTTTTTTTTAATTTCACAAGTTTTTTTTATAAATATTTTTAATGAATGTCTTAGTTTCTTATGTTCAAAATTGATAATTTTTTATTTAATTAAATGAATTTCATAATTTTTTTAATCCTTTAATGAAATAAAATATTTTTAATTTTATTATTTTCTTAAAAAAAATTTAACATATTTTCTTTAATTATGCATAATTCTTAAATATAAAAATTTCATAAATAAAATTTAATATTTTGAGAGGAAACAATTTGTCACAAATTTTTCACAAAATATTTTAACCTATTTGTGACAGAATTTTGAGAGGGAAAAATCCGTCACTAAATTGTTTCATTTTAGTGACGAAATTTGTGACGGATTTTTTAGAGACAAAGTTCATTCCGTCACAAAATCCGTCACAAAATTTTTTTTATTATTTAGCGATGAAATTTGTGACGGATTTTTAGAGACGAAAATTTTTCCGTCACAAAATCCGTCATAATTTTTTTTTTTTATTCAGTGACAAAATTTGTGACGGATTTTTAGAGACAGAATATATTCCGTCACAAAATCCGTCACAAAAGTCAATAAATTCTAGTCCGTCACAAAACTTAAAATTCCCTCACAAAATCCGTCACTATTAGCGATGCTATTTTTTCTGTCACAAAATTCGTCACAAATATTAATTTTTCTAGTAGTGGTGGGCTACCCAGCCCACGGGATCAGCGGGTGGGCTACCCGGCCCACCACGGGTTCAGCCCAGGTGGGCCGGGTCAAAGTGGGTCGGGTTGAGATATACCCACCTACTATAAAACTTCAATTTTTTTTTGACCCGACCCTGCCTGTTTTCAAGGTGGGCCGGGTTGGTCCACGAGGCCCAGCCCACTTTGACAGCTCTAATTTCACTACATAAAAGTGTAAGTTTTTGATACGCGTTATTCAATCCATTTTCTAGTGTTTATCTTTTCTCCACGCCATGTTTAGTGTATGCCAATTTGCATGATTTCAATTTAATCCTAGAGAGTCTCATCTTAAGGTTGCAAAATTCATATTCAAATATCTTATAGGTTCTACTAACCTAGGTCTATGAGAAAAAATAATGATTTCAAATTAGCAAGATTTTATTATCCAGACTATGTTGATGATAAGATTGAGAGAAAAGGCACAAGTGGAGGATGTTACTTCTTGGGTCCTTGTCTTATTTCATAGGCAAGAAAGAAGTAGAACCCCATAACTCTTTCTACTATAGAAGCAAAATATATCTATGTTGTTAGATGTTGTTCACTGTTATTATGATTGAAGTATCAACTAGAAGACTATTCTAGTCTTGATCATAACATACTTATTTTCTATGATAACATTAGTTCTATTAAATCTTTCTAAAAATCCCATACAACATTTTAAAGCTAAGTATATAAAGATAAAATATCATTTCATTCTTGATTATGTACAAAAAGTATTTTTTGACATAAAGGTTAGTAAAACTAATCACCAATGAGTTGATATTGTAACACCCCAATTTCCTTAAAAGGATATTTTTATTAGTAATGGCATTTTCGTAATTATTGATGGCATTTTCGTAATTTTATAAAGGTATTAGGGGTATTTGAGTAACTCGGAACGGGCTGTTTCGAAAGTGGAACGGGCCGTTCTGAGCATTAAAAATGAGCAAAATTTTTAAGTTGGGAACGGGCCCAGAACGGGCCGTTCCGGAAGGAGAACGGGCCGTTCCGGAGGGAGCACGGGCCGTTCTGCTGGGTTTTGGAACGGGCCGTTCCGATTTTGGAACGGGCCGTTCCAGTTGAGAAATTTGCCCACGTTTGAAGGATCCGGAACGGGCCGTTCCGAAATCAGTACAGCCGTTCCGGTTGCGCCAGGAGGCCTATAAATAGGGGCAGGGGGGGTGAAAATTTGGTACAGAGGAGAAGAAGTGAAATTTTAGAGAGAGAGAGAGAGAGAGAGAGAGAGAAAGAAAGAGAAAGAAAGAGAGAGAGAAAGGAAGAGGGAATCCAGAGGAGGAGGCTCTGCCTAAGTTCCAACTCCGCCTATCCAGGTAAGGGGGGGAGTGGGAAACCTCGCTTGGGGGTGTGGGAATAATTGTCAAATAGTTTGTTTGTTGGATTGGCTCCCGATCCCTTGCCTGTTGTTTATTTCTTTGAATATGTATTATTGATGTGTTTTGTTTTATATCTTATTTATTTACATATTAGAATCTGTTATTTGAATGGAAGGCTAAGCCTCCTAAGTATTTATAAATTTGTAATCTATTATTTAAATGGAAGGCTGAGCCTCCTTATTATCTTATATTACCTTTTAAGCTTCCTACTTTACTTAAAAGATCTTAATATATTATTATTGAAAAAATATGATACCTAAGCAACCTCTGGACTGTTGGATTGTTGGACTGTTAGACTGTTGGACTGTTTGGACTGTTGGACTGTTTGGACTGTTGGACTATTGGACTATTAAATTGGATTATTGAAATAATTCTTAATTATGAAATATGAATATGATATGTGTAACATGCTAAAGGTCGAGTCTGTGAATGTATGACATGCATCATATGCACATATTACTCCAGGTGTGCTGCTGAGGCCGCATACCCACGACTAACAAGGTGTACCTTTGAGTCACCCACGATATGCTAACGAGGTGTATGATCACCAGTGATAGGTGTGCCTTCGGGACACCAGTGATGTAACATGCTAACGAGGTGTATGAACACCAGTGATAGGTGTACCTTTGGGTCACCAGTGATAAATTCTGAAACTTCCGTATGGCGCCACATGCATACAATAGTGAGTCAAGTCAAGAAAATCATTATACATAAGCATATATGTGAGATTGATTATATATGTGAATTATATTGTGTGTGTGTGTGTGCTATTTAACTTTTATTTCTATATCTGCAACTGAGTGAGAAGTTTCTCACTCCCTTGTCATTTTTGTGTATATTTAAATTATGATGCAGATAATTAGCATGATGCTGAGGATGTTGGTGGTGAAGCTTAGGCTTCTGTTTGGGTTTCGCTCTGATAGGATGTGACATCGGGATTAGCTAGACTTATTGTTAAATTATTATTATTTTTCTTTTGTAATTTTTATGTTATTTATGTTGAAAGTGTGTATTTTTGTCATATTATAATTTTTCTAAAAGATTATAAGTTAATTTCTAACTAGGAGGCCCTGCCACCTTTACTGGGATTAATCTATAATCTTTATTTTATTATTTCTTGACAATTTGATACTTATAGTTGAAAATTATGAATGTGCATCTTTTACCCAATAATACTTGAGATAATTATTTTATATTAGACTAAGAAAGAATTTATATATAGATGGTTTATATCTATTGTATTTATGTTGGGGTAGAGGGTGTCACATTGTATATTAATAATGGGGTAGAGGGTGTCACATTTAGTGGTATCAGAGCAGGTCGATCTAATCGGCCGTGACTTATCGAGATTCTGTTGTGTACTCTGACATTGTTTTGTTTGTTGTATACTTTGGTGATGCTTTGCTTTGATGATGTTTTGCTTTGATAATGATGATGATGATGTTCTCCTTGTGTTGATATTGTAAAGTTTGATATTGTTAAGTTATTTTTTTTTAATTGGAGGAATGATAGTCATGATAGTGTCAGCTAATACCATTATGACCTTTCTTCTTCATTCTTATGATTGCTTAAGTGTTTGATACTTACGTAAGAAGTGGTGGTTGAGTAATATCGCTTGTGTTGCAAGCATATGTGTGAGTAGTGGTAGACGAAATATGTTGTTAATATTCTGGGAACTATTGAGGCCTTAGATTTGGGTAAGACATTGATTTATTTTAAAGTGTATTAAGAATTTATGATTGGTGAAATTTTTGAAAGCTATAGTTGTAGCAATTGAATCCAAAGATGAGGTATGTTGAGAATTGGAGTTTTGGTATTCTTAAGGAGAGATTGAAGTGTTGATGATTTTTAGAGTTTGATGGTTGCATGAAAATTTTATTTTCTAAGCCTTTTGTACTGAATAGGTGAGTTATTTGGTTTAGATTTGTAGTGGGAAACTTTGATATGAATTTCAGGTGGAAAGGAGTAAGTTTGGAAGGATTGAGGTATTTTTGTGGTTTTAGATGTTGATACACTATTGTTGTCTGGTGTAGGAGATGTTTTGTTGTGACAGTACAAGTGCTATACTGACAAAATTAGAATTTTTGTTAGTCTTCAGGAAAGTGGTAGCCTTGGATGTTATCTTTCTAATGGAATTGGAATCAGGTAAAACGGAGGTCTAGAACTCCAGTATAGTTGCTTTGGTAATCAGAGGTATAGTTGTAAGCACTGAATATATTTGTTGTGATTTTTGAAGTTTTCTTTAGCTAAGAAGATGATTTGTTTTTTTTAAAATCTCATGTCTCACTAAGAGTTGTAGCCTATTCACTTAGTGATAGGTTGATATCACGTGGATGAGTAGAACTCTTTATGTGTTGTTTTCTTTGATAGTTGTTAAAAATAGAAGTTAGTCTGTATAATAATGTTTTCGGGTTAGTAGGCAATGCAAGGATAAGAATTGACATGTTTTGAGGTGTTTTCGTGTAGATTGAGAGGTTGTTTAAGGTTATATGATGCTATGTGGTAAAGGTTGTTCATGTACATGCTTATGGATGATATATATGAAGGTTTAAAGTAGGCATTCTAATATGACTTGATGTGCATGTATGTCGATATGTGAATAGAAGACCTTAGGGATCAAATGGTGAATATTGTATGGTTAGTGATATTGATCTTAGGATGTGATATGATCATATTGTAGTTGAAGGTGAAAATATATCCAAGACGGTTGTATGTTAAGTTTTCTAGTCCCTGTAAATTTCAGTTAAGGTGAACATGAATCTGTCTTAGGTAGAAGTTATGTTTAAGCAGAGAGATATCTAAGCAAGTTAGCGAGAATAAAAGTTTTATGAGGCTTACTATTGGAGATTTATTGAAAGAATTTCTAGGATAGCATTGCCCTTGACTACATTCACTATGAGGGGTATTGTCTTTATGTGAGATAGTAAGTATAAGAGTAGTTTTAACTCTTATGGCAAGATTGACTAGTGATAATATTACCTGACTCTAGTAAGTCTTATGTGGGATATAGTGATGACTTTGAAGACAGGTTTGGGTGGATTATTGATGCAAAGGTAGTAACTTATGTTTTTAAGCATCTAGGAAATGGAAAATTCATGAGAGAAATTACCTTGAATTAGAAGTTGTAATAGTTACGTTTGAGATTTTAGAAACATTATTGAGATATTTAGTGATTATAAGGATCTTAAATATCTGTTTGATCCGAAGGAATTGAATATAAGATAGAAGAGATAGTTGGAAATTGTAAGGATTAAGATTTTAATCTTAGTTGTTATCTGGGTAAACCTATAGCAGTCGATGCTTTGAATAGGAAGTATCTATATTTATCTTTCTTTATGGTCAAAGAGATATATCTTTTGGCTCAAGTTAGGAATTTAAGTTTGATTTGTGAAATTACTCCTAGTAGTAAGGGACTATGTATGACTCGATTAACGAATGGATTATTCAAAGGATATTGAATAAGCATATTAGTCGATTCATTTTGGTGGTCAGGTATGAGATTATAGGACAAGGTAGTGAATAAGAGTTTTCTTGGAGTATAAATAAAGTGGTAAGACTTGAAGACCGAGTATGAGTACATAATGAACTTACAATTAGGTGCCTAATCATTGGAGAAGATTATACAAGTTAAACTAATATGGTGACAAATGTCCTGAGTAGGATGAGCATTTATCTATCATTTTGATGATATAAGGGTTGAGTTTGATTGAGTAGATTAGAAACTTAAGCATGATGTGTGAGCTCACCCTTAGGAACATTGAATTGAATATGTTGAAAGGATTAATAATGAGATTAGAAGACTCAGGAGTTAGATTCTTTCTTAGTGACCCAAGTGAAAAAGATTGGTAGGAATATAAATAGCCTTTTACAAGTGGAAGTTGATGGTGTTTCGGGATACAAGGATATAATCTATGTGCCTAGTAAACCCAAAATTAAGGAAGATGATCTTAGAGAAAGGACATAAGAATATTTTTAGCATTTATTTAAGAGTTACTGAAATGTGTCAGAGTGGCGCAGCGGAAACATGATGGTCTAAAGAGAAGTAGAGAAGTTGAATCAAGGTGTAGAAAGTAAGTTTAAATTTGGAGTGGATGAAGTGTTGAGATTTAAGGATGGGTTGTATATTCCAAATGTGCTAGAACTTAAGAGAGCAATCTTGGAAGAAGGTCATAAGAGCAGTCTTAGTATTCATCTAGGAGTTACTAAGATGTATCAATATCTTAAGAAGATGTTTTGGTGGCCTAAGATGACGGAGGAAGTGGAGGAATTTGTGTATGCTTGCTTAGTATGTTAGAAAGCTAAGGTAGAACACCAAAAACTTTCAGATTTAATACAACCTTTAGACGTTCTAATTTGAAAATAAGATTCTGTATCTATGGATTTAGTTATAGTTATGTATGATATTCTTAAGAAATTTGATCTTATTTGGATTAATGGATAGGCTTACCAGGTCTGCTCACCTTGAACTTATTAACATTGGACATTTCTTGGAGAGATTGATAGAGTTGTACATCAATAAGGAAATTTTGAAGAAAGTGCTACATGGGAGTTAGAAAGCAAGATGCGAGAAACTTATCTTTTTTTGTTTTCAGGTAAATTTCGGGGACGAAATTTCTAAAAGGAGGGGAGAATTGTAACACCCCAATTTCCTTAAAAGGATATTTTTATTAGTAATGGCATTTTCGTAATTATTGATGGCATTTTCGTAATTTTATAAAGGTATTAGGGGTATTTGAGTAACTCGGAACGGGCTGTTCCGAAAGTGGAACGGGCAGTTCTGAGCATTAAAAATGAGCAAAATTTTTAAGTTGGGAACGGGCCCAGAACGGGCCGTTCCGGAAGGAGAACGGGCCGTTCCGGAGGGAGCACGGGCCGTTCTGCTGGGTTTTGGAACGGGCCGTTCCGATTTTGGAACGGGCCGTTCCAGTTGAGAAATTTGCCCACGTTTGAAGGATCCGGAACGGGCCGTTCCGAAATCAGTACGGCCGTTCCGGTTGCGCCAGGAGGCCTATAAATAGGGGCAGGGGGGGTGAAAATTTGGTACAGAGGAGAAGAAGTGAAATTTTAGAGAGAGAGAGAGAGAGAGAGAGAGAGAGAGAGAGAGAGAGAAAGAAAGAGAGAGAGAAAGGAAGAGGGAATCCAGAGGAGGAGGCTCTGCCTAAGTTCCAACTCCGCCTATCCAGGTAAGGGGGGAGTGGGAAACCTCGCTTGGGGGTGTGGGAATAATTGTCAAATAGTTTGTTTGTTGGATTGGCTCCCGATCCCTTGCCTGTTGTTTATTTCTTTGAATATGTATTATTGATGTGTTTTGTTTTATATCTTATTTATTTACATATTAGAATCTGTTATTTGAATGGAAGGCTAAGCCTCCTAAGTATTTATAAATTTGTAATCTATTATTTAAATAGAAGGCTGAGCCTCCTTATTATCTTATATTACCTTTTAAGCTTCCTACTTTACTTAAAAGATCTTAATATATTATTATTGAAAAAATATGATACCTAAGCAACCTCTGGACTGTTGGATTGTTGGACTGTTAGACTGTTGGACTGTTTGGACTGTTGGACTGTTTGGACTGTTGGACTATTGGACTATTAAATTGGATTATTGAAATAATTCTTAATTATGAAATATGAATATGATATGTGTAACATGCTAAAGGTCAAGTCTGTGAATGTATGACATGCATCATATGCACATATTACTCCAGGTGTGCCGCTGAGGCCGCATACCCACGACTAACAAGGTGTACCTTTGAGTCACCCACGATATGCTAACGAGGTGTATGATCACCAGTGATAGGTGTGCCTTCGGGACACCAGTGATGTAACATGCTAACGAGGTGTATGAACACCAGTGATAGGTGTACCTTTGGGTCACCAGTGATAAATTCTGAAACTTCCGTATGGCGCCACATGCATACAATAGTGAGTCAAGTCAAGAAAATCATTATACATAAGCATATATGTGAGATTGATTATATATGTGAATTATATTGCGTGTGTGTGTGTGCTATTTAACTTTTATTTCTATATCTGCAACTGAGTGAGAAGTTTCTCACTCCCTTGTCATTTTTGTGTATATTTAAATTATGATGCAGATAATTAGCATGATGCTGAGGATGTTGGTGGTGAAGCTTAGGCTTCTGTTTGGGTTTCGCTCTGATAGGATGTGACATCGGGATTAGCTAGACTTATTGTTAAATTATTATTATTTTTCTTTTGTAATTTTTATGTTATTTATGTTGAAAGTGTGTATTTTTGTCATATTATAATTTTTCTAAAAGATTATAAGTTAATTTCTAACTAGGAGGCCCTGCCACCTTTACTGGGATTAATCTATAATCTTTATTTTATTATTTCTTGACAATTTGATACTTATAGTTGAAAATTATGAATGTGCATCTTTTACCCAATGATACTTGAGATAATTATTTTATATTAGACTAAGAAAGAATTTATATATAGATGGTTTATATCTATTGTATTTATGTTGGGGTAGAGGGTGTCACATTGTATATTAATAATGGGGTAGAGGGTGTCACAGATATCTTCACTAAGACTCTGACTAAAGAATGCTTTAGATTCATTAGAGGGAATCTTCAATTAAAATGCATATTAGATTACGCATAATCTTACTATTTTGCTTCATCTGTCATGCATCATCTTATGCTTATGTAGACATGAACAGTTTGTTTGACTCATTAATCTTGTACATATTATTTTATTCATATATGTTCACTAAAGTGTCATCTTTCTTATGAAAATCTATATTTGACATTTAATGCTCATTAATGTTTTTCAAATGATTGTAAAACAGGTATTGGAAAAGGAATGTGTGGAACAATGGGACGGTTAGAGGTTTGTCATGTCAACTCATTTTTCTTCACTCTCATTGTCCTTTCACATCACCTAACACATTTTAGGAAAACAAAATTTCCTTAGGCCCTTTTATTTAGAAACACTTAACCACTTTTCTCTCATCACTTTTGTGCTTACATCCTTCCTAATTCCTCAAGCTTTTGAACCAGACGCAAACCTAAAAGAAATGGCCCCTAAAACTCAATTGACCCACAACAACAAAAAGTTCCTATGGAGGAGTACCTTGAGATTGCATTTCCTCCAAGAAAAAGTATCGCATTGATGCAATTGGAAGTCAAAAGCTTCCTGGTGAAGCACTATCTCGACAAAGCTAAATGATCAGGTTTTGTTGAGCTTTGGTGCAACTAGTATCATGCACCATATGCTTACTTCTAAGCATGACAATGAACGACAAAAACACCATTGTGGGTCAAGTAGACCAAACGAAGATTTATATTACTCCAACCTCTATAATGACGCTTTCTAATTGTAGGGAAAAAGGATTGGTCTACTCTAATGATTGGGAGAAATTCATCACGAAGGAAACTACGGATGCGATGCTCTACCCTTTGAAGTGCCCTTCTAACAAGGCAAAATTGAGTAGATTCCTCTGCACTACCAATATGAAGTCATTTTGTAGGTTGTTGCATAATTTTTTGTTCAACACATTTATCCCTTTGTTTGGCTATAGGGATAACATTTCAGATGTTGATATTTTAATTGTACCACCTTTGTGTAAAGGTTCCTATTAATCTGCCCAATTTATTCTTTAACCACTAAAAGTTCTATCTCTTCTAAAGAGACCAGGAAAAAAGTAGAAAGACACTCATTCTCTATGGGATGCTCTTTACCATGTTTGTTGAGGATATTGGCATCAACACTACTACCTACAACACAAGGAGGGGGTGAGAAACACCAACCCTACCACCCAAAAAAGAATGGGGATCGTTCACGTTCTTCTAGGCAATAAGAGGAAGTAAGGTGAAGTCAAGACTAGACCTAAGGAAGAACCCCCTCTCAAGAAACCCACAACTAGCCAATGCACCCTTTACAGTCATCCTCAAATCCAAACACCAACGCAACCACCAACCCAAACACAATCACCTCCACCACTACCAAAAATTAAAAACCCCTAAACCACCCAAAATCTTCATCCATAAGTTTTCATCTAACTTAGATAACAGATCTATATCCTTCTATCTCTCTCGCCCTCAACCTACTTCCTCTCATCCACCACCACCAAAAACACAGGCTTGATCACACAAAACTAAACAATTCAAGATAAGATGCCTTGTACATGGGATCCTAAAGACTAAGTTAAAGAAGGAAGAACAAAAACTCTTCAAGCACGCTAAGCTTCTATCTTAATCGGAGATAGAAGAGTGAAGGCACATTTTTTTTGAACTGGTTGCTAAACAAGCTTAGATGTTGAAAAAAAAACATTTGTCTCTTTACCCAATCAACCACATCCATTTTTATTGATGAGAGTCTTCATCCAACCCAAATAAGAGCATCTAAGGTTGAGACTCTAGCTAATGAAGCTACTATTAAAGACATCATAATAGTCCAACATATATCGTTTGAAGGCCAAATTGAAGGAGTTGAGGATGTTGAAATCCCAAGTTAACTTAGAAGAGGAAGTTAAACTTGAATGTCTAGAAAAAGAATGCACTACAAATGGAGAGTATGTTAAACCCCCATTTATGACTCTACAAGGAGGTCCCAAAACTTCGACATTAAGAAGTACCTATAGATGTGTTACTAAGAAGAGTAACCCATCATCATCCATCCTAGATCCTACACAATCACTAAAGTTAGGCCCCTTAATATATATGGTCCACATCATCTAGATGCTCAAACACTAAGGCATATCAATCAGCAGCACCACGAACATGAAGACGAATGTCATTTTAGGGATGCTTTGGAGTTAAGTTATGCAGAAACCTATTAAGTCAAACAAAGAACGAAGCACCTCCAGCAAGGTTTTGAATGAGACAAATACAATACATATTGTTATCTCTAAAAAATGTGTTAGTGTTTCAGACAAACATAAGTACAGATAAAATAAAGAACAAGCATATGTATCAGACGATAAACGAAAGGCCAACACAAGCATCCAACAAGCCAGATCAAGAACAAGACAAAAATGTATCAAGTACATCCTAAAGCAAAACATAAAGACTCAGACGAAAGATGGTCAAAGATCATTTGAAAATTTGACCATATACAAATTGACTAGACGAAAGGAAAAGTCAAGGCATTAATAACAAGTGCTCAGACAAAGGTCAAGTCTTGAGCTACACAGACTACTAGATGCAGACGAAAGATGTCATGCAATCATCTAAAGAATCAAGCTTCAAAGGGCAAATTTAAATATCATACACTCTCACAGGAGAACACACGAAGTCATTGAAACTGTGAAAAGAAAAGTAGAAAGGAGAAGATCAAGCACAGAACTAAAAGCATGCATGTGTTAGAAAAAGTACATTACTTTTTCAGACAAGGACAAAATTCCATAGCTATGTGACCTGAAAAGGACAAAAAGGTTCCTAGGTCTCTACTAAATTTAGACACTACTGCTACCAAGACAAGAAATACTTCATGCAAGGTCTATCACAGGAAGAAACATTTAATGCAATAATCTAAGGATTAAATGAGAAGATTAAACTAGTCATGAACGACTATATCTGCTTTAACGGACCCTTGCAACGGACAGATCCTACAAGACAATATATACATCACTATATCAAACCTTGGAAGGTTGGCTTCCATGTTTGCATTCTTAACCAAGTGATATCAAGCCCATGAAACAACGAAACTAGAGATAGAGCGTGGAGAGTCGAATGTACCAATAGTGTATTCATCTCTGTAAACTAAGGAGTTCCAAACATGTGAATCTTAGGAACAAAACCTTAGTGAGTGTATCAACTTATGTATCCTCTCTGTGAGAGCAGACCAAACACTCAATTATTGTAAAGACTAAGGTTACATACCTTAGTGAGTGTAGAAACCTATGTATCCTCTCTATGAGAGTAGCCCAAATACTCAAACCCAATCTATTTAGTCATCATATGTAAAGCCTAAAGAGGCTAGGGAAAGAATATTTGTAAAGCCTGGAAAGGCTTGTCAAAGAATACTCACTACAAGCCAGAAGTGGCTGAATAAAGAATACTAGTGTTGATGAGTGAAGTCAACAGGCTAGGAGTTGGTCGAGAATACTCACTATGAGTCAGAAGTGGCTGAATAAAGAATATTAGCGTTGATGAGTGAAGTCATCGGGCCAGGAGTTTATTGATAATACTCACTAAGATCCAGAAGTGGCTGAGCAAAGAATACTAGCGTCAACAAGTGAAGTTGATGAACCAGGAGTGGTTGAGAATACTTGGGCAACCAGAAGTGGTTTAGGAATACTAGCGTCTATGAGTGAAGTAGACGAGCCAGAAGTGGTTGATAATACTTGGGACCAGGAATGGTCGTGACCAGGGTGGTCTATAATACTCACTGATAACCTAAAGAGGCTGAACAAAAAATACTTGTACTTAATTATTTATCTAGTAGTACTCTTCAATTGAAGGAGACTGGACGTAGCTTAATTTGAGTGAACTAGTATAAAAACATGCTCTATGATTTAAATGATTTAGACGCACTTCATTCGGTTGGTTTTAAATATCAAAAGCTTTGTCCAACACCTATCGTCTATTAAAACTAAATTCATACAAAAACCACATGTGCTTAATTAATTATTCAAAAGAACGGTTTTTCTCTTCAAGAATATTTTATCTTAGCAGATGATAAAATTCCCAGACATAAAATGTTTTTGTTAAACCTATCCTGGGTAGTTCATATCTAATATACAACAACATCATTTTATAGGACGAAAGAAAGTCTTCTTGCAAAAATATTTTAAAATGCCCTAGTTCACACATTAACACATATTCAACCCCCTTCTATGTGTTTATCATCTAACTTCAGAACCTCTCATAATCTTCCTATGGTGATTGGTGGACTAAGAAAACCATGCATGGTTTAAACTTTGACCAAATTCTTTATAGTTGAGTATAAAACCAAGGTTATGTATCACTTTGTCTAAAAAGACAAAGAAAAGAAGGCCTATTATGTCAAGGTTGTCAAAACAGATATGGATTACTCGATTCCATTAGTCTAGTGCTTCTAGCACAGATCAAGACTATCCTATATATGCCATGGGATGTTACTACCAACAAACTCCACCCCTTCCTACCACTCTGCCTTCTAATAACAATGCTATCTACCAACCACATTGCATATTCCATTATCCCTCTCCTTTTAATTTTTAGTTTTTTGTTTGTTTATCTAAAGATATTATTGTTTATTCTCACCCTAAAGCTACCTTGACTACTCTTTCTCCAACTGCGCCTAAATTGGAATAGCTTGATCAAGTCGTCTTCTTGACACATCTGGTAGGTTTTCTCAGTAGAGCATTCCTTGACACCATTCAAAGGCAACAATGAATTGAACTCCACCAATAGAAGCTTCTTGCTAGGTTGAATTTGGATCTTAGCTCGAATGAGGACTCTAACTAACTTTGCATAGCTTTTGTTGCTACTAAAAGGGTGAGTAAAACACTATTTTTTTTAATAAATTTTTAGGTTTTCTAATATATGCACTCTTTGAACAAGTTCTTTCATCTTAAGGGAAGCTAAAATATTTCAATCCACTTAAAATTTTATTTTAGTACAAATGCATGCTATAACCATATCCATATTCTTTTATACATTATATGCTTTAATAATGTTAAATGTTCTAATAAACATGACTAATTCTCTAATGAACATGCATAAATTCTTTGATATGCATGAGTAGATTTCTATGACCTTAAAAATTTGTAATACCCATGAAGAGAATTTGATTATACCATTGATGATGATATTTATACATGACTTGTATCAATGACATATGATGAATGAATGATATATATATATATATATATATATATATATATATATATATATATATATATGGTCTGATATTTGTATGTTTTGATAGGAAAGCCTACGCATGAAATTGGAAACCTTATTTTATGATATTGATAAATATAATAAAATTATATGATCTTATATAAATGTTCATTTTACTCTAATAGACAAATATTCATTAAGCACGCATACTTGGTTTTGAATGCACATATCGTCTGATCACACAAAGCTTTATACTCTAAAATGATTTTCTAAAAGCAAACTTTTTCTTCTATTAGAAAACTTAACACTACAAGAAAAATGAAAATTACTGATAGATAATTTTTGACGGATACAAATCCGTCAAAAATTTATATTTCTGATAGATACAAATATGTCGGAACATTTATATTTCCAACAGATATATCCATTGGTAATTTCTAATGGATTTATTCGTCGATAATTTTTGACAGATATAAATCAGTCAGAAAATTTATATTTACAATGGAAAAAAATTCGTAGAAAAAGTTATGTTCTTACCTGAGATCAGTGTAGAGACGACCTACGGACAAGATCGGCAAGCCTCTTCTACTTGACGAGTTCGTCAGTCTTGAATGGGTTGGGTACTTGCAAAAGAGACTCCAATGCTTAAGTTAGTCTTTGTGGGTGTATGGATCTCGTATATATAATGCACATACCTTGATGCAAATTAGGGTTTTTCCCATAACTGATAGTGAGATCGATTACGATTTGATAAGATTGCGGTCTAATCAGTTTATCTTATCAACTGGATAGTGGTTCAACTTGATAAGCCGATATGGCCCGACTTCTTGGGTGCTGAGGTGGGCCCTGATATCGATGTGGGTAGTACACTAGCCCCCGAGCTCCGAGTGCTATCAATCGAGGAGTTAGTTATCGAGCTCGGTAGAGTGTCATGACTCTTCGGTTTTGCTTCTTGGGCCAGGGGCCACGTGTTATGCAAGTGTTTCCTTGTTTCTCGAATGGAGGCAGTTGTAATAAAGAGTGATGACTCATAATGATGGGACGCACCCTGCCATTATGACGTCGTATTTAATGTTGTTGCTCCTATGTCATTTTTTGTTTTAAACGTTGGTTTCCTTCCTTATTTCTTCTTAGCTTTCTCATGCTCCATATTTCTTTGTTGTGAAATTCTTTGTTCTTTTCTGTCGTCCTTTTTGTTCTTCCAGTAGCGTCTTCGCCGCTTGTCGTTGCCGTTTTGGAGTTTCCAAAAGTTCGTTCTAGGAACACCAGGTACCTTTCCTTGCTTGTTCATCTTCCCCCTTTTTCTTAGTTGTATCGCGAGAGATGGCTGGCGACGAAGGGCGGTGTTTTGTCCCCCCTAAGGCAACCCCAGGGAAGGCAAATGGGAAGGCCAAAATGTGAGAGGCGGGAGTGGTAGCCATGGGGGAAATAGTCACCACTGACGGTGATTCAAAGAGGAAGAGGGGGGGGAAACAACCCAAAGGACTCGCACACCACCATCTCTGTTCCAGGGTATGAGTGGGTTAGGAGGGATGTGGGGAATTTTGAGAGTAGGTTTAGAACCTTTCTTGATGTGAATGCTCTATGGAAGTCGTTGACGATTTGTCAATCGGTCGTTTCCAACCTCATCTTGGTCGAGCCTTGCTAACCTGGTGAGCATGTGTATATGGTGGGTACTATAAATACTCAATTTTTTTACATGTACCGATGTCTTTTTAGAGGCCTTGGCGATTGCTTGCCATTTACTGAGTTTGAGTGTGCCTTTCTTTCATTTGTCAATGTGGCCCCTTGCTAGTTGCGTCCCAACAGTTGGGGGTTTCTCCAAGCCTTCCAAGTTTTATGCTCGACCTTAAGGATGGCTTCGTCGTTGCCTTTTTTCTGCATTTCTACCAACTTAAGTTGGGCGAGCCTCCCTTAGGTTGGGTGTCGCTTAGTGAGAGTAATGTTGTGGGTTGTTCCAACTTTATTCTTAGTCTTATAAAAATTTTAAGAAGGAGTTTATCTGGGTCCATCTTGTAAACAACGACCCAAGGACCGAGGAGGTTTTCCATTGCGAGGGGGAGCCAAGGTTCCCCTTCTTCTGACAGCGAAACCTAGTTAATTTCAATGGTTGAGTTACATTCATTTGTCGGACTCCGATAAGGATGATATCGCCAATCTGGTGGAACTGTCGCGCCTGTTGGACCGTAAAATTGTGTTGTCTCTCGCCCATTTAACGAATAAAGAAAAAGGGTTAGAGAGTGAGTATTTGGCTACCTTGCTTGTTGTGTTCACTGAGCTCGTTTTGTTGTCTTAACTGTTTTCTTTGTGTTGTTTGTTTGTAGAGTTGATGGGGAAGAGCAAATGGCATGAGTTGAAGGTGAGGTTCAACACCGAGGAGCTCGAGGTGCCCGAGCCCGACAAGGAGGAAGTTATGCCTCTGAGACTTCATCATAAGAGAAAAAGGGGGCGAAGGAAGTTGGTGAGGGTTCATCCTTTCTGATTCTCGACGAGGTGACATTGAAGGTTGTCAACCATGCTACGACTATTGACCTGACTTTGAGTCCCTGAGCTGAGTCTCTGGCTAAGGAGCCTATGGTCGAGGTTACCCCAGATTGAAAGGTTTAGACTTCGTCCTTATTTTTGCAGTGTTTCTGAGTCTTTGTGTAACTTTGCTTCAAAAAAAGTCTTGAATTTTCTATTTTCGTCGTGGGTGGTTCCGACGCCTTCGGCCGCTGAGGTTTACAAGGAAGGTCCGAGTTCTAAGATGCTTGCATTGGCCCCCCTAACTATGAACTCGCCTGGTCCAGGTCTGACCACTACACTGAGGACAAGGTGCCTATATCAGCGCTTTGACGTGAGTCGTCCCTTGGCTAGGTTGGACAATGTGAGCATGTCGCCTAACGTGGCATCGTTGTGGAATCCCGCCTGACTGCCAGCGGGTTCTATAAGGAAAATCCATCCCATGTGGCCGACAAGGCCATTATAGAGAAGGTGGGTCCGGTCAAGAGGTTGGACTCGACCGAAATCTTCATGCAGAGGTCCATAGCCATAGTGGACTACTAGAGGCACCAATGGCAGAAGCATTAGGCCGAAGTGGAAAAGGCGCAGAGGGACCAAGCCGAACTGTAAGCTTTGAGGATGGACCTTGTGAAGACTCAAAAGTCTTTGGTAGTTGTTGTGGAGGCCAACAAGGCGTATGCTACCAAGGTTTGTAAGTTGATGGGGGTCATCCAGTCTGCCAAGGGTGAGGCGGAGGTTGCTCTAAGCCAGGTTTGGTCGTTGGAAGAGGAGGTTGGGGCCTTGAAGGCCAAGATGCGAGCTATTGAGGAGAAACACCTTTTGTGATGAAGTGCTTCTTGTTGGTAGAGGTAAGGAGATCTGGGCTTTGAAGGTGGACCTTGAGGCTCTCTCCTCGTTAAAGAATGGTATGGACAAGGAGCCTATTGTGTCTCAGCATGCTGTCTTGGTTGAGCATAAGAGAGGCTTTGCCAACACAGCTCATTAGGCCAAAGTGATTGCGCCCGAGGTGGACTTTTCTGTGATGCATATGGAGAAAGATGTGTGAGATGGGGAGCTGGTGAATGAGGATGATCTATTTGAGAGCTCGAGCAAGAACACCGCTACTTAGGCCTGCATAGTTTTCTTGTATTTTGTAATAGACTTAGTTTATTTTTGCGTACTTATGGCCTTTTATTATGTTGAACTCATTTTACTTTGAATGAATTTGTCTTTTTCCCAGTGACTTTGTTTTTGGTTTGCATAGGACTTTTTGGGGTTCATGTTTGAGGTTTAAATTTCAACTTTTGGTTTATAAATTTCAAGGTTCGAATTCGACCTTGGATTTTATAGTTCAAGGTTCCAATTCGAACTTGGTTTTAAAGTTTAAGGTTCGAATTCGACCTTGGATTTCAAGGTTCAAATTTGACCTTGGAACTTTTTGCTAATTCAGACGAAGACGAAGCAATTTCAAGTGAGGTTTTGAATATGACAAATATAATGCATATTGTTGTAACATCCCAGTTTTCAAAATGGTTATTATTACTATTATTATTATTATTATTATTTAGTCATAATTTGGTGATTATATTTTACTTCAATTGTAACTAATTCACACTCCATTTATGCTTAATTATAGGCTTTAGAAATATATGTATATTGTTGGTTGTAAACTTTCTTTTCAATAAAATCGTTTTCGCTGGGCTGACTGGCAAACCTCGGTGTTTAGGGCATAACTTGGGCTGTGATGGTCCAAATGATGCAAAATTGGTGTCAATGGAAATCTAAGAGAACAACGCACAACTTTTACAGAAATAGCCATTTGCACAATCGGTCGTTTAGGAGGTCAAAATTGGAATTTGATTGATACAATTGTTTCTTGCTGGACTGATTGCCAAGCCTCGGTTTGTGGGGTATAACTTGGTCGGTGGTTGTTCAAATGATACACACTTGGTGGCTATGGAAAGATAAGAGAAAATCCTACAACTTTCATGAAGGAAATAGTTTCAGATTCGGCTGTATATAAGGTCCAAATCAGTAGCTAAAGTCGATGAGGAAAAGAACATGGCACCAACTCCATTAATTCATCCCACCAACTTTAATAATTCATCTCACTAATTCATTCCACTTAGTTTTGTCTAAGATTTTTTCATTATTTTCCATTTTTTAATGTGTCTTGAAGGCTATAAATATCCCTTCACTTCTCCATTGCAAACCATCCCTCAATTCTCATTCTCTCTTCTCTTATACTCTCTTCTTCTCCTCTTCTTCTCTTTGAAGACCTAGAGGAATCCATAGGAGGTGGTTCTATCCTAGTAGAAGGAGCCTAGAGGAGGAAGCTCTTCTTTAGTTTCAGCGCTTGTCATCCAGGTAAGGGGGGGAGTGAGAAACCTCGCTCTGGGTGTGGGATTGTATGCTGGGTAGTGGGATTGGCCCCCAATCCTGTGTTTGTTATATGTCATATTGTTTGTATGTTCTAATTGCTTGGTTAATATACGTGTATGAATAGAAACTATGTTGAGACTATGATTGTGAAAGTTGTGAATATGATGTGATAATGTGAATGTGATGATATGATATGATGATAATATGATATGATGTGATGATGAAATATGATGATGTGAAATGACCATGAGATAATATGAAATATGATTGAGACATGAGATATGAAATGTGATAATATGTTAATGAGATATGAAATGACCATGGAAAGTGATAAAGTAATATGAGAATGCATAGAGTCTTGTTTGACATGCATCATATGCATACAATACTCCAGGTGTGCCGCTAAGGCCGCATACCCACGACTAACAAGGTGTACCTTTGGGTCACCCACGATATGATAACCAGGTGTACCTTTGGGTCACCCACGATATGATAACCAGGTGTACCTTTGGGTCACCCACGATATGATAACCAGGTGTACCTTAGGGTCACCCACGATGATATGAGAATCTTCCGTATGGCGCCACATGCATGCATTTGTGAGTCTAGTCAAGAAAACCATTGCATGATATATGTGCAAATATGAGATATTGTTATTTTACGTATGTATTGTTTGTGTTTGGCTATCTAGTATATATTCCTACACTATGAGCCGAGTGAGCTGTTTTCTCACTCCCTTTTTCTTTGTGTTGTTTTTCTTTAACCGTTATACAGGTGATTATCAGCATGAGGCTGAGGATGTTGGTGGTGAAGCTTAGGCTTCTTTATGGGCTATGCTCTGATAGGACATGTGACATCGGGGTATAGATAAGATTAGATTAGGTTGTTAATGTTATTTTAAATTACTTTGAAAACTTTGAGATTTATTTCTTTGTAATTTCCGCTGATTATGTTTGTTAAAAATGTGATACTCTGTAAACATGTTTGATTATTAAAGTTATATTATTTAAATTTATTGATTTATGATATGCGGGGTAGAGGGTGTCACAATTGTTATTTCTAACAAGTGTGTTAGTGTTTCAGAAAAACATAAGTACAAGCAAGCTGAAGGATGAAACAAGAGCCACTTCATGCACAGAAAATGAAGGCATCAAAACAAAAGCCAAAATAAGAAAAAAAAAAAAAAAAAGATGAACTAAACAGTAAGAAAGCCAAATGGTCAAATCAGATAAAGAATAGTCAATGCAAGGCACATCATGAGAACTAGACGAATCAAATTGAAATAGATAGAGTACAATATGTGCACCAAACGACTATGAGTCCAATATCATATGAAGATGTGTCAAGGACAAACCGCCAGTACGATATAAGGAATTAGACAAAGCATGAGTCAAAGATCAAAAGAAAGTCAAAGCATTAAACTCATATGCTCAGACAGAGGACAAGATTGAGATGCATAAGACCAACAGACGCAGATGAAGACTTTCACGCAAGCAATTAAAGAATCTAGTCTTAAAAGACAAATCAAGGCAACACCTACAATCAGTCAAATGTTCTCAACGTAAAAAGCGTGATTAAAGAGAAGAGAAGAAGAAGAAGAAAAGCACGCAAAAGCAAAAGCATACATGTGTCAGAAAAAATACATCACTTTTGCAAATAAAGACAACACTCAATAGCTATGTGACAAAAAAAAAAGGTTCTTAGGTCTCTGCTAAACTTAGACACAGCTGCTAACAAGGCAAAGAAGATTGTACGCAATGTCTATCACATAAAGCATTATTTAATGCAAGAACTCAAGTATTAAATAAGAGATCAAACTAGTCATGAACGACTATATCTGCTTCAACGAACAATTGCAACAGGCAAATCCTACGAGACAATATATATATCACTATCTCAAACCTTGGAAGGTTGGCTTCCATGTTTGCATTCTTAACCAAGTGATATCAAGCCCACGAAACAACGAAACTAGAGATAGTGCGTATAGAGTCAAATGTACCAATAATGTATTTATCTCTATAAACTAAGGAGTTCCAAACATGTCCATCTTTGGAACAAAACCTTAGTGAGTGTACCATTTTATGTATCCTCTCTGTGAGAGTTAACCAAACACTTAATCATTATAAAGACTAAGGTTACATACGTCAGTGAATGTAGAAACCTATTTATCCTCTCTGTGAAAGTAACCCAGAAACTCAAACCAAATCTGTCCATTTGATATTTGTAAAGCCTGAAGAGGCTAGGAAAAGAATACTTGTAAAGTCTGGAGAGGCTTGTCAAAGAATACTCACTGGGAGCTAGAAGTGGCTGATCAAAGAATACTAGTGTTGATGAGTGAAGTCAACGGGCTAGGAGTTGGTCAAGAATACTCACTGGGAGGCAGAAGTGGCTGATCAAAGAATACTAGCGTTGATGAGTGAAGTCAACGGGCCAGGAGTTGGTCGATAATACTCACTAGGAGCCACAATTGGCTAAACAAAGAATACTAGAATTGATGAGTGAAGTCAATGGCCAGGAGTTGGTCGAGAATACTCACTGGGAGCCAGAAGTGGCTAATCAAAGAATACTAGCGTTGATTAGTAAAGTCAACAGGCCAGGAGTTGGTCGATAATACTCACTAAGAGCCAGAAGTGGCAGAGTAAAGAATACTAGCGTCAGCAAGAAAAGTTGACAAACTATGAGTGGTTGAGAATACTCAGGCAACCAGAAGTGGTTTAAGAATACTAGTGTCTATGAGTGAAGTTGACGAGCCAGAAGTGGTTTAGCGTGTTTTAATTTTAATAAATTTATTGTAACAACTCTCATATTTGGCCTCTCAAGGATTGTATTTCACAATATTTCACTGTTTAGCGTGTTTTATCCTTACTTGTGCAATTTTCAGGAAACTTCTCAGAAGGTCGCCCATCTCTGTACTACTCTAGGTCAAGCACGCTTAACTGTGAAGTTCTGATGAGTAAGCTATCGAAATGTATATGTATGTTGTCAATATAACTTATACAAATTAATTCATTTAAGTCATCCTCAAATATACAATCTCATACTTGTACTATAATAATAATATATAAATTTTATATTACAAATAATAATAATAATAATAATAATGATAATATATTTAATTATTCTTTATTTATATGTACGTACTTTTATAATTAACATCTACTTATTTCTATTTAAAATTATAATTTAAATTATTTAATTTTATATTTTATAATGATAATATAATTTATAAAATTATAAATATTTATTTATTACATACTTATAAATTAAATTTTAACATTTTAAATAAATTTTTAATTAATTTAATATATTTATTTACCTTAAATCAAACATATAAAATTCAAAAATATATTTATCCTTCTTTTATTTTCTAATTATCAACCATTGATAAAGTACTAACTTAAAGTCTTATCTAATTATATCATAATATTCTCATATCAAATTTAAAACCAGATATTAGTTATACAAAAATATTAAGATCATATAGTAAATTATCAATAAGATTTTAGTTGAATAATTTAAAATAATTAATATTTCAATTATATTGTTAATTAGCAAATAATTTATTCCAAAACTAATTAATTTTTTATATTAATTATTAGTAAAATTTAATAACTTTTAATTTAACAATTAATTGGATCGATGAAATTCAACACACACTATGAGTTATTGAGCGGAATAACTTTACCAAGAGTTATTTTGTAAGTTATCTTAAATCAAACATAAAATTCAAAAAATGTATTTATTGTTGTTTGATTTTTTAATATCAACCATTAATAAAATACTAACTTAAAATCTTATATAAATATATCATAATAATTTCATATCAAATTTAAAACCAGTTCTTACATTTTCGACAAATATAAATTTATCTGAAATATTCCATCAATAATATAGCTTTTCCTACAAAAAAATTTTCATCGAAAATATAAATTTTCTGACAGATTTAATTTTGTTTTATAAGAAATTATCTTCGATTAATATAACATTTTGTATATATGATTTAAGAGTAAAGAATTTTCAATTTAACAGTTGGATTAACAAAATTCACATTTAATATAAAGTTATTGAGCGGCGTAATACTTAGTAAAAGTTACACTGGTATAATTATAACCCCTTGTATTATATGTATATATAAATGTGTGTGTGTGTGTGTGTATGTGTGTGTGTGTGTTTGTGTGTTTGTGTGTGTGTGTTTGTGTGTATTGTAACGCCTAATTCTAATACCCAAATTATACAATATAAAATTTTAATATTTTCGCAATTATATCATTAACAATATCTATATATTTATTTAATAAAAACAAATGTAAAGAAAAGAATATCTTGTGAATTTAATACATAACATATCGTTCTAAAATATTTAGAATAACGTATTATTTTACACATTATTCATTTTCCTTACTCTTTTAATACAATATATATATTCATAACGGAAAGAAAATTACAATTAAAATAATATGATTGACAAGTAAAGTTATAACAGATCCATCAAATAGCCTCCGTATTCCAATTTCCTTCCACGTAGGACAGCAGTAATAATAACAGCAAAATGATCTGGAATCTCAAGTTGATCCATCTATTTATAATATATTTAATTAAAAAAAAACAAAGAAAAGAAAGGAGTAAGAACAATATCCAATAAATACAATAATTCGAACGAATAAACATAATTATTTATAAATAAAATTTTAACATATATATATATAAATATATTTATACAGATTAAATATTAGATTTTCTTGATACAATAAAATTTGAATTATACTTGTAGTGACTAGTCAGGATAAATGAGCATCATTATAACACCAACCAAAAGATATTCCACCTCCATTTCTTACTCATTTAAATCCCCAAGGTTAAACCTCCAGCTACAAATAATTCAAACTTTATCGTCTATGGCCATAGAGTATTAATTATCTTTAAAATGAGTAAAAGACATTTTAACAAATTATATTAATCATAAAAAAAATTACTCAAAATAGATTTAAGAATAATCATAGAATAAGTAATAGTAATTAAAGGTTAAACAAATATATGAGGTTAGAAACACCCCACTAAATAATAACGTAAATAAATAAACATAATAATTAAAAGTTAAGTAGTTAGATGAGGTTAGGAACACCTCACTGAATAAATATAATAATAACATAAATAAACATTGTAATTAAAAGTTAAGTAGTTAAATGAGGTTAAGAACACCTCACTGAATAATTATAACAATAACATAGTAATTAAAAGTTAAGTAGTTAGATGAAGTTAAGAACACCTCACTGAATAAATATAACAATAACATAGTAATTAAAAGTTAAGTAGTTAGATGAGGTTAAGAACACCTCACTGAATAAATATAACAATAATATAGTAATTAAAAGTTAAGGAGTTAGATGAGGTTAGTAACACCTCACTGAATAAATATAACAATAACATAGTAATTAAAAGTTAAGTAGTTAGATGAGGTTAAGAACACCTCACTGAATAAATATAACAATAATATAGTAATTAAAAGTTAAGGAGTTAGATGAGGTTAGTAACACCTCACTGAATAAATATAACAATAATGAGGTTAGGGGCACCCCACTAAATAAATATAAGCAAATAGATGAGGTTAGAGATACCCCACTAAATAAATATAATCAAGTAAATGACATAAATAAATATACATAATAGTATATAAAATTTTAAAAAGATAAGGTTCTCCTCCCCCTTACCTAGATAAGT